>NC_050580.1:66343561-66671061 GCF_011100635.1 Trichosurus vulpecula | reverse complement strand
GTTTATTCTCTTGTAAGGATAGATAGATAGATAGATAGATAGATAGATAGATAGATAGATAGATAGATAGACAGACAGACGGATGGATGGGGATTTTTTGTCATTGGTCAGTCATTCAGTCATGTCCATCTTTTCATTACCCTGGAAATGAGAGGATGCTAGTGCTGGCCATTGGGGTTTTCTTGGCAAAGATAGTGGAGTGGTTTGCCATTCCCTTCTCCAGTGGATTAAGGCAAACTGAGGCTAAATGACTTGCCAACAGTCACTCAGAAATAAGTATCAGAGATTGAACTCAGATCTTCCTCACTCCAGGCCTGGTGCTCTATCCACTGAGCAACTTAATACTTCAGATAAATAATAGGTATAGATATAAATACAAATCTATATGTGTATGTGCATATATACAAATATATTATTTCTATATCATATATAATATACAAATTATAGATATGTATGTATAGATTAGATGTTTATATATATATATATATATATATATATATTGGTATGCTCCATTTGTGACCCCTTTGCCTCCTAAAAGAGTATGACATGGGGTTTCAATATTCAATGAACTGTCTAAAAGTGGAGACCTGTTAACTCAATTTTTTTCTTGAATTTCATTAATAATGCCAACTCAGTATTCTGAATTAGTATTCTGAATTAACTCAAGGAATGTGTAGAGCAAAATATTTTTGCCATAAAGAGCAATTACTGGAGCATCCCCTACTTAAAACAGTCAGAAAAAACCCCTATGTTTACTTAGGAATTTAAGGACTATCACTTCTTTCTTATTATCATCCATTTTAAAATTTATTGCTTCTAATTAAGACAACTGAATGAAATCACTATTATCAGTTGGCATAATGTATATCTCTGTAGGAGGAAATGAGATAGAATATTATAAGCCAGTTTCCTCAGAGCCAATTTGTGAAAGAGGAAGACAAAAACAGGATGTCCAAGTGCCTCTCACAAACTCTAGTGAGACTCATGTGCCTATGAGTTAGGGGGAAAAATGAATGCCACTCTAAGTAGCAACCAGAGCCAAAGAACAGACAGCAACTATTTACTGTTTACTGAGTCATGACAGTGCACTTGGCAGTGAAAAGACCTTGAGAAGAAACAAGCCATTAGACAGGAAAGGGTGGGATGGAAATAATAAAAACAAAATAAAAAATAATGCAATGAGTAATAAGCATTGATTGGTATCTGTGCTGTACCTTCTTTGAAAGAGCTCAAAGCATTTGGTGAATTGTAACTGTATTCCTGTTCCTATTTCCCTCGAAGAGATAAAAAGGGAGACTTTGTTCTAAACCTATTTTGAAAATAGGAACTTGGAAGCAACTAGAGAAGCACACTGGTCAGTGTTGAGGTGGAATATTGAACTCAAACATATTTTTAGGAGATATTTTGGTAAACCGGAGAACTACCAGAGAAGAGGGTAGGGGAACAAATATACTTAATTCCTGGCCTTATGTACTTGGAAAAAAATAAAACAAATGAAATAAAAGAGACCAAGAGGCAAACTTAGCTATACACAAAGAATATATTTCAAGTAGTATAAATAGCTTGGGGCAGCTAGGTGGTCCAGTGAATAAGGGCATGGATTCAGGAATAGTTATCTTCCTAAATTCAAATCTGTTCTCAGGCACTTACTAGTTATGTTACCCTGGGCAAGTCATTTAACCCTGTTTGCCTAAGTTCCCTCATGTGTAAAATGAGTTGGAGAACAAAATGGGACGCCATTCAAATATCTCTGCCAAGAAAACCCCAAATGAGGTCACGAAGAGTTGGACACAACTGAAAGCAACTGAACAATAACCACTAAGTATAAAAATATTATAAAGAGATTTAAAAAATATATATAGTAATCAGTAGGTTTGAGGAGTCTAGGATATATTCATGATGGTGAAGGATCTAAAGATCTTGAACTAATGATATTGATTGATTGAACTTGAAATGTTTAGCATGAAAAAATATAAAAATTTCTGAAGCTGAAGATTTGAAAGCTCTCTTCAGATATCTGAAGGGCTCTCACATAGGAGAAAGGCTGGGAGTTGATGTGCTTAGCCCTAGAATGTAGAATAAGAAGCAATGGTTAAAAGTCAAAAACTGGAAGATATTAGGATTACTGCATAGGGAAAAACAATTTCTAACAATTATAACTTTCAAAAATCTGAATGGGTTAACTTTGGAGGTATTAGATTCTTCCCCATAGAAGTTATCTGATTAATGGCTAAATATACATTCATTGCTAAGGGGATGAAATGCTATAGAGAAGAAACTTGTTCTGGTTCAGTTTGGACCAAATAGGTTCAGAGATCGCTTCCAATTTTATAAATGTATTATCACACAGTCCTATCCTTCTACTTCCTCCAGACATGGAGGTGACTGGGTTTGAAGGTGTTGCTTTACCTGAGTACAAACTACAGATGGTTCTCTTGTAAAAATATATCAAATACATTCTTGTGACGGATCAAGTGCTTTTGCCAGAATACCGACTAATTCAGAGAGGTTCATCACCAGAAAGTTGGCAAGCAGGTGATATTTTTGTCTGTTTTGAGGATTTTTTGACCACATGAACTTATGGAGAACCATATCATACAAGGTAAAGAGACTGAGAAATGCATTTGGTTTGGTTCAAGCACCCTAATGAAACTATAGATCTTTTGAATTATTAAAAATTGGAGGCAGAAGTCAAATTGTTGGATCATGAGATCATAGAACTATAGATTTAAAGTTTAAATGATCCTTAAAAGGCACCCACTCCAACCCCCTCATCTTCTTATATGTGAAAAAAATTAAAGGTCCCAGAGGTTAAATGACTTCCCTAAGGTCAGACAGGTAGGATTTAAACACAGGTTCTCTGGGTCCAAATCCAGCACTCTTCACAAGACCATTGCTTGCAACTCTTGGTTACCTACCTCCTTCCTGTCAATTACACTATCTCTAGAGTGCCCTTCTTTCAATTTTTATTCTGAAAATGATGACAAATTAATCACGCTGGAATCCCTGGAAATCTCAAATTGAGGCCCCAGATGCCAGTTACATTTATTTATTAAATAACATTGCACTATTGAAATGTATGATTTTGGATGAATACAGTTTCTAAAGCATTCAAGGTCCTTTAGCTTTTTGTGCACCATGAATACATCCTCAAATATACTGAGACAGCTGGTGGCACAGTGGATAGGGGGCTATGCCTGGAGTCAAGAAAAGCTGAATTCATATCTGGCCCCAGTGACTTACTAACTATGTGATCTTGTGCATATCACTTAGGCTCTATTTGCCTCAGTTTCCTCATATACTACAATGAGGATGATAATATAGTACCTGCCTTATGTGGTTACTGTGAGGGTCAAATGGGATAATATTTGTGAAGTAATTAACACAGTTTTTGGCACATAGTAGGGCTATATAAATGCTTAGTACCTTTCCTCTTCCCCCCTTGCAGATCTGATTGAAAGTTGCTTAATAAGGTAATTCAATAAGAGAAAGACCTTTCCATAAGACCACAGTAGGAAGCATATTTCTGTCTTTATCCAAGTTGGACTAATAACATTTTTTAAATTATGTTGTTATGACATCTTACAAATAATCATTCTCATTAGCATTCAAAAGAGAAAGTCTATCTCCTCTGTTTTTCCCTCTTTGAGTTTCAGACCACCTGCTATATAAAGGAAAGGAATGTATGATGCAGCTTCCTGTGGGGACTCTAACATAGCCAAGACAGTCACCAGTTTTCACAATGAGTCACTCAAGCTCACCCTACAGGAACAAAAACAAACAAGTGAAGCTCACACATGGAAATGGATGTCAAAGCAATGGGGACACTGTAGTAACAAAAGCCCTTCTAATAAGGAGCAGGCTTTGCAAAGGACTAGGCAGAATAAAACAAAAGAAAGAGAAAAAAAGCACTTAAGTCAATCCAGATGATTCTGTCCAGTATTCCTAAAATGAAATACCTTCAAATATTCATTTGATTTGATTTATCCATCCATTTAGTCAATCTGAAAGCACTTATTTATTGTTTGCTATGTGCTAGACATTTTGCTATGATCCAGAAATGCAAAGACAAAAACTGAAATACTCCCTCTTCTCAAAGAATTCCTATTGTATATTATATTATATTTCAATGAGATGCTATTATTCACTTATGTAATGGGAGTCTGCTGCATGCACAGATTCTGTCAACATGTGGGGTTGACAGAAATTCTAGGGAGTCTATGGATCTGCTTCCAGAAGAAGTGTGCTCATGTATAAGGTAAATACCTTAAGGGAGAGACTGTGGAGCAAGCTTAGATAAACTGTAACTTTTTTGTCTGCTAATTAAATAATGTGGTAATGGGAGGCTCTCTGTCTGCAGATCTATTCAAAAAGGCCTGTAAGCTTTATCTACTTCCTCTCTGTTTCATTCATATCCTAGGGAAGTTGGTGAATTTCTATTTGTACTTTCTTGTGAGAGACTTTCCTATAAGAGGAGAAACTCTGAGTGCCTTTTCCTTCTCTAAGGTCATATCGCCTAACCTCTTGAGAAATGGGTGACACAGTCCTTGGCCTTTTAATTCATTTTTTTTCATTTTCGTTTCTAGGAGTAGAATCTCTGACCTTGTTTGGAAGATTAAGTTGCAGCCAAAATCCAGACTGTTTTGAAGCCAGCACTGCATCAATGCCCCAAGGAGCAAGAGTTGATCTTTGGGAGTCACATTCAGAAACCAGCCTAGTGCCAGGAATCTCCCAGCAGTCATATCACATGTAGACTTTAATCAGTGAAACCAAGGCTCTGTGGGAACTGAGATAAATTTTGAGATTATTCCCCCTGAGAACAGGGTGGTATAGGGGAAAACATGCCTCAGAAGTATTGGAACAAATGTTTGTACATTTGTCCTTCTTTTGTCATTGCAGTAAATATTCCTTTGCAAAAGGTAATTTATGTTAAGTGGTTAAATGGAACAGGGAGTATCAGTCTTAGTTCCCTAGATATGAGGCAAACACAGCTGGTGGAGATTCCAACCAATAGCAATAGAAAAGAGACATCACAAATACTTCAGGGTGCTTTGGAACCCTGAGGGGAAGTGTAACTGATCTGGTTCTAGAAGAGGAAGCCAGAGAACACACTGTTACATTTATAATTCATATACCTTGAAGGAGTATTCTAATTACAATCGACCCCATAGCTCCCATGAATCCCTCCTGTGTATTCTACATCCACCACTCAAGTAAATTTTTTAATTTTATCCCTTGCCTCATTCCACTGTCTCTGTGCCTTCTCCCAAACTGTTATGCATGATCATGTCCCAGGTCTTTCAGAATTCAAATATGAAATCTGCCAGTATGTCTACAGGGTGTCCCTAAAGTCTGGATACATAGGCAAAATGCATATTTGGAATATTAACAGACCTTAGCCCCCTTGACTTCTTTTTCTGGGGTATGCTAAAGGAGAAGGTATACTCAAAATCACAGATGCAACACACTTGATTGAACGCATGAAGAGTGAATGTGCTAAAATAGACGATAGTGTGGAGTTATTGCATCGAGTTCACGTGAATCTTGCAAAGCGCATCAACTTGTGCATCACAAATGATGGAAATCATTTTGAAGATGTTATTTGTTGACATTCCAATTAAATAAAATGTTGTTGAAAATTTCATTCATTTCATTTCTTGAAAATATGCATTTTTGCCTATTTGTCCAGACTTTAGGAACACCCTGTACTTGTCATTTAATCCAATTTAATCATTCAAGACTTGTTTCTTCCACAGATATCTTCCAGATTTAATGTGGGTGGGTGGAGTGGTAGTGGAGGGCATATTAAGTGCCCTTTGTAGAAAAAGTTTCATCAGAGCTGAAATTTACTTCTCTAAATTTAACAAGAATTAGCAAACATGCATATGCCTGTGCATGTGTGTGCGTGTGTGTATGCAAAGCTCTATACAACAATTAAAAAAAAAGATGTTGGCTATTATGGCAAGAGTCTTGAACTCAGCTCTTCTCCATTGCAAGTCTGTGTCATCTTCTTTAGCCACTCACCTAACAAGGCTGTGGCAACAATGCGATATTACATAAAAAAGAAAGAGTAAACAACATAGTTTGAAATTTCAACCAAATATGTGAAATCATGGCTGTGCAAAAAGACATAATAAAAGAGGCAAAGTGCAGAGTTAGAAAGAGGCTGGGAATTAGCAGACCAGTGTCCCACTTTCATTGCTATTCTATTGACATACTCTATTAATGCGGGCCAAATCATAGTGTCTCTGCTGTGAGACTGAATGGGATTATTTTCTGCATCCATTGAACCTCAACTTGGAACATGTGGATGGAACACAAGACATAAGAAATGTTGCTTGCTTGATGGATAGGACATATTTAAACACTTTTAAATGGCAAGGAGTCATTTTACAGTCATGGGTGAACAATGAACTCTTAGACAAAGACTTGAGAATGCTTGAGAACAGAATAAGCAATAGACCAGTCAAAAGAATGGGTTCAGGTTACAGAAAATTAAAACTGTTTATCCAAACCTAATAGGCCAGTTGAATGCTATAACAGATGTGGATTTTTAAGCAAAAAAAAAATGGTATATTTGGATTGGATGTATGAAATAATATAAAAGCTCAAAGTATTATCTATCTTTCTTAATGTTAGCAACATACATCATAATGGCAAAGAATCAAGTCAACAGGTATTTATTAATTGCCTATTATGTAGCAGGTATTGTACTAAGTGCTAGAAATAGTTGCAATTTAATTTATTATTTTCCACATACCAATACAAAAGATTTTATAATTTTCTGTTTATGGAATTCTAATACAGGAACACTCAATACCAATGCAATTCTTGACCTATGTATATATAATACACACATACGTGTATGTGTGTATTCATGAATATCTACATCTATATAAAGATAATTATGTATAATTTTAAATGTATATGTACATATACAGGGTGTGTGTGAGACAGAGACTGTGTATTTCCTAGAAAATTGCATAAGGCACAGAAAAGATAAGGTCAAGGGCCATGACGGGTTTTATATTGCTAATAAGTCCCAGAACTGTATTTAAACCCATGGCTTTCTAATTCAAAGTTCCATTCTCTGTTAATCAAAATCAGACAACATTTATTGAAAATGGATAAGAAGACAGAAGTAATAATTTTTAAGCCATGGGTGATATTAACCTCTTTCATTATCATCATTAAGATCTGGGCTCAGATTGAGTTTGAAACAAAGGGAAACACCCATCTTTATAGGATATATGAAAAGTGTTTATTTCAAATGGAGGGAAGGATTAAGGAAAGGTTCAAATTATCTACAACAGGAAAATGCACATCATGGGTCATTCATTTTGGATGACCTACAATGAAAAACAATACCATCTAGTTGCAGAATAAACAATAAAATGGAATAGTGTAGGAAAATATTGGCATGAGGGGAAAGGAAGGGAAGGGAAAGGAAGGGAAGGGAAGGGAAGGGAAGGGAAGGGAAGGGAAGGGAAGGGAAGGGAAGGGAAGGGAAGGGAAGGGAAGGGAAGGGAAGGAAAGGGAAGGGAAGGGAAGGAAAGGGAAGGGGGAAAAAAATCAAAGAAAAAATAACATATCTCGCTGGGAAAACAACTAACCTAGCAAATAGATTCAGGAGAGATAATTTAAGAATTATTGGCCTACATGAAAACCATGATCAAGAAAAGAGCCTGGACAGCATCTTTCAAGAAACTGTCAAGGAAAATTGCCCTGATGTTCTCTAACCAGAAAGTAAAACAGTCATGGGAAGAATCTACAAATGACCTCTTGAAAGACATTGCAAAATGATGACTATAAGGAATATAGTAGCCAAATTCCAGAATTATCAGGTCAAAGAAAAAATAATGCAAGCAACCAGAAAGAAACAATTCAGATATCAATGAACTACAGTCAGGATTACATAGGAATTAGCATCTTCTACACTAAAGGATAGGAAGATTTGGAATATATTAATGAAAGCAAAGGAGCTTGGATTAAAACCAAGAAACAACTACCCAGAAAAATTGAATATAATCTTTCAGGGTAAAAGATGGACCTTTGAGGACTTTTAAACTTTCCTAATGAAAAGATCAGAACTCAACAGAAAATTTGATTTTCAAATACAAGACTCAGCAGAAGCATAAAAAAGTAAAGAGGAAAGGACAAAAAAGAAATACCTATGTTACTCAATATGATTAAACTGTTTATATCCCTACACAGAAAGATGTTCATTGTAACACTTGAGAACTATATCTCTACTAGGGCAGTTAGAAGGCATATACATAGAGCATGTGAGAATAAATTGACTTTGATATGATTACATTAAAAAAATGAGCATAAAAAGGATTGTACTGGTGGGGAGAATAGGGTAAATTACATCATTTAAAGTTGCACAAAAGACCTATTAAGGCAGAGGGGAAGAAAGGGGAGGATGAACATTCTTTGAACCTTACTCTCATTGGATTTGTCTCAAAGAGGGAATAACACACACATTCATTTGGGTATATAAATTCATCTTACCCTAAAGGGAAGTAGGAGAGTTAAGGGGAAAGAAAAGGGGAAAGGGGGACTGGTAGAAGGGAGGAGAAGTAGAAGGGAAAAGAGGAAAGAAAGGGGGCTAATAAAAGGGAGGGCAGATTGAGTGAGGTGGTACTCAGAAGTAAAACACTGGTGAGGGAAGATAGGGTGAAAGGAGAGAGAAAAGTATAAACAGGGGAAAAATAAGATGGAAGGAAATACACAAGTTAGTAATCATAACTGTGAAAGTGAATGAGATGAGCTCTCCTATAAAATGGAAGTGAATAGCAGAGTCAATTAAAAGCCAGAATCCTACAATATGTTGTTTACAAGAAACATATTTGAAGCACAGAAATACACACAGAGGAAATGTAGAAGGCTGGAGCAGAATATGTTATGCTTCAGCTGAAGTTAAAAAAAAAGCAAGTAAAGTAATCCTGATCTCAGACAAAGCAAAAGCAAAAATAGACCTAATTAAAACAAACAAGGAAGGAAACTACAACTTGCTAAAAGGTTTAACAGACAATGAAGAAATATCAATACTAAACATATATGTACCAAGTAGCAGAACATGTAAATACTTAGAGGAGAAGTTAAATGAGTTAAAGGAAGAAAAAGACAACAAAACTATAATAGTGGTGGATCTCAGCCTCCCCCTCTCAGAACTAGATAAATCTACCAGAAAAATAATCAAAAAACAAGCTAAGGTGGTGAATTGAATTTTTGAAAAGATAGAAATGATAGAACTCTGGAGAAAACTGAATGGAGATAGAAAGGAATATACATTTTTCTCAGTGGTATATAGCACCTACACAAAAAATGACCATGTATTAGGCCACAAAAGCCTCACAATCAAATGCAGAAAGGCAGAAATAACAAATGCATCTTTTCAGATCATGATGCAATAAAAAAAAATACATGTAATAAAGGGCCATGGAAAGATAGACTAAAAATTAATTGAAAACTAAATAATCTAAAATAAGGAATGAGTGGGTCAAACAACAAATCATAGAAAAAATCATTAATTTCATCAAAGAGAACAACAGTAATGAGTCAACATACCAAAACTTATGAGATGTAGCCAAAGCGGTTCTTTTTTTTTTCTTTTTAGAGTCTCTACTGACATTTATTTGTTTTTTCAACATTCACTTTAATAAGATTTTGCATTCCATTTTTTTTCTCCCTCCCTCCTTGGCCTGATAATTCTGGAATTTGATCACCATACCTTGGCGTTTTCATTTGGAGATCTCCTTCAGGAGGTGTTTGGTAGATTCTTTCAATGACTATTTTACCCTCTGGTTCTAAGATAGCAGAGAAATTTCCTTGATAATACCTTGAAAGATGCTGTCCAGGCTCTTTTTTTTCAATCTTTCCTTTCAGGTAATCCAATAATTCTTAAATGATCTCTCCTGGATTTATTTGCAGGGTAATTTGTTTTTCCAATGAGGTATTTTACATTTTTTACATTTTTCATTCTTTTGATTTTGTTTGACTGATTCTTGATGTCTCACAGAATCATTAGCATCCATTTGCCCAATTAAAATTTTTAAGGAATTATTTTCTTCAGTTAAGTTTTTAATCTCCTTTTCAATTTGGTCAATTCAACTTTTTAAGGAGTTGCTTTATTCAGTGGATTTTTTTTTTCCATTTGGCCAATTATATTTTTAAGGAGTTGTTTTCTTTAGTCAATTTTTGTCCTTTCTTTTCCAAGCTGTTGACTCTCTTGTGCATACCTCTAATTTCTTTCCCCAATTTTTCTTGTACTACTCCTATTTGTCTTTAAAAATCCTTTTTAAGTTCCTCCAAGAAAGATTTTGGGGTTTGAGACCAATTCATATTTCCCTTTGAGGTTTCACATGTAGGCATTATGACATTGTTTTCCTCTTCTGAGTTTGTGTTTTAATCTTCCCTGTCATGATAGAAGCTCTTTGCAGTTAAGGATCTGTTTCGATTCTTGTTCATACTTTTACCTATTTTGTGGCTTTTAAAGTTGCTCTATCCCAAGCTTCTTCTGTTGAGGGCCAGGGCTCTGCTCACTGGCATTGTGCTCTGGGGACTCAGTTGCTGGCATCTTGCTCACCATGTTGGATGACTAGGCCCAGTTGTGCCTGTTGTTTCCTGGTTTCCAGGGCTGGCAATTTGCCTTATGAGCTTGGATTAGAGTCCTCACAGCTGGCCTGCTCTGACACTGGCCTACTGAGCCAGGACCAAGGGACCTCAGTTGCTGATCTATGCTGTGGTTAAAAGTCACCAGCTGGCTTTTCCAGATATTCCCTGTGCTGGGTTGTACTCCCTTTTTATAAGTGACATGGCTCTTTCCTGAAGTCCTTCCAAGTCATTTTTATCTGAAAAATTGGTTCACTCCATCTTTTTGAGGGTTCTGTGACTCCAGAATACATTTAGAAGCTTGATTTAATGTTGTTTCTGAGGGAAACTGTGGAGAGCTCAGGCAACTTCTGGCTTCTCTCTACCATCTTGGCTGTACCCAATGCAGGTCTTAGGGGATATTTTATATCTCTAAATGCTTGCATGAATAAAAGAAAAGAAAGAAGGATCAATGAATAGTCCATATAACTAAAAAGCCTAGAAAAAGAACAAATTAAAAAGCAACTGAAAATTAATTAGAACTTCTGAAAATCAAAGACTAATAAAATTGAAAGTAAGAAAACAATTGAACTAATAAATACAAATAATATTCTGTTTTATTTAAAAAATAATAATAAACTAGATAAACCTTTGGTTAATTTGATTTAAAAAAAGAAAGAAGAAAACCAAATTATCAGTATCAAAAATGAAAGGGTGAATTCACCACCAATAAAGAGAAAATTAAGTCACTAATTAGGAGCTATTTTGCCCAAACATATGCCAATAAATCTGACATTCTAAATGAAATGGATAGATATTTACAAAAATATAAATTGCCCAGATTAACAGAAGAAGAATAAAATACTTAAATAAACCCATTTTATAAAGAGAAATTGACCAAGCCATTAATAAACTCCCTAAGAAAAATTCTCCAAGGCCAGATGGATTTACAAGTGAATTCTATCACTTAGCTCTTTTCAGCAATACAATGATCCAAGACAATTGCAAAATATTTGTGATGGAAAATGCTAACCATATCCAGAGAAAGACCTATGTAGTCAGAACACAAATAGAAGAATAATATTTTCCCTTTTTTTTACTTTCTTGTGTTTTTTTTTTCATTTTTTCTGCTGTTTCTTTCACAACATGACTAATGTGAAAATATGTCTAACGTGTAACTTACGCTTGCTGACTTGGGGAGAGGGGAGGAAAGGGAGGGAAGGAGAAAAATTTGGAACTCAAAATCTTACAAAAATGAATGCTGAAAACAAAAAAAAATTAAAAGAATGTTGAAAACTATCTTTACATACAAATTGAAAAAAAATAAATTATTTTTAGTGCAAAAAAAGGAAACAACCACAAAAAAAAGAATCATTCAAATACCCTGAAACTACATTGCACTCAATGTTAATGCAGCAGCTTGCTTTTCAAAGGAGGATTTTCATGAATTCTCTGCTTATGATCAGTGTAAAAATCAGAATTTTATCAACAAAGGATTGATATGGATGATGCAGCATTGTATTCATTAATTTATCTTTTTTTTAGATCTTCCTCTGTGTTATAAATTAAATGCAAAAATTTTGTAGCTATATTATTGCTTTTAATAAAATTGGTGTATTTTTGTACATTTATATCTTTAAGTATTCCTACATATCTTGACAAAAAATCACTATATGATCACTCACCTAGTAACAGCTTATCCCTAATTGCAGAACAACGTATGGGGAAAAATTTAAAAAAAAAGTCATCAGCTTCTTAATTCCAAGATATAATAGCATTATAGAAATCTCAGAAGGACATTTCTCAGTGGTCAGAAATAATTAAATCTGCCTTTGCCCCGAAGTGATTAAAACTCAGAAATGTTTTCTTCTGTTCATAGCTTTATGACTCATTTATCATTTTCTTCTTTCTGAAATGTTTTGGAGAAATGGGTTCATTGAGACTACCATGACAGTACAACATGTATAGGAAGGTTGAGGTGTAAAAAGTCTATAGGAAAAAAGGGAGTAGGTTGACACATACTCTTTATTATGGCAAGTGATTTAACATGTCAAAATAGTTTCACTGGGACTCGGAGTTTGCCAGTACATAAATATTAAAAATTAAATCATGCTTAAATAAGCATATTTTAGAATTGCTAAAATGATATCATATATGTCTTATTTTCAGCCTCCCACATCAATAAAATTTCATGGGACAGAGAAGGCAAGATAAAATATAATACATTCCAGGCATGTGTAGGGTGATGGTGCAGGTCTGTAATCCCTGCTAACAGTGATCCTGAGTCCAGTTGGTTGGTTGAATTCAGGAATTCTGAGCTGCTTTTGGATTAAAGATGAATGGGTCTCTGCACTAAATTTGGGACCAATATGATGAGTGCTCTGGAGCATGGGTGTAGGGATTATACTGCTTAAGAAGGGGAGAGCCAACCCAGGTAGGAAACAGAGATCCTAAAGTTTCTCCACTGATCAGCAGTGGGATCAGTCCCTTGAGTGGCTAGTGTATATCCAGTCTGGGCAAATAGAGAGACCTAGCATCAAGAAAATAATAAGTCCTCTAGGCATTCAGATTGTTGCTGTTATTATTCAGTTCTTTTCAGTTATGTCTATTTCTTTGTGACCCTACTTGATTTTCTTGGCAAAGATACTAGAATGGTTTGACATTTCCTTTTCCAGCTCATTTTACATATAAGGAAACTGAGGCAAAGAGAGTTTAAGTGACTCACCCAGAGTTACACAGCTAATAAGTATCTGAGGCCAGATTTGAACTCAGGAAGATGAGTCTGCCTGATTTCAGACCCAGCACTGTATCACTGTACCACCTACCTGCTGTAGGCATTTAGATTACCTTCAGGAAAAAGGTAAGTTTACTTGATACACAAAAGTATCAAAAAATATGTACATACTTCCAGGGTAGAATAATAATCCTTAAAAGATCTCTGAAAATTTAGAACAAGGATCTAAATTTGGTGGTTTATTTTTCTTAAGATTTTTCAGTGTCAAAACTTTCTGCTGTCATTTATAGTCAAACAATGCTTGGCTATTTTACATACATATGCAAACACACAATTGATTTGTAGACAAAAAAGAAGTGACTGAAGGGCCAACTTAAATATGTATACTAGTTGGGGAAGGAAATACCACTAAATGCTACAGAGATCAAGAAAGACTAACTTGAAAGCCTGATTAAAGTGTGTGATGAGAGGTTAAACTCAGAAGAGCACATAATGTTTTCTAGTGAATAGAGTTCTTTAAGGAAAGTGTTAGAAATAATTCTTGACACTGAAATTCAGGTATCAAGGGCAATTAATTATTATTGAGGAATCCAAAGGAATTAGTAAACATTTCTGGCCAGGAGCAGACTCTGCCCTTCTTTAGGAAGAGGGAGTTGGGAATACAGGAGTGAGCCCAACTTTATTCTGTTAGACTGATGACGATTGATGCACAATCAACTCATTATAGATTGGTCCTCTCCCTTCTGGGTTACAATCTTCCCTTCATGGCCCCCACATGCAACTCCTTGGTATGTTTCCCCCCCCACCCATATGTTCCATGTTCAAAAATGGCAGAAAATTCCTCCCTGTGGGTTTGTAAGGTAATATTCAATTAGCCAATTAAGCCTGCATGGTAGCCATTTGACAGAGTTTTCCCTTCACTGCTGATCATTATCTGGCTGGTTTAGGCCAGTTTTGCCTGTATCCTGAGTTTGTGGTCTCCTGAAAGCCACTAGCTGTTCTCTCATTGGCTGGGTCCATCTACCTTAGTTAATTTTTTTTGTTCCCTTCTTTGTTCAAGCTGACACTTCATTAATTATTCTTTGGAACTTAATTAACTCTTCTGTGGAAACTTAACTTTCCCTAACTTTTACCAATCTCTCACAAAAGTGTTTCTCATTCTCTTACCTGAACTCAGAAAAAGTTGAAAAAATGGGAATTTTATATAATAACATACTAATTCTATAGAAGCCACAAAGTATCCCTGACATACTGGGAAAAGGCCAACTGACTCTCAGGTCACAAAATAGTGACAAGAATTTCAATTTAAGTAATTCTAAGTCACTACAAGCATGAGCCAGTTTGGTTACCTACATCATGATGCTGAAGGTCCCTTTGCCCTTGGAACAGGAAATTTCCTGACATTCCCTAATAATCTAATGGGAGCAAAATGCACCCTATTCTAGGGAATATCAAGGGGATCTCTAGGATAAGGAAGTCGTAAAGGAAATACAAGCTCCTTGACTGCAGTGATTAAACCCAAGTACTTCTCTGTTTATACAGATGAGGTATTGAAGGGGTACAGGCTCTGGGAACCCCCTTGAACTCTCCTTGAATCTTCCCACTTGATCTGGCTTTCACCTGAGGCTATAAGCCTTTCATTATCTCTATGCCCAATTATCTGTTACCCTTAACCTAACCTAGCCTTCCATTGTCTGTTATCTCTGGATAGCCTTCTGATATTTCCAACCCACTCTTGATTCTTGGCATCTGACCTCTAGCCACCCCATTCTACTGGCCACTTCCATCAAGATCCTCCCTGGACTCCTCCTGTAGTCACCCCAGACGACTTGACCATCCCTAGATCCATCCTTCACTCTTTCTGTTTATAAGATCCATCTTGTTTCCATGAAAGTGGTCAGATTCAATCTGGCCCACTTGCATTAGATACAAATGCACAGATTTCTTAAGACTCTAGTCAATGCTGAGATTCCTTAAGAGTCTGCCCAATGTGGTAGATTTCTAATAAATTTTGTTTTTCTTTGGCTGAAAGAAGGCTTGGGCTGAATTCCATCATTCAGGACCCACATGTCTCTATTTCGGGGTCCAAGCACCCCTATACCTCAAAGTTGGTGGCTGGCCAATATTCTACCAGTGAGAAAATGTGGTGTTGACTAGCACCATGGTGTAGAACACTAGAATAAGATGAGGGAAAACTGAATTCCAGTGGTGGGTCTATCATTAAATAATCTGAAAATGATACAAAAATGATCTGGCAAAGAAAGCAGTTTTAATTTAAATGCTCACCCATCTTTTACTGTGGCTTGTTTATGAACCAGGGAATTGCCCAGCTTGAGTAAGACTAGTCTATTATTAAATACAACAAATCAATGAAAATTTTGTTTTACTTTTTGAGCTTAAAAAATCCTTTCTAAAATCCTTTATCCATAAGTCTCCTTCACAAAATCCTACAGTCAAAATATTAAAGAGATCTTTACAGTTCAACTAGCCTAATGTTCTTGTTTTAAAAGTGAGGAAATCAAAGCCTAGGGAGCTGAAGAATTTTATGTAAGGTTAATGGTAGATTCAAGATTCAAACCCAGACCTTCCATTACCAAATACAGTTGTTTTGTTTTGTTTTGTTTTCCATTCAATGTACTCCAGAGCTATGGAGCGACCAAAACATGTCAAATCACAGGAAAAATTCTGTGTGCTCTACCTTGAAAACGTGTTGCCCTAAGAACATTTCCTTCCATTTTTTTGATGATTTTTTTGGTGCCTACCTTATAAGACCTTGAGTATTCAGTGCCCTCTATAATACAATTAACTGAATTAGAAAGTGACTTTGAGGCCAGAGAAACAAAGGTAAATGATGAGTTATAAGTCCAGAGAATGTATAAATGGAATCAAATTGTTGGCTAGAACTAAACCACTACCAGTATTGGATAAAATCTGTTATCTAAACTACCATAGTTTAAGAATTCAATATGTTTGTTTTCAGAAATAAAGAGAGCTTTCCTTTATTGTAAACTACTTAGTCAGTCATAGAAACCCATATTGACTAGGAAGGGGCATATCAGAAGCCATTTAGATGACCCTGCATTTGCACAAGAATTCTATTTATAATAATACCTGAAAAATCCCACCTTTGTTTGAAAAATGTTGACTGCATAAAACACTATCTTTTGAGATAACCCATTCTGATTTGGAAAACTTAAAGAGAACAGATTATGATTTGTTGTTGGGGCAAAGTGAATTAGAATTATAAATTTTTCAGTCTTTTCCAGTTAGACCAGCTTTTGTTATGTTCATGGAACAGAGAAGTAGGACACGGGAAAGTTGAGTCAGTACAGATACTACATCACATTTTCCCTTAGTTTCTTGCCTGTTTGAGGTAGAAAATGTCCTAAAGGAAATGCCTTTAGAATATTTGCCACAATAAGTGACTTTAAGAACTTAGGGGGAAAATGTATTTTTCTAAACATAAGCCAAATGACAATTGAACTGTAGAATTTAGAGGAGATAGCAGATGAGAGAAGAGAAGAGAGTAGTTCAGAAAGCAGACGTGTTGGGTACAAATCACTTAACCTCGCTCAGCTTCAGTCCTTTCATTTGTAAAATGAGGGAATTGGACTATGTGGCCTCTAAGGTCCCTTCAAACTTTAAATCTATGATTCTATGACCTTAGCCTGGCATCTTCTATTTTTTGTGAGATGCCTGCCTAAGGGAAAAGAGCTCCATATTTACTGCCTAAAAGAGCTGGTTGAGAGTTCTGAATGAAAAGAACTATAGCCCTCTACTGAAGTTTATTAATAGTAAAATGTGCTCCACCTTCTACCTCATTAGATGGAAAACTGAGTAGCAAATGTCCTTCAAGATAAACTGACAATTGAAACTGAGGCCCAGTGAGAGACTGAGAGAAATGATTTAAAATGATATAGTCTTTCCCCTCCAGGGAAAAAGCATAGAGTACTAATCATAGCATCCCTAGTGGATGGCAGATAATACTGATTAAGGCCAAATAGGTGAAGATCACTTGGGGCAGGGATGTGGCATTCAGGAAGAGCAACAGAGACATGAGCGGTATAAGAATTCAGTTTGGCAGAGAGTAGCTTGATGAAAATTATGGGAAGACATTGGCAGAAATGCAGCATTGGAGATGTAAACTAGTGAATTACTGCTCTTTTTGGTATATGCCCTAATCAAACCTATCCCTAGCACTTATTTCACTACATATGTATGCCCTCCTCATAGGTATTCACATATATCATGTCTCAGTGGTCTTTACATATGCCAACTTAGTAGAAACTGCCAAGCTAGATTGGACACTAAGAGAACTGGCTCGACCTCCTCCCTCCTTATCTCTGCTCCTTCAATAGGAGAAGATATTAATTTCTTTGGTCTATAGGTTTGGTGTGGATTTATCCAAACCAATTATACTTATGTTCCTATCTTCATCCACAACTTATTTTAGTGTTATTTCCATTTCCATTGTTGCCCTGTGTATATTGTTTCTCTGGTTCTATACCACTCTTCATAAATACATAAAAGTATTATATTTGAAATTTAAGGTAAATTGAGAGATCAATGCATGATCAATTCATTAGTTAAACTAGCAGTAGACAATAAATTAGGTCAATAGCCTCTCTCAGTTCCCAAAGACCAAGAGTGAAGGTTGACAGGGTCTTTTATAACAATTAACAAGATGACTGAGAAAATTTTGAGCAACATAGGTGAGTCTTCTTCTGATTGACTATTGAGATAACATAGTCAGAATTTAGGCTACTTCATTTGGATCTGCCCTTCTGAAACTTCCTTAACCACAATCAAGACATGTGAGTCACAAGACAAAAGTTCTCAGGAAATGAGAGTAGTCTCCAATGACTTTGGTTGAATCAGCTTGAATTTGAGTTAAGTGAGTGGTGGATAAGGTTATAAAGGAACTGGAATTGGGGATAAACGGGTAGTGGGTGAGGTTACAGGGGTAGACAATAGAAGGTTAGAGATTCACTTTACAATAAAATTGAGTGGATGTAATTCCAAGGCAGCAGCTTGATTTTTAGGCAAGATTGTCTGAAATTTAGGTGAAGAGTAAAGTTACGTATGTAAAGAATTTGGACCTTTTCAGTGTGGTGGAATGTGGAGAAGGTAGGAGAAAAAGTGATGCCAGCTTGACTCAGCCTTGAATATAGAATTAAAATCAATTTTCAATTTTACAAAATTCTTCCCATACTTTTCAGAATTATTCATATTCATTATCTCCAAGCATAGCATTGACATCCCATTATATTCAGGCACCACAATTTCTAGGGCTGTTTATCAATCTATAAATACTTTGTATCTAGATCTATACTACCGTAAAAAGTGCTGCTATGGATATATGCTACCTCTCTGTCTGTGACATAATAGCATCTGGTGAACAATGGGATCACTGGGTCAAAGGGTATTATCTCCAAATGCCCATTGTGTATAACCTACTACTTATGAATAAGCTATATCCTTCAGAGATATGTTACAATTGCAAATCATACTTCCCACCTATCTCAGTGATTTATATAAGGTCAAATTATACTTTCTTTAGGACCTCTAATTGAATCTGTTTATTATGAATACTTTCACACTGCATATAAATATCTGAGACTATATTTTTTTTCTGTTATTGACCTGGGATCATCAACATTCTAGTGAAATATTCCTGTAATTGGGGGAGGGAGATTCATTACTATCAATTACTTTAAAATAATCTTTAATTGTTAGGAAGGTTTTGCTCATACCAAGCTAAATTTGTCTCTCTATATCTTCTAACCCTGAATCCTTAAATTCCATCCTCGATGCCTAAACAAAATAATCTTATCTCTTTTACATATGAAATTCAAATATTTGAAGACAGATCATATGTTTCTCTAACCATAAGCCACATGATAATTAAACCAAGAAACTCAGAGGACATACTGCAGGAGAGAGTAATCTAGAAAGCAAATATACTGGATTCAATTCATGACCCTCTGCTTACTACTTGTGTGAACTTATGATTCAAGTCCCTCAGTTTTGTTGGGTGTTAGTTTCCTTTTTTTTTGTAAAATGAAGGGACTGGTTTAGATGTTTTTTTTTTCCTTTGAGACAGACATACCTGTTTTCAAAGAGAGATCTTGATATGTTTGCTTCACTAGATTACATCACCCAATAAACACTGGCACCGATTTCAAAAATCCCAGGGTTTGCAAGATCGATTGTGTTCACAACTTTGGGCAACAGACATATTACAATTTCCAGTAGAGAATGTAGACTGCAGAAGGTAAGTAGTCCTGGGAATACATTGACTCCCAAGAATTAGCTGTTAAAATGAATAGAACTGTCCTCACTGACTGCTGGTACCAGGAGACACTGCTCTTCTCTAATACAGATTGCTATCTGACTGCATTTTATTTTAATCTAATACTTTAGCTAACAAGTATATTTTTTCTAATCTCTAAACCAGACAGATCCACTAATACGAAGGTTTTGTCTCTGAAAGAGCCATGGGGCCAAATATGAAGTTACAGATTAATGAGCGATCTTTTCTAAAATGCTGTCATTTTCCACGTTCCTATAAGCATAGAAGTTCTTTGCAGTAACTTAGTAAGGGGGTATCGTTACCAAGATGGTAGCTCACTTATCCTCTTGCAATGCTATATGGTAATTTGTGTCTCTCTTTGTTTCTAAGTAACCATGTTTCTTTTTGTTGATGTTCAGCCTTGTTTTCCTTCCTGGTTTTCTGATTTGGAAAGCTGTATCACAGTTGTATAAAGTTATGTGTACAAGAGTTATAGGTGGCCCAGAGCAAGTAGAAGCACAGGAGGTTAGCTGTTGATATGAGGACAAGCCATCAAATAATGGATTACATGTCTGTTGTTCAACACTAGGCAATTTTTCAACCAGATATCCTTACTGTCACATTTGAAACACACTGTAAAAATGGAAAATTCCTTGTTTTAAGAACTCTACAATAGGTTCACCAACTCCCACAAAGAAAAAGTAGAGGGTTTCAGAAGTTAAATTTCAGGTGGCATATTTTGCTTTCAACTAGAATTCCTTTTCCTCAAGTTGAAGAGCTATACAAACATTTTCCTGTGTATTTCTGGTCACTACAACAAAACAATCAATGTCATATGGAAAAGGTCTTTTTATCAGTTATAATTATATTTTAGAATGCAAAAAAAAATTATTGTCAATAGCAATGACTTCTTTTGAGAAATATATGATATAATAGGAGAGGCTATGTGAGGATTACAATTGTCCAATCTACAGTAAAAGAGACTGAGGCAGAGCTCTGAGCCAATGGGACATTCATGGTTTCCTCTAATAAAGCAGACCACAGATGTTCCTCATGATCAGATACTCAGCTATCTTGTAAGGCCTTATGATACTCAAATATTCAAAAGAAGCATGGTAAAATATAGAATTTCATTGGTGGATAGACCTTGCTCTTTTTTTAAAAAACAATTTATTTATTTTCAGTTTACAACATTCACTTCTATAAGATCTTGAGTTCTAAAATTTCTCCCCTTTTCTCTACCCTCCCCAAGATGGTGTGCTATCTGATATAGGCTCTACATATACATTCATATTAAACATATTTTAACACTAGTTATGTTGTAAAGAAGAACTAGAGCCATTGCGAGAAACCATGAGAAAGAAGAAACAAAAGAGGGGAAGAGAGAGCATGCGCAAATATATGCTTCATTCTACATTCAGAATTCACAATTCTTTTTCTGGATGTGGATAGCATTTTTCATTATGTGTTATTTGGAGCTCTCTTAGACACTTGCTTTGCTAAGATGAGCTAAGTCTATCATAGTTGGTCATCGCACAATGTTGCTGATTTAAATTTATTGTAGACATTGTAAAATATTTGGATGTCTACCTGCCAAGACAAACTCAGGAACTACATGAACACAATTACAAAACACTTTTCCCACAAATAAAGTCAGATCTAAATAATTGGGAAAATATCAGTTGCTCATGGGTGGGCTGAGCCAGTATAAAAAAAATGACATTTCCACCTAAATTAATTTATTTATTCAGTGCCATACTAATCAAAGTACCAGAAATTATTTTATAGATGTAGAAAAAATCATAACAAAATTCATCTGGAAGAACAAAAGTTCCAGAATATCCAGATAATTAATGAAAAGAAATGCAAAGGAAGATGGCCTAGTCGTAACAGATCTAAAATTGCATTATTAAGCAGCAACCATCAAAACTTTTTGGTACTGGCTAAGAAATAGAGTGGTGGATCAGTTGAATTGGTTAGGTGCACAAGACACAGTAGTCAGTGACTATCATAATCCACTGTTTCATAAACCCAAAGATTCCAGCTTCTGCGATAAGAACTCACTATTCGACAAAAAGTTCTGTGAAAACTGGAAAATAATGTGGCAGAAATCAGGTATAGAACAACATCTAGCACTGTCAAGAAATGTCAAAATGGGTACATGACTCAGACATAAATCCTGATATCAAAAGCAGATTGGGAGGGCATGGAATAGCTTACCTGGAGAAAGGAAAATTTTAGGACTGAACAAGATATCGAGAACATTATGAAATACAAAGTAGATAATTTTGATTACATTAAATTGAAAAGTTTTTTTCCACAAAAAAGGCAATGCAACCAAGATTAGAAGGGAAGCAAAAAACTGAGAAAAAATGTTTGTATCCAGTGTCTCTAATAAATGCATCATTTCTATAATATATAGAGAACTGAATCAAATTTATAAGAATAAAAGATGCTCCCAAACTGATAAATGGTCAAAGAATATGAACAGGCAATTTTCAGATGAAGAAATTAAGGCTATCTATAGTCATATGAAAAAATGCTCTAAATCACTATTGATTAGAGGAATGCAAAGCAAAACAACTCTGATGTATCACATCAAACGTGTCAGATTGGTTAACAAGGAAAAACAATAAAATGATGAATGTTGGAGAAGATGTGAGATAATTGAAACACTAATGCATTGTTGGTGGAGCTGTGAACTGATCCAACTGCTCTGGAGAGCAATTTGTAACTATGCCCAAAGCGCTATAAAAATGTGCAAACTCTTTGACCCAGCAATATCACTTCTAGGTCTGTACACCAAAGAGATCATAAAAACAGGAAAAGGACATACTTGTACCAAAATTATTTATAGCAGCAGTTTTGTGGTGGCCAAGAATTGGAAACTGAGGGGATACCCGTCAATTAGGAAATAACTGAAGAAGTTGTGGTATATGAATGTAACCTAATACTATTTTCCTAGAAAAAGAAATGATGAGCTGATGGACTCCAGAAAAACCTGGAAAGATTTATATTACTGATGCTGAGTGAAGTGAGCAGAACCAGGAAAACAGTATATACAGTAAAAGCCACACTGTGCTATGACCAACTTTGATAGCCTTAGCTCTTCTCAGCAATACAATGATCTGAGACAAGTCCAAAAGACTCAGGACAGAAAATCCTATCCACGTTCAGAGAAAGAACTAGGGAGTTTGAATGAATATCAAAGCATATTATTTTCTCTTTTTTTCCCTTCCAGTATTCCCCTTTTGTTCTGATTCTTCCTTTACAATGTGACTACTGTGGAAATATGTCTATTAGGATTGTACATGTACAGCCTATATCAGATTGAATGCCAACTTGGGGAAGGGGGGAAGGAGATCGAGGGAGAAAAAAAGTTGAACTCAAAATCTTATATAAGTGAATTGAAAACTATCTTCACAAGTATTTGGAAAATAAAATAAAACTTTCAAGTAAAATAAAAGAGCAGACTTACAATGCTGGGGAATAACATGAAATACAAAGAATATGAAATACAATAGTCCAGAAGGAAAAATATATGGGCTAAAAGGCAATATTAAGTTACCCAACAAAAAAGAGCATAAGTTTTTGTTTGTTTGTTTTGTTTTTCTCCACAAAGGGTGAAATGGACCTTTAGAAACAGAGGAACACCTAACCATTCTTTATGAAAAGATCCAAGCTCAATATAAACACTGAAGTTCAATTTGCTTTTGTTGTTTTTCAGTCACTTTAGTATGATTTGAACCCAGGCCTTCCTGACTCCAGGCCTGGCACTCTATCCACAGCACCATGTAGCTGACCCTGTGCTTCTTTCACCAAACTATTAATTCTACTTCCATAACTTTCTTGCATCTCTCTCATTTCTTTTCTCAATTTTCCTCTATCACACATCTCTTTCTTTAATTCTTCCAGGAATACTTGTTTGGCTTGGGTCCCATTAGCATTTTTCTGTAAGTCATTGTTTATAGCTTTTTCACAATGTTGTCTTTTCTGAGTTTATATTTTGGTCTTCCCTGCATCATAATTAATTTTTATGTTCAAAACTTTCTTTTTTAGTTCATTTATTTTTCTAGTTTATTTCTTGACTTGGAACTTTATGCTAAAGCTGGGATCTGGTCACCTCGGGCTTGGAACCACTGTCCCAAGTTTAAGGCTTTTTAATGCTACTGTTTTCAGAGCTATTTCTGAATTTCTTCAAGGTTTGGGTGTATCTGAGCACCAAAAGGAGAGACAGGGTCACTGTTCTCCTGGTCTGCACTTCAGTATTTACCCAGGAATAGCTCCTGGTGTCCTTCAGCCATAAGCACTAGCTCTCTCTTTGTCTTGGAAATATAATCAGATCCCTGCTCCCTGGTGTCTGAGCCCCCAACACTCCTTTCTGCCCTGAAAGTAGCACCCAGAACAATATATGGGCAATAGAGTTGTCAAAGAGTGCCAGTTGTACCCAGTGTCAACAAAGGGTCCTCTGTCATCTCTTTTTGACCAGTTATCTGACCCTTTTATTATCTCTGGACAGAGAGTTCTGAAGATGCTGCTGCTTGTGCAGCTACTACTGCTGTGGGGGTGGGCAGTTGGGGAGAGGCTTCCCCAACAGGTTTCCACCCAGTTTCATAAACTTTCCCTGTGGAACTGCGCGAGTTTTCTTAGGCTTGAAGTAATATCTCCCCCGCCCCGACTCCTTGTTGGTTCTACTGATCCAAAATTTGATTTGAGGTGTTAGTTAAAAGTTATTTTGGTGGGGATTAGTAAGAAAGTTCAGCTGGGTTGCCTCTAATTTGCTACCTACTTTTTTGTACTGTCATGGGAATTTTGCTAACTAGGGAAGTAGTTGTGAGGTTGGGTTGCCAAGGGAGTGTAGTAACTATATTTATGAAAATCAATGCTTATGTAAAGTCTTTAAGTCAACACTGAAAACATTTTTAAAAACATTTGCAACCTGCACTAAGATCTTCATCAGCAGGAAAAGAAAAACACAACTTAATATACACTTAATTAAATTTAGAGCACCAGATTGAAATTCTCTACTGGATAACTATTTGCAGCTATATTTTCAGTAGTTTTTATGCTGATGATTGCTGAATGCTGGCAGGAGGAAATGCATAATGACATCCCCTTGATTAGTTAGTGAAGAGGCTATGGACAGTATTTTACTGCCTTCGTGGCATAAATAATTAGGAAGCAGTGGATATTCTAACTCAGCTTACATTTGTGTAAATACTCCATCAGACTGCAACATCATTTTAATTAGATTTCACTAACTTTATAGTTATATGCCACTAAATATATAAGATGCAAAAAACATACCACCCAGATCTTATTCCATTCATCTGGTGAATTCTTCCCAAAATTTTATTCTTTCATTATGCATTTTAGGATTAAAAGTTGGATAAAAGGCACTAATTCATTCAAAGCTGCAAGTTCTTTTTAATTGGATGATAATAAAAACAATAATAATAACTTAAGTTCACATAGAAAACTTATGGTTGCAAAATGCTCTTTTTTTTACCCTATAGTCCTTTTGGCCTACAGACTTAAACCAAAATATCATACATAACAGTGCACTTCAATAAAATGAGGAGTCTTTAGTATCAAATTGCTTTATTTTTGATAAAAATTTATCATTATTCTGTTTTTTAAAAATAGATTTGTTTTTAGTTTTACTTTACAAATTCAGTTCCACAAGTTTTGGGTTCCAAAATTTCTCTCCCTCTCCTCCCCTCTCCCTCCAAGATAGCATGTAATCCTTTGTAGGTTCTACATAAGCCTTCACATTGAACTTATTTACATAACAGACCAGTTGTAAAGAATTGTAACCAATGGGATGAATCATGATAAAGGAGAAACGAAACCAAAAAGGAAGGAAAAGAACAGAGCAAATAGTTTGCCTCAATCTGCATTCAGACTCCATAATTCTTTCTCTGGATGTTAATAGCTTTTTCCATCATGAATCTTTTGGAGCTGTCTTTGAACTTCGCATTGAGGAGAGGAGCCAAGTCTATCACAGTTACTCCTTAAAGATACCATGTGTCCATAATTGTGTAAAATGATCTGCTCCTTCTGCTCCCCTCACTCAGCATCAGTTCACATAAGTCATTCCAGGTTGTAATGAAGTCCATCTGTTCCTCATTTCTTATAGCACAATAGTATTCCATTACATTCATATACCACAATTTGTTTAGTCCTTCCCCAATTAACGGGCATCCCCTTGATTTCCAATTCTTTACTACCACAAAAAGAGCTGCTATAAATATTTTTGTACATTCTGGTCCATTTCCCACTTGTGTGATCTCTTTGGGATACAGCCCTAGAAGTGGTATTATTGGGTCAAAGGGTATGAATGTTTTTATAGTCCTTTGGGCATGGTTCCAAATTGCTCTTCAGAATGGCTGGATCAGTTCACAACTCCACCAACCATATAACAATGTTCCAATTTTCCCACATCCTCTCCAGAATTTGTAGTTTTCCTGTTTTGTCATGTTAGCCAATCTGACGAGAGAGATGTGGTACCTAAGAGTTATTTTTATTTGCATTTCTCTAATGAAGAGTGATTTTGAGTATATTTTCACATGCCTATAGATATCTTTAAGTTCTTCCTCTGAAAACTGTCTGTTCATATCCTTTGACCATTTCTCAACTGGGGAATGATTTGTATTCCTACAAATTTTGCTCAGTTCCCTGTTCATTTTAGATATGAGGCCTTAAGATTCTTTCCCAATTTTCTGCTTCCCTCCTTATCTTTGTTGCATTGGTTTTGTTTGTACAAAAACTTTTCAATTTAACATAATCAAAATTATCCATTTTGCATTTTGTAATACTCTCTATCTCTTGTTGGGTCATGAATTCTTCCCTTCTCTATAAATCTAACAGGGAAACTACTCCTTGCTCTCCTGAACTGCTTACAGTATCAGCCTTTATTCCTAAATCATGGACCCATTTTGACTTTATTTTGGTATATGCTGTAAGATATTAGCTATGCCCAGTTTCTGCCATACTGTTTTGCAATTTTCCTAGCAGTTTTTGTGAAATAGTGAATTCTTAACCCAGAACCTGGATTCTTTGGGTTTGCCCAATATTAGAGTGGTATAGTTGTTGATTACTTCTGTCTTGTATACCTAACTTATTCCACTGATCCACCTCTCTGTTTTGTAGCCAGTACCAAGTAGTTTGGATGACTGCTGCTTCATAATACAGTTTAATATCTGATATGGCTAGGCCACCTTCCCTAGGATTTCTTTTCATTAATTCCTTTGATATTCTGGACCTTTTGTTTTTCCAGATGAATTTTGTTATTATTTTATCCAGCTCCATAAAATAATTTTTTGGAAATCTGATTGGTATGGTACTGAATAAGTAAATTAATTTCAGTAAAATGGTCATTTTTATTATATTAGCTCTGCCTAACCATGAACACCTGATGTCTTTCCATTTATTTAGATCTGACATTATTCATGTGAAAAATATTTTGTAATTGGGTTGAAATAAGTCTTGGGTTTATCTTGACAGGTAGACTCCCAAATATATTATAGTGTCTACGGTAATTTTAAATGGAATTTCTCTTTCTATCTCTTGCTGTTTGCTTTGTTAGTAATATATAGGGATGGGGGGGGGGGGCAGAGCCAAGATGGCACCTGGAAAGCAGGGACTTACCTAGGGCTCTCCCCCAGGACCCTCTAAACACAGATAAAAAATGGCTCAGAACAAATTCTAGAACTGCAGAACCCATGAAATAACAGAGGGAAGCAGGGCTCCAGCCCAGGACAGCCTGGATGGTCTCTGGGTAAGGTCTATTGCACATGGAGTTGGGAGTGGAGCAGGGCAGAGCCCAGCATGGGCTGTGCCCAGACCAACCAGACCAAGAGCCAGGCAGAACAGGCCCTAGCGTCATGAATGAGTGAGCTGTGGCAGTTACCAGACTTCTCAACCCACAAACACCAAACACAACAGAAAAAGTTAGTGGGAAAAGCTGCAGGGGACAGAGGGAAAGGAGTTCATGGTTCAGCAATCCCCCTGGGGGCAGGGGAGGTGGTGCAGCTACAGAACTACAGCTGCAGTTGCTTCCAGCCCCAGGCCCATCTGGTGAGAAGAATTAAGGGGTGAATCACACCAGGAGTGCAAAGCCTGCTTAAGATCTGAGTCCAGCTCGGGTTGGCAGTTCTTGGGGGAGGTGGAGCACTGCTGTGCTCCACTGTGTGTGTCACTGCTGTGACAGAGCTTGCTGTGTAGAAATACCTTTGAAAACAACAGCGCATCCCCTCAAGCTTGTAGAAAAGTACTCCCTACTCTACAAGCAGTCATACCCAGACGAAAAAGTCAAGGGTCAAGTAGTTGGCTGGGAACATGGCCAGGCAATGGAAATAGACTCAGATTCAGACTCAGACTCCAGAATCTTTCCTTGGTGACAAAGAAGACCAAAACATACAGACAGAAGAAGTCAACAAAGTCAAAGAGTATACATCAAAAGCCTCCAAGAAAAACATGAACTGGTCTCAGGCCATGGAAGAGCTCAAAAAGAATTTGGAAGAGAAAGTTAGAGAAGCAGAGGAAAAATTGGGAAGAGAAATGACAATGATGTGAGAAAACCATGAAAAACAAGTCAATGACATGCTAAAGGAGACCGCAAAAAATACTGAAGAAAACAACACCTTAAGAAATAAGCTAAGTCAAATGGCAAAAGAGCTCCAAAAAGCCAATGAGGAGAAGAATGCCTTGAAAGGCAGAATTAGCCAAATGGAAAAGGAGGTCCAAAAGACTACTGAAGAAAATAATACCTTAAAAAATATATTGGAGCAAGTGGAAGCCAGTGACTTTATGAGAAATCAAGATATTATAAAGCAGAAACAAAGGAATGAAAAAATGAAAGGCAACGTGAAATATCTCGTTGGAAAAACCAGTGACCTGGAAAACAGATCCAGGAGAAATAATTTAAAAATTATTGGACTACCTGAAAGCTATGATCAAAAAAAGAGCCTAGATATCATCTTTCAAGAAAGTATCAAGGAAAACTGCCCTGGTATTCTAGAGCCAAAGGGTAAAATATAAATTGAAAGAATCCACCTATTGCCTCCTGAAAAAGATCCAAAAAGAAAACTCCTGGGAATATTGTCACCAAATTCCAGAGTTCTCAGATCAAGGAGAAAATACTGCAAGCAGCCAGAAAGAAACAATTTGAGTATTGTGCAAACCCAATCAGAATAACACAAGATCTAGCAGCTTCTACCTTAAGGGACTGAAGAGCTTGGAATATGATATCCCGGAGGTCAATGAAGCTAGGATTAAAACCAAGAATCACCTACCCAGCAAAACTGAATATCATGCTCCACAGCAAAATACAGATTTTCAATAAAATAAAGGACTTTCAAGCTTTCTCAGTGAAAAGACCATAGCTGAATAGAAAATTTGACTTTCAAACGCAAGAATCAAGAGAACCATGAGAGGGTAAACAAGAAAGAGAAATCATAAAGGACTTACTAAAGTTGAACTGTTTTGTTTACATTCCTACATGGAAAGATGATGTGTATGATACATGAAACCTCAGTATTAGGGTAGCTGAAGGGAATGAATATATATATATACATATAGACAGAGGGCACTGGGTGAGTTAAATATGAAGGGATGATATCTGAAAAAATAAAATAAAATTAAGAGATGAGAGAGGAATATATTGAGAGAGGGAGAAAGGGAGAGATAGAATGGGGTAAATTATCTCACATAAAAGTGGCAAGAAAAAGCATTCTGTAGGAAGGGAAGAGGGGGCAGGTGAGGGGGAATGAGTGAATCTTGCTCTCATCGGATTTGACCTGAGAAGGGAATAACATACACACTCAATTGCGTATCTTACCCCACAGGAAAGAAGGAGGAAGGAGATCAAAAATGGGGGATGATAGAAGGGGGGCAGATAGGGGGAGGAGGTAATCAAAAACAAACACTTTTGAAAAGAGACAGAGTCAAGGGAGAGAATTGGATAAAGGGGGATAGGATAGGAAGGAGCAAAATATAGTTAGTCTTTCACAACATGAGTATTGTGGAAGAGTTTTGCATAATGATACACATGTGGCCTATGTTGAATTGCTTGCCTTCTTAGGGAGGGTGGATGGGGAGGGAAGAGGGGAGAGAATTTGGAAATCAAAGATTTAAAAGAAGATATTCAAAAAAAAGTTTTTGCAGGTAACTAGGAAATAAGATATACAGGCAATGGGGCATAAACATCTATCTTGCCCGACAAGAAAGTAAAGGAAAAGGGGATGGGGGGGAGTGGGGTGACAGATGGGAGGACTGACTGGGGAATGGGGTAATCAGAATATATGCCATCTTGTAGTGGGGGGGAGGGTAGAAATGGGGAGAAAATTTGTAATTCAAACTCTTGTGAAATGCTGAAAACTAAAAATATTAAATAAAGAAATAATGATTTATTTAAAAAAAGTAATAGCAGAGTCAGCCAGATGAACAAGTTTAGGGAGAAATATAATAACTTGTTTGTTTTATAAGGCTGGTGTGGTGGAAAGAGCCCTGAATTGGTTAGTGCACTTGGGTATGAAGATTTCCATTGATACTTAGCACCTGGGTAACCTTGGGCAAATCAAGAAAAATGAAGACTGAAAAATAATCAGAGCACCCAGATTTAATTCCTGTGCCTATAACTTAGGGCAAGTCACTTAACCTCTGTGGGTCTTCATGTCTTCATCTGGACAACAAGAGGGTTGGACTAGATGTCCTCTAAAGGCGCTTTGCAACACTAATGCTATGAGCCCATGTAAAAAAGGCCACTGAATTTGGCTATTATGTAGGAGGTCATTGGTGACCTTTCAGAGAAGAATTTCTATAGTGTGGTGGAGGAATACAAAATAGACTGCAAAGATTTAAGAACTCAATGCATAAGAAGGAAGTTGGGCCAACTGTTATCAATATATTTTTAAATGATTTATTATGACATTGATATTAATCATCATTACAACTAAAAAAGTAATATATAGGAATGCTGAGGATTTATGTGGGTTTATTTAAAATCTTAAAACTTTGCTAAAGTTTTTTTAATTATTTCAAGTAGTTTTTTACTTGATTCTCTAGGATTCTCTAAGTAAATCATCATATCATCTGCAAAGAGTGATAACTTAGTTTCTTCTTTGCCTGTTCTAATTCCTTCAATTTTTTTCTTCTCTTATTGCTAAAACTAATATTTCTAGTACCAAATTGAATAATTGGGGTGATAATGAACATCCTTGTTTCACCCTTGGTCTTATTGGGAATGCCTCTATCTTATCCCCATTACACACAATGCTTGCCAATGTTTTTAGGTACATGCTACCTATAATTTTAGGAAAACTCCATTTTTTCCTATGCTTTCTAGTGTTTTTAATAGGAATGAGTTTTGTGTTTTGTCAAAAACTTTTTCTTCATCTATTGAGATAATCATATGATTTCTGCTAGTTTTGTTGTGAATATGATCAATTATGCTGAAAGTTTTCCTAATATTGAACCAGCCTTGCATTCCTGGAATAAATTCCACCTGGTCATATTGTATTATTCTTGTAATAAGTTGCTGTAATTTTTTGCTGATATTTTATTTAAAATTTTTGTATCAATCCTCATTAGGGAAATTGGTCTATAATTTTCTTTCTCTGCTTTGACTCTTCCTGGTTTAGGTATTAGAACCACATTTGTGTCATAAAAAGAATTTAATAGGACTCCCTCTTCACCTATTTTCCCAAATAGTCTATAAAGTATGGGAATTAATTGTTCTTTAAATGTTTGATAGAATTCCCATGTAAAACCATCTAGCCCTGGGGATTTTTTCCTAGGGAGTTCATTGATGGTTTGCTCAATTTCTTTTTCTGAGATGGGGTTATCTAGGTATTTTACTTCCTCTTCTGATAACCTAGGCAATTTATATTTTTGTAAATATTCATCCATTTCCCTAAGGTTGTCAAATTTATGGGCATACATTTGGGCGAAATAATTCCTAATTATTGTTTTAATTTCCTCTTCATTGGAGGTGAATTCATCTCTCTTTATTCTTAATATCAGATTCTGTTGAAATTTGAGTAAGGTTGTCCTGATAGGTGCCTGTGTTTCAACATGCCATTTTTTTCTTCTCATTTTGAATAAATATATATTAAGCACCTTTACCCTTCCAAGGATAGTGATGGGCTCTGGGGATTAAAAGAGGAAAAAAAAGTGAAAAATATACCTGCCTACAAGGAACTTACTTTGAACTAGGGACAGGGGGAGAACTTGGATGCAAAATTCCTTAAACACTTTTGATTTTAGAAACAATGATTCTTCTGCATTAAACTGAGGAATAAAAAAGAAGCAAGTGAAAACATTGCCCATGTTGAAGTTGAAAGCTATTGGATTTTTTTTAAAAAGGAAACTTTTTATATAATATTGTATTTAAAATGCTTTACAAACACCTGAGAGATCTATACTAAATTTTGTTGTAATTAAAACCAAGAATACTGAATTTTCAAAAATTTATCTCACTGGTATCTTTTGCTTTTATATCATTTGCACATTTGCCTACCTACCTCCTCCATCTCCTACCCCATGACCCAGACCTTTAACCAAAATTTTAAAGGATCATAGATTTAGAGATTGAAGAGACCTTGAAGGTCACCACGTTTAACTTCTTATTTTATAGATGATGAAACTGAGTCCTAGAGAGTTGAAATGACTCATTCAGGGTCAAAAAACAAAACCTAGAAAGACAAGATCTAAACCCAAATCTTCTTGACTTCAAGTCCAGAGCCTTATCCATTACAATGCACTGCCAAGAAATAGAAGTAAAACAGTCCAACAATTTAGGAAAACAAAACAAGTTTTCTGATTCTGACAGTATATATGATTGTAATGGCAAGCAAAATGTGACTTTTCACTGTTCTTCGTTTGAATGGGGCAGGTATGGTAGGTTCTTTTTTGTCTTGGAGTGTTTCTCAGAACTAAGACAACTGAGAGTCATTGAATTGTATACGTTGTGGTACTGGTCATCAGAGGTTTCCCACAATGATTTCTCAGACTCTAAATGGTGAGCCTCAAGTGCCCCAGGGCCCTGAGACAGGTATATAATATCCGAGGTTGGGGTTTGACTTTTGGGAGTACACTCATTAAAAGAATATGGGCGACGAGACTCTGGGAAAGCTGTTGAATCCCCCCCCCCCGCCCTGCTTTGTAACCCAGACAGATAGATATTGGTGCCTCTCTGGTAACTATGAATTGTGATTTGAATCAGACAATGTCTGTCTGTTGATGTTTGTCATTTCTGTTTGTATTTGCCTTGAAGTTCAGGGTGCTGATCTTTTCCCCAAAACTAAGTGAATGATATATGTGTGTCTAATTAAACTGAGAATGTTAACCTCTTAAAGTTGCTTTCCTTAGAAAAGCAGATCAAAGAACCCATGTTAATGGCTTTCTATGTGTTGGTTGTTGCTGGTCTTACACAGCCACAGTAGCTGCTAGCAAGATTGTTGCTGCAACAATGCTCTACAACAAGTCTTTCAGTCTTCTGTCTTTTTTTTCCATTTATAAGGTTATAATTATTCAGCATGTAAAAAAGATCTTGAAAGCACTCCACAGGATTTGGCCTTTAAACCTTAACTAGGAGAGTGTTTGTCTCAATTAATCAAAATCCTTGCTCTAGATATGAATTTGAAAGCCAATGATGAAATAAAATGATAGCAGACAAAGTTTCTTCCTATTGGATAAGCAATTTCATCACACTCTCTATCTCCAGTATAGAGTTGGCTGGAAACAGTGTTTCAACAAGTGGTGAATGAGGAGATATCATTCCAGCTAAATCTCCTGAAAAAGAGTTATTTGGTCAGGGATACTTTGGCTTTTCCTTGTTCTCTTCTCTGTCTCTATCCAAAGGAGAATGTTGCAAGCTTGAGATATACGGAGGATTTTTGACTTTCTTTGTCCCATTAGCATCATAGAATTGTACCACCACATAGCTACAGATGGCATCTACACCTGTATGGTGAACCAAGGAAAAGCTAATGCAGATTGATCATGTTTTAAGGGAATTTCTTAACTCTCATGAATGGATAAAAAATGAAAAGGACTCCCAGTAGCCAGGATGTACGTTATCCCTTTGCCTCATATATTCTGTAAATTTGAGCCTACTTTTCCATGCAAGTGCAACAGACTTGCTTATATATAAATATGCATCTATGTCTGTGTATATAAGTAGATATAGATATTACTATATGAGTTAATATCTCTTTCTGAAAGCTACTTAAGGCTGGCTAAATTATTATCAACTTATGATATAAAAGTGAAAGTGTACCTGTGGGGGCTCAAGCTGATGTCATTAGGCAATCATCCCTGACTCCTTAGGAGTACTCTAGAAACCTCAGGGAAATATATAGACTTTGGTTTATAATACTAAGCTGTGAGAGTAGGAGTTGGGATAAGGATTCAAAAAGTGTACATGGACTTTACCTATATAAATTCTGTACACTTCATTCTACATTAGTTAATACAATTTTACCTAGGCTTCTATAAATGCTTCATATTCATTATTTTTTATTCAATAATATTAAAATATATTCCATTAGATCCATAGCCATATTTAGTCATCCGACAAATGATGGGCATCTAATTTTCTATTTCTTTTCTACAACAAAAATAAATGCTGATACAAATATATTTTCTGTATATGAAAATTTTCAGTATTTACCATCCTTTGGTTATATGTATGTCACCAAGTTGCCTGGGTTAATTGGTTTGGTCATGTTAGTTGCAATACAATTCTATATTTCTATAATAGTTGGAACATTTCACAGTTTCATGAAGAAAGAATCATTAGAGGGATGGAGTTAAGATGGCAGAGAAAAGGCAAGGATTCACCTGAATTCCCCCAGATTCCTCTCCAAACCATTTTAGATAACACCTCAAAATAAATTTTGGTGTGACAGAACCCACAAAAGGACAGGGTGAAATATTTTTTTCATCCCAAAACAAATTAGAAGGTTGGTAGGACAGGTCTATCACACTGGGGTGAGGCAGAATACAGGCTATACCAGTATAGGTGGCAATCCAGAAAACCAGGAGCAGGACTGTAGGAATGACTGATTCAGCAGTGACAGTTGCTGCTTCTAGACCTCTTAGCCACAAACAATAAGGGGGCAAGACAACAGATCAGAAAGAAATTATAGGTTTCCCTTTGCTGGCACTGGGCACAGGACTCTGTTGTATTTGCCCATATTCAGATCCATTGCAGCCCCAGGTTGAGGAGGAGCATAGCATATCAGAGCTTGTGGCCACAGGAGAGGGAAAAACCTGAACACAGTTCCAGGGCAGAAAAAAAAAAGTGCTTTGGATCATTCACAGACCAGAGCACAGTTCTGGAGACTAGTAAATATACCTCTAGTTAGATCGTATCACCTTGGAAAAACTAAAAGCACACAGTCTCACAGAACTAGTTCTAAAAGTAGCTACAACAAAAATAAAGCAAAGAAAAAAAACTGAAGCTTGGGAAAGTGTCCATTCTAGCCTGGGAGTAAAGCAACTTCATTATAAAGCTAAAAGTCAAGAAATAGGCTGGAAAGATGAGTAAACAATTGAAAAAAGATCCTGAACATAGAAAGTTACAAGGGTGACAGGGAAGATCAAAACACAAACTCAGAAGTAGACAACAAATTCAAAACTGCTACATCCAAAACCTCAAAGAAAAATGTGAATTGGTCTCAGGCCATGGAAAAACTCAAAATAGATCTTAAAAAATTAAATAAAAGCGGTAGAGAAAAAATTGGGAAAAGAAATGCAAGAAAGCAATGAATAAAAGAGTCAGCAGCTTAGTAAAGGAGGCACAATAAAATATTGAAGAAAATAATACATTAAAAAACAGAATTGTCCACATGGTAAAAAGCATAGAAATTCAATGAAGATAAGAATGCCTTCAAAGGCAGAATCTGCTGAATGGAAAAAGATATACAAAAACTGACTAAAGAAAAGAACTCGTTAAAAAGCAGAATTGGCTAAATGGAAAAGAAGGGAGAAAAGCTAAATGAGGAAATTAATTCGTTAAAAATTAGAGTTGGGAAAGAGGAAGCTAATGACTCCATGAGACAAGAAGAAGCAATAACACAAAATCAAAAGAATTTTTAAACTATAGAAAAGAAGTGAAATATCTCATTGGAAAAACAACTGGCCTGGAAAATAGATTCAGGAGAGATAATTTAAGAATTATTGGACTACATGAAAGCCAGCATATTTAAAAAAAAGAGCATAGACAAAATCTTTTAAGAAATTATTAAGGAAAACTACCCTGATATCTAGAATCAGAGGGTAAAATATAAATTGAAAGAATATACTGATCACCGCCTGAAAGGGATCCCAAAATAAAAACACTCAGGCATATTATAGTCAAATTCCAGAGCTCTCAAGTCAGGGAGAAAATATTGCAAGTAGCCAGATAGGAAAAAAAAATTCAAATATCAGGGAGCCAAAGTCAAAATAACACAAGATTTAATAGCTTTCATGTTAAAAGTTAGGAATATGATATTCCAGAGGACAAAGGAGCTAAGATTATAATGAAGAATCACCTAGCCATGAGGCAGAGCCAAGATGGCAGAGTAAATGCAGGGACTCACCTGAGCTCTCCCCCAAACCCCTCCAAATACCTTTACAAAACGACACTAAACAAATTTTAGTGCAACAGAACCCACAAAAAGATGGAGTGAAACAAATTTGCAGCCCAAAACAACTTGGAAAGTGAACCGGCAAGGTCTGTTGCACCAGTGTGAGAGAGCAGAGGCCATGGCAGCATAGCCCTGGCCATGGAAAAGCAGGAGCAGGCCTTAGGAGTAACTGAATCAGCAGCAGCACTGGCAGTGGCAGTGGCAGTGGCTGCTGCCAGAGTACTCAGTCCACAGACCTGGTAAGGGGATCAAACAACTTGTCAGAAGGAGATTACGGTGGTCTCTTTGCTAGCACTGAGGCAGGATTTAGTTGCTTTGCCCATATTCAGTTCTGGTTCAGAGTCCTGGGTGGCAGTCCCAGGGTGAGGAGGAGCACTAGCATAGCAGAGCTCATTACGAGGGAGAGTTTGTTACAAAAGGGGAACCCTTCTCACAGTTCTAGGGCAGAAAAGAATGCTTGTGTTCACTCACACACCAGAGCACAAGCCAGAAGGGTAGTGAACACCTCTTCTCAGATCATACCACCTTAGAAGAACTGAAAACTCACAGGTCCCTAGAAGTATCTCTGTAAATAGCTGCACAAAACCCCTGCAGCTTCACAAAGTGAGCCCTTTAATAAAGACTTAAAAGTCAACTAATAGGCTGGGGAATGAGCAAACAATGGGAAAAAATAACAAAAACTGAAAAAATCCCTCTGACTACTGAAAGTTAGTATGGTGACAAGGAAGATCAAAACACATACTCTGAAGACCACAAAGTCAAAGTTCCTACGTCAAAAGCCTCCAAGAAAAATGTGAATTGGTCTCAGGCCATGGAACAGCTCAAAAAGGATTTCATAATCAAGTAAGAGAGGTAGAGGAAAAATTGGGAAGAGAAATGAGATTGATGCAAAAAAAAATCATGAAAAATGAATGAAAAGCTTGGTAAAGGAGACAAAAAATACTGAAGAAAATAACTCCTTAAAAAACAGACTAGGCCAAAGAGTAAAAAAAAAAAGGTCCAAAGAGTCAATGAGGAGAAAAATGAATTAAAAACTAGATTTGGCCAAGTGGGAAAAGAGGCAGAAAAAAAAATCACTGAAGGAAAAAAAAACCTCCAAAATTAGAAGGGAGCAAATGAATCTAACAACTTCATGAGAAATCAAGAAATAATAAAACAAAACCAAAAGAATGACAAAAACACAGAAGACAATGTGAAAAACCTCATTGGAGAAAAAAAAATTGACCTGGAAAATAGATCCAGGAGAAATAATTTTAAAATTATTGGATTACCTGAAAGTCATGATAAAGTAAAGAGCCAGACATCATAGAAAACTGCACAGATATTTCAGAAACAGAGGGTAAAAAAGAAATTGAAAGAATCCACTGATCACCTCCTGAAAGAGATCCCAAAATCAAAACTCTCAGGCATATTATAGTCAAGTTCCAGACCTCCCAGGTCAAGGAGAAAATATTGAAGCAGCTAGAAACAAACAATTCAAGTATGGTGGAACCAAAGTCAGGATAACCCAAGATTTTTCAGCTTCTACATTAAAGGACTGGAAGGATTGGAATATGATATTATGGAGGACAAAGGAGTTAGAATTAAAACCAAAAATCACCTAGCCAGCAAAACTGAGTATAATCCTTCAGGGGAAAAATGGATTTTCAATGAGATAGAGGACTTTCAAGCATTCTTGGTGAAAAGACAAGAGCTGAATAGAAAATTTGACTTTAAAGTACTAGACTCAAGAGAGGTATGAAAAGATAAACAGGAGAGGGATATAAAAGGGACTTAATAAGTTTAAACTGTTTCTATTCCTACATGGGGAAATGATATTTGTAACTCACAAAACCTTTCTCATTATTGGAGTAGTTGGTAGAAGCATATATAGTAAAAGGGCACAGCTGTGAGTTGAATATAAAGGGATGATAACTAAAAAAAATGTAGTGGTAAGAGAGGAAGATACTGGGAGAAAGAAAAATGAAAGGTAGAATGGGGGTAAATTTAAGACAAAAGAAAGCTTTTGCAACAGAGTGGGAGAGAGGGGAGGGGAGGTAGAGTGAGTGAGCCTTACTCTCAGCAAAACTGGCCCAAAGAGGAAATAACACACACACATAATTAGGTATAGAAATCTATCTTACCCTACAGGAAAGTAGGAGGGAAATGGATAAGATAAGGCAGGGAAGGTGATAGAAGGCAGGGCTGATTGGGGGAGGTGTAGTCAAAAGGAAAACACTTTTGAGGAGGGACAGGGTGAAAGGAGAGAGAAAATAGAAAAAAAAAACACAGTGGGTGATAGGATGGAGGGAAACACAGTTAGCAACAGTATCTGAAAAAAAATTTGAAGCAAGTTTCTCTGATATAGTCCTCATTTCTTAAATATGTAGAGAACTGAGTCAAATTTATAAAAATAAGAGCCATTCCTCAATATTTAATGATCAAAAGATATTATCAGTTTTCAGATGAAGTAATCAAACCTATCTATAGTCATGTTAAAAAAATGCTGTATTTATTGGAGAAATGCAAATTAAAACAAGTCTAAGGTACTACCTCATACCTATTAGATTGGCAAATAGGACAGAAAAGGTAAATAAAACATGTTGGAGGGGATGTGGGAAAAATGGGACTTTAATGCACTGTCGGTGGAGTTGTGAACTGATTCAACAATTCTATAGAGCAATATTAAACTACTCCCAAAGTTCTATAAAACCATGCATAGTGATACCACTAATAGGTCCGTAGACCAAAGGTGATACAAAACAAAAATGGACCCATGTGTACAAAAAAAAGTATTTATAGCACCTCTTTTCTGGGCTTAAAGAATTAGAAATTGAAGTGATGCCCATCAATTGGGAAATGGTTGAACAAGTTGTGATATGTGATTATTATGGAATACTATTGTGCTATGGGAAATGATGAGCAGAATGCTCTCAGAAAAACCTGGAAAGACTTGCATGGGCTGATTCAAAGTGAAATGAACTGTGTACAAAGTAACCACAATATTTTAAGATGATCAGATGTAAATGACATTTTCAATAACACAATGATCCAAGACAACTCTGAAGGACTTATGATGAAAAATGCTATCCATCCCCTGAGAAAGAACTGATGGTGTCTGAATACAGATTGAAGCAACTTTTGGGTATTTTTTCCACTGTCTTTATTTTTCTTGAGTTTTTTTTGTCTATGTTTTCTTTCACAATATGACTATTATGGATTTGTTTGTACAACTACACAGGTATGACATATGTTAAACTGCTGTTCTTCTCAATGAAGGACACTGGGGAGGGAGGAAGGGAGAGAATTTGGAACTCAAATTTTAAAATTTTTAACAAATGTTAAAATTGTTTCTATATGTAGTTGGGGAAAAATAAAAGCCTAAAAAAAGAACTTGGAACAAAACAAAAAAGAATTATCTACAAAAAAATTAACCAACAACAGGAGTATAATTCTTCAGGGGAAAAAATGGATATTTAATAAAATTGAAGAATTCCTGATGAAAAAAAAAAACAGAGCTGAATAGAAAATTTTACTTTCAAATACAAGTCTAAAGAGAAGCATAAAAAAGGCAAACAGGAAAGAGAAATCACAAGGGACTCAATAAGGTTAAACTTTGTACATTCCTACATGGGAAGATGATATTTGTAACTCTTAAGAACTTTCTCATTATTAGGGCAGTTAGAAGGAATGTACATTGAGGGCCTAAGTGTGAGTTAAATATGATGGGGTGATATTTAAAATATATATAAATAAGGGGTGAGAAAGAGAAATTCACTGGGAGAAAAGAAAAAAAGGAGACAGAATATAGTGAATTATTTCATATTAAAGAGGCATAAAAGAGCTTTTACAGTGGAAAGGAAGATACAGGAGGTTGAGGGGAAATGCTCAAACCTTAATCTCATTGGAATTCAATCAGAGGGAATAACATTCACACTTATTTGTGTATACAAATCTATCTTACCCTACAAGAAAGTAGGAGGTGAAAGTTATAAAAGAAGGGGAAGACTGACAAAAGGGAGGATAGATTTGGAGAAGTGATAGAAGCAAAACACTTTTGAAAATGGACAAGTTAAAAGTAGAGAGAGTAGAATAAACAGGGGGAGAAAACAAACCCATGTGGTTGATTTGCTTCTGGTCCTGGAAGTATCAAGGGGCAGAGAAACACACAACTCCTCATTGGTTCCTTCTGCTGTGTCAGACTTGGCATTCATAGAACAGTGCTCTAATGTAGATTTCTGCTCTAAGGCTGCCCAGTACCATAAATATGGAATGGATGAAGATGGTTGGATTGTGGCAGCTATTGGCTGGAGTCTCTGGTTTCTCACACTCATTTTGCTCTGTGGGGATAAACTGATAAAGGTAACACCTGATGAATCCAAGTACACACAAGCATGAGATTTGGGACTCCATAAACAATACTATAAAACTTCACCAGTGTCCTAAATGGAGGGAAGAGAATAGTCTTGAAACAAGATTCAACTTTGCAAGATTCAAATTGCAGTAAGGATAATAGTGCTTTCACATCTAGTTTCAAAGTGTTCATATTTGGCCCTGATAGTTTTTCTCTCTCTGTAGTTTAATATCAGAATTATTTTCAAAAACATTTCCTGAATTGAATCAACAGGAAGAATTTATGAAATATCAGTTATGTTTCCAGCACTATCTTGACACTCAAGGATACAAAAAAAAGAATAACCAAGAGACATTCCTCAAAGATAAGTGGTCAAAAGATATGAACAGCTTTTGAAAGAACGGCAAATTATAAATTACATTAATTGCCATTTGAAAATTTTCTCCAAATCAATGATAAGAGAAATGCAAATTAAAACAACTCTGAATCTTCACCTCTCACCCTGAAAATTGACCAAGAAAACAAAAATGAGGACATTCAGTGCTGGAGGAGTTCTAGGAAGAAAGGAACACTCATACACTGTTGGTAGAGCTGAATGATCCATCCATCCAACCATTTTGGCTGTCCAGAATTGGAATTATGGAAATATGTGACATCACTATTTATACCTTTTGACCCAATAAATCTCTCTACTAGATATATACCCCAAGAAGTTCAAAGATGAAAACAAAATAATTTCACCAGGATTCATTGTGGTAACAACAACTACAACAAAAACCTGGAAACAAAGTGGAGCAAAAGTAAACTGGTACATACATGTAATAGTTCCTGCTATAATAAGAAGGAGAAAAATCACAAGAAGGAACATGAACTCTGAGGGACTGAGAAAACAAAAAAGAAATGGTACTAGAGAAGAGATAAGGGAACTTAGTTGACTCCCTTTGACAGAAGTGAGGGGGAGATATGCAAAAGGACAGTGTCAGATAGAGTGATTATCAGGTAGCTTTGTTCAATCATTTTGCCTTGTTACAAAGAACGATTCGATAGGGGAGAGGGCAGGACAGTGGTATAGACCTAGATATAACTGTGATGTAAAAATAAAAGCCATCAATAAAACACTTTTTAAAAAGTAAACAAAAAAGAATAAACAGGGGGGAAATAGGGTGGAGGGAAATACAGCTATTAATCAAAACTGTGAAAAAAATTACAAATGTCTCTCATAAAGGCTTCATTAGGATATGAAACAGATCTAGATTTAGATCTATCTATCTATCTATCTATCTCAAATTTATGAAAATAAAGCACATTCCCTGATTGATAAATGGTCAAAGGATATAAACAGGCAGTTTTCAGAAGTAATCAAAGCTAACTATAGGCACATGAAAAAATATTCTAAATTATTATTCATTTGAGAAATACAAATTAAAACAACTCTGAGGTATCACCCCATACCTAATATATTGGCTAATATGACAGAAAAAGAAAATGGAAAATATTGGAGGGGATGTGGGAAAGGTGAGATACTAATGCACTGTTAGTAGAGTTGTGAACTAATTCAACCATTCTGTAGAACAGTTTGGAACTATGCCAAAGCGGCTGTAAATCTGTCCATACCCTTTGGCCCAGCAATACCACTATTAGGTCTGTATGCCAAAAGAAAAAAAAAGTAAAAGGACCTATATGTACAAAAATATTTATAGCAACCCTTTTCTGTTGGAAAAGAACTAGAAATTGAGGGAATGTCCATCAACTGGGGAATGGCTGAAAAAGTTGGGGCATATGAATGTGTTGGAATACCATTGTGCTAGAAAAAATGACAAGCTGCATGTTCTCAGAAAAACTTGTACAGACTTACATGAACTGATGGAAAGTGAAATGAGCAGAACCAGGAGAACATTGTGCAACAATATTGTACAATGACCAACTTTTAATCTTTTCAAAAATATCTGAAATATATTTTATTTTTGAAGGTCAAGTATGATTCTACATTTAAATGTTCCTTTTGCCTTTTAAAAAAACACTATATTAGAGTCAGCACAATCATGCATTACTAACTCCAGCTCACAGTTTGATAACACATTAATATACATTATAAGAATATAATCCAAGTTTCTTATGAACTTCTTCTTACATTCTTGCATTGAGTAGTGAGACCCAAAACAATATCATGCATTTGATTATTATGGAAGGTTTTTGCATAACTACACATGTGTAACCTATATTGAATTGCTTGCCTTCTCAATGAGGGTGGGTGGGGAGGGAAAAAAGTGAAAGAATTTGGAACTTAAAGTTTTAAAAACAAATGGTAAAAATTATTTTTACATGCAACTGGGAAATAAGATACACAGGCAATGGGGTATAGAAATCTGTCTTGCCCTACGAGAAAGTAGGGGGAAGGGGATAAAGGAGGAGGATCACAGAAGCGAGGGCACGCTAGGGGAAGGAGTAATCAGAATGTATGCCATCTTGGAGTGTGGGGGAGGGAACAGATGAGGAGAATGTTTGGAACTCAAAATCTTATGGAAATGAATGTTGAAAACTAAAAATAAATAAATTAATTTTTCAAAAATACAATGTATTTTATCTATATTGTAAATAGTTTAGATTTTTTAATGTGATTTTTTTGAAAAATGCAAAAATCCTTCCTTTTAAATGGAGACTAAGTAGTGAAATGCATATGGAAAAACCTTTGATAGGCCTGATAAAAGATTAACTTTAAAAAATAGTTTCCAAGAAGTGTAGTGAGGAACTAAGACAGATTAAAGGGAAACACAATTTATATCTTGATTGATTTCAATGGCTATCTACTTTATGAACAATTAAGATTTCTTGTAATTTTATTTTTTATTTTTCTTTGCTACAATAATTTCCCTGCACGGTCATATCCTGCTTAATACCATTAATTGGTTCCATAAAAACATGATGTTCAATAAAATACCATTAGGAGGCATTTAATTTCACAACTACAGTTTTATAAAGACATGATTGACAAATACAAGTATATCACAGTTTCCCAACTTTATAACAAAAGCTGGTTATAATTTATTACTGATGCTATTGAAAATAGTGTTTTTTTTAGGAAAATTGTATGTAGTATATGCATGCGACTACTATCTTTAAGAATCTGAGGAAAGCACATTACAAAGAATACTAGCCTAGGATTCTGGAGACCTGAATTACAGTCCCAACTCTTCCACCATCTTTCAGTTTACCGTCAAGAAATGCAATGAACCTCTCTGAGTTTTACTTCCCAAATAATAAAATGATAGGATTTGACTGTAGGATTTTCGACAACTCTTCCACCTGAAATGACCTGTTAGTCTAGATATCATCTATTTTCTTCCTTGTAACAAGAATGGAAGAGCATAGATGGACTATTCTAATTCTATATTTGTATCCTTGAGCTACTAAATGAATGAGAGGAAAGGCTTCAGTGTGTTAAATACATCCTTTTTGGAGTATTTTTGGGAGTGGTATGTGGTGGTGAGGATGAAAAAAAATCTACAGAAAATCTGGGAGTTGTAAATGGATACAGAAGCTATATTGGTGAAATAATGCATCTATTAAAGTATTCATACAAGAAGCCAAAGAATGGATTCTATATCTGGCTTGCTGCTTACTATATCAGCCTTACTGCTAGGTAGATGAATCAAAACTGAGATGAGAATAAAAGAGATGTTAGAAACATGTATTAACTTTCCTAGGAAAGTTGAGTGAGAACATTCTCCCCTCCAGATCCCACACAAAAGAGGTGATGGGAGAGGTCTGAAAACAGGCCTCAAGATATAGTGAGAGACGTAGAGAGTCACTTTAGTACTGTCATGTTAGGATGAGAAATAAAGAAAAAAATGAAATGAGGAAATAATCAGATTAAAAGTATAAAATGTCTGTGCTCCATTTTTCTGCAATGTTGAGTTCATTAAAAGGATTTGAGTGATTTTGGCTGGAGGGGAAGATTGAAACACAATATAGTGATATAATACTGAGTTGTGTATAAGGATCAGAAATGTAGGAGATGGAATTCAATTGAAATTTTCAAGACAATTTAATTACACAAATGTTTATTAATGCTTCAATGTGCCCAATTTAACAGAATCAGAAGATATCAGGAAGAGGTGTCAATAATACACAAAATAACTATCTAAGAAAGATCTTAATATCATCAATAACCACAATGCCATGGTTACTAATCTGGAACCAGACATCCTGGAGAATAAAGCCAAGTGGGCCTTAGGAAGCATTGCTAACGATAATGCTAGTGGAGGTGATGGAATCACAGCTGAGCCATTTAAAATCCTAAAAGATGATGTTGGTAAAGGGCTTCACTCAATATACCAGCAATTTAAGAAAATGCAACAGTGGTCATTGGATTGTAAAAGATCACTTTACATCCCAATCCTAGAAATGAGCAACGACAAAGAACGTTCAAATTGCTGAACATGGCAGCAAGATTATGACTAAGATCCTGCAAAGGAAGCTTCAGTAATACATTAACTATGAACTGCCAGAAGACACAGAGGAAGTAGAGACCAAATTGGCAACATTCATCGGATTATGGAGAAAACCGTGGAGTTGTAGGGGAAAAAAATCTACTTTTTCTTCATTGACAACACTAAAGTCTTTGACTTTGTGGATCACAACAAAATGTGACAAGTTATCAGAGATAGGAGTACCAGATCATCTTGTCTCCTGAGGAACCTGTATGGGGGCCAAGAAGCAATAGTTAGAACCAAACATGGAACAATTGATTGGTTTAAGATTAGAAAAGTAGTACAACAAGGCTATATGCTGTCTATTTAATTTATGTTCAGAGTACATCATGAGAAATTCTAGGCTGGATGAATCAAAAGCTGGAATTAAAGTTGCTGGGAGAAATATCAACAATTTTTGATATAAAAACAATATACTCTCTTGGCAGAAAGTGAAGAGGAATTGAGAAGGCTTTTAATGAGGGTAAAAGAGGAAAGTATAAAATCTGGCTTGAAGCTTAACATAAAAAAACAACCTAAGATATTGGCAACTGACTCCATCACCTTCTAGCAAATAAAAGGAGAAGAAAGAGAAGCACTATCCTATTTTATATTCTTGGTCTCAAAGATCACCACAGATGATGACTACAGCCATGAAATTAAAAGATGTTTGCACCTTGGAAGAAAAGTTTTAGCTAATTTGGATAGCATACTAAAAAGCAGAGACATCACCTTGCCAACAAAATTCTACATAGTGAAAGCTATGGTTTTTCTAGTAGGAATGCATGTCTGTGAGAATTGGACTTGAAAGGAAAGCTGAGTGCAACAGAATTGATGCTTTCAATTGTGGTACTGGACAAAACTTTTGAGAGTCCCTTTGATAGCAAGGAGATCAAATACTTAAAGAAATTAATGTAGGCTATTCACAAGAAGGTCAAATACAGAAGCTGAATCTTAAATACATTTATCCCATAATAAGAAAATGGGACTTGTTGGAAAAGCCAGTGATGGGAAATATTGAAGGGGATGGCAGAGAATGAGTTGAATAGATAGCGTCATAGAAACAATGAACATGAACTTGGACAGACTTCAAGAGATAGTGAAAGATAGAAGGGTATAGATTGCTACTGGTCATAGTGTCACAAAGAATATGACATGACTGAATGACTCAACAACAACAACACTGTTCCCAAAGCACAGTCCAAATGTATTAGTCCTTAACTGATTTACCTGCCTCAAGTCTCTCATTTCAAATTCATCCTTCACAAAGCTGTGTCTTAAAACACAGGTCTGACTATGTCATCTTCACTGCTTAATAAACTCCATTAGGTTCTATTATTTCTAGAAACACATATAAAATACTTTGACATTTGAAGTCCTTCCTAGCCAGGCTTCAGCATCACTTTATACCCTTATTATATATTACCCTCCTGCACAGAATTTGTAGTCCAGTCATACTGGTGGCTTTCTTTCTTGCTGTTCCTTATATGTGGCATTGTCTCCTGTCTTTATGCCTTGGTATATGCTGTTTCCCATGCCTAAAAGGGCAAGCTAAAAGGCACAGTGGATAGAATGCTGGGCCTGAAGTTGGAAAGACTCATCTTCCTGATTTCAAATCTGGTTTCAAACTCTAACTAGTTGTGTGATTCTGGGCAAATCGCTAAACCACAGTTTGCCTCAGTTCCTCCATAGGTAAGATGAACTGGAGAAGGAAATGGCAAACCATTCCAATATCGTTACCAAGAACACCCTAAATAGGATCACAAACAATCACACAGGACTTAAACAACTAAATAACAACATGCCTGAAATGTACTGCTTCTTCTCTTTAACCTTATAGAATATGTAGTGTTCTTCAAAGCTCCACTCAGAAACGGCCTCCTACATGGAGCCTTTCCTTATGTACCTCTCCAATTTATTTGCATATTTTGTACATAATTATAGAGGCAGAATCATTAGGGACAAAACAAGGAAAAGCTGCTTACATTCTAACACGGTCAGATCATATATGCATCCCCTCTGAATCCCATCATCTAAATCAGGGGTCACAGAGGCAATCTCATTAGACAGAATACTTGGGAATACTTTTGTTATATCCTGAGGGACTTAAAAGAAGAAATAGCAACAGAGAGGAAGAATTATAAATTGGTGGAGGAGAGGGCAAGGGAGGGTAGGGAAAATTATCTCATATAATTAGGCTATAACAGGAGAATTCTATATAAACAAGGAAGAAGGTATTATACTTGATCCTCACTTTTTTCTGAACTGGTCAAGGAGGGAAGAATGCAGAAACATACAGTTGTTTATTGAAACACATTTCACTCAACAGAAAAAAGGAAAGAAAAGGGAAAATGGAGAAGGGGATATGGAAAGAAGGTAAACTAAAGGAAGGAAGAGAAGAAGGGGAAGAAAACAATCATTTATTAAGTACCTAGTATTTGCAAGGAATGGTGATAAATGCTTTACAAATATTAGTCTTAAGTAAAACAAACTTTACTAAGGGTGTACAAGAAATGTTTATAGTTCTTTTTGAGGTGGCAAAGAATGGGAATATGAGGGGATGATTATCAACTAGGAAATATCTAGATAAGTTCTGATATATAAAATAATAGAACACTATGGGGCTATAAGAAATAATGAAGGGAGGAGTTTCACAGAATGCCTTGGAAGATTTGTGTGACTAAACATTTTATGAATGAACTTGAGTGAGTGTACCAAACCAGGAGAATAAGACAGTCTCTAACCTCAAGGAGCTTAAATTCTTTTTTAAGTTAAATTTTATCTTTTCCATGGAGCAAAAATTTGTGTTCTCTCCCTCTTGTCTTCCCAAATAAGAATGAAAGAAAAAAAAAACCCTGTTATAAACATGTACAGTCAAGAAAACAAATTTCTCTTTTGTCCATATGCAAAAGAATACACACACGCACATATATACATATATGTATATACATACACACATAAACACATATTCCACACAAATATACATATGTATAAACTTGTATTGTCATTTAGATACATACAAATATATCATTCTGAAAAACCATTCAAAGTTATTTATGTTTAGAACAGTGCTATTTTTGTATAAATTATTCTCCTGGTTCTATTCACTTCATTCTAAATCAGATCATAAAAGTCTTCCTGGGTTTTTTTGTGAAACTATCTCCATCATTTCTTACAGTACAATAACATTTCATCACATTTATATGCCATAACCTGTTCATCGGTTCCCCAATTTATGAGTAGCAGGGCAGATTCCTATTCTTTGCCACCTCAAAAAGAAGTATAATACATAAGTTGTACATCTTTAGTTAAAGTTTATTTTGCTTAGCACTAATCTCTCTTTTTTTTGCAGGGCAATTGGGGTTAAGTGACTTGCCCAAGGTAACACAGATAGTACATGTGTCAAGTGTCTGAGGTGGGATATGAACCCAGGTCCTCCTGACAACAGGGTTGGCGCTCTACTCACTGCACCACTTAGCTGCCCCTCTAATTAATCTCTCTTTTAATCTATCTTTCCTCTCATTCTTCATCTTGCTCCCCTTTCTTTCCTTTATCCCTGTTGAGAGAAATGTATTTCTGTACCCAACTGTGTGTATTCACATGTGTTCTTCCTTGTTTTAACCAGCTCAAATGAAAGTGAAGTTGAAGTGTTAGCTGCTCACCCGTTTCCTCTCCTTATTTGTATAGATATTTACTTAAGGATTTTGATTATGTGAGATAATTTTCACTTAGTAGTTCCTTTCCTCCCCTCTATTATATTCCTCTTCCTTCTCTTTCTATTCTTGTATTAAAATCATCAAGACATTATAGAAGCATTCCCAAACCTTGTTCAATTAGACCTTATCCTTGATCGCTGATGATGAAAGGTTTCGGAGCAGACACATGTATCATCTTCCTATACTTGAATGTAAGCAGTTTATCCTTGGGGAAGCTAGGTGGTATAGTGGATAGAGCAATGGGCTTGGAATCAGGAAGACTAGTCTTTATGAGTTTAAATCCAGTCTCAGCTACTTAACAGCTGTGTGACTTGAGCAAATTACTTACATCTGCATCAATTCCTTATATGAAAAATGAGCTGGAGAAGGAAATGGCAATCCACTCTAGTATCTTTGCCAAGAAAACCCTTAAATGGGGTCATAAAGGGTCAGACATGAATGAAAACTACTGAACAGCAGCAGAAGTTTATTTAGTCCTTTAGCTTCATATTTTTTTTTACCTCATCAGGATTCATCATTGTGGGAGCATATGCACTGGTGACAGTGGCATAACAGTTTACTGCAAGTAGCAATCACATTGTCATGAGCCAGTCATCCACTCCTTTTGGGAGGCATACAAACTTGTTGACTAGATTACATTTGATCGTGAAACCTACCCCAGCCTTCCAGATCACAGTGGACACTCCAGAAAAATGCGTATCCAGCTCTGACTTCAATAAGCTGGCCATCACTGGCCAGCCTTGTTTCACTCAGGGCTGCTATTGAAATACCATGCCTGCTGAAATTTCATGCAACAAGAGCTGTTCATCTTTCAGATGTACTGGATTTTGTGTTGCCCATGAGCATGTGCACATTCTACATCCCAATTGCAAGTGGAGTCATCTTTGCAAATATTTTTGCATTTTTTGTGTTTCAATTATAAGGTGGAATCCCCACCTGACAAAGTAAGCAGGCTAGGATTGAATGAAGCAGACAATTTTAAAGGCACCTTTTCTTGCTGCTTCCTCACTCCAAGAGGTGAGCAGTGTGGTTCTTTTAAAAAGCTGCTCAGACACCCAGGGGGCTCCTGAGTCTCACTGCTACTCTAGTCCACTAAGAAGATAACCCTATTTTCTGTGCCACCTGTGTGCTGGTTGTGACTACAGCTCACAGTGTGTCTCCACCTGCTGCTTCATCACTCACCCATTGCCACAGGACTTCAAGGTAAGTAAAACTGTAAGATAGTAAAATAATAACAATAAAATAGCAAATGATGGATCACATCTTGACGTGCATGTGAATTGGATTTCAGTGAGGCATAGGGGAACAAAGCTGTCAGCCTCACTATCTTCTAGAGCCATTGAAGTCAGTGGAAGGGGAAAATTGAAAGGGGTAGGATGATAAAAGGGAGGGCAGACTAAGAGAGGTGATGGTTACAAGCAAAACAGATTTTTGAGGAAGAACAGAATAAAAAGAGAGAAGAAATAGAAGAAAATAAGATGGAGGGAAATAGTAATCATAACTGTGAACATTAATGAGCTCACATATAAAACAGAAGAGGATATTACAATGGATTAGAAATCATAAACCAACAAAATGTTGTTTGCAAGAGACACTTGAAACTTGAAACAGAGAGACACAGAGAAAACTAAAATAAAGGGCTGGAGCAGAATCTATTAGACTTTATCTGAATTTTAAAAAAAAGTACTAGTAGCAATCACAATTTCAGATAAAGCAAAAGCAAAAAAATGGACCTAATTAAAAAGGATAATTGGGGCAGTTATATTTTACTAAAAAGTACCATAGACAATGAACTAATATCAAACATCTCATAACAAGTTTCTCTTGATAAAGTACTAATTTCTTAAACATATACCGAGTCAAATTTATAAATAGTAAGAGTCATTCCCCAAATGATAAATAGTCAAAGGATACAGTTTCCAGAAGAAATCAAAGCAAACTATAGTCATATATAAAAATGTTCTAAATCACTATTGATTAGAGAAAGCCAGATTAAAACAACTCTGAGGTACCACCTCCTATCTATCAGAAATGATAAATGCTGGAGGGGATGAGGGAAAAATAGGTATACTAACAAAACTGCTGTTGGAGTAGTGAACTGGTCCAACAATTCTGGAAAACAATTTGGAATTAGGTCCAAAGTAATATAAAACTGTGATACCCACTAACCCAGCAATGCCACTACTAGGTCTGTATACTGAAGAGATCAAAGGGAAAAGAACCTCTATGTACAAAAATATTTCTAGAAGCTCTTTTTGTGATGGCAAATAATTGGAAGTCAGAGGGATGTTCTTTATTTAGTAAATAGATGAAAAAGTTCTGATGGAGTACTATTGTGCTGTGGGAAATGATGAGGGGGTGGTCTCAGAAAAAAAAACATGGCAATATCTATATGAACTGATGCAAAGTGAAGTGAGAAGAGCTGAGAGATCATTATGTACAGTAACAGCAATGTTGTCGTGATGATCAATTGTGAGACTTCGCTACTCTGATTAATACAATGATCCAAGACAATTCCAAAGGACTCATGATGAAAAAAATTCCTCTATCTCCAGAGAGAGCGCTAATGAACTCAGAGTACAATTGAAGTATTATTTTCTGACTTTATTTTTCTTGCTTTAACATATATGTATATATATGGTTAATGTGGAAATTGTTCACATGATTTCACATGCATACTTGAAATCATAATGCTTGCTTTCTCAGTGGATGGAGAAGAGCATGGGAGGGAGGGTGTTTGGAACTCACAATTTAAAAAGAAAAGAACATTGAAAATAAATATTAATTTTCAAAAGAAAGTAGAAACAATCATGGTTTAGGAATTTTTAATGATTCCAAATTTCTGGATTTGATTAACAATAAAAGAATAATCCCCACTACAAGGTTTAATTTAGTCCAGTAATTGCACTGCCCATTTCTTGGCTGCAAGGGCAGTGAGCAGAAGAGAATAGTATGCTGAGCAGGATTGCCAGCCATGCACATCTGTATATTTAGGCATCTCAGCATCCAGCACAGGCTGCTAAATCTATATTCATCAATCCAATTTGTACAACAAAAACACTGACTCATTTTCTCTCACTATTTGGAAACTTTGACTCATTCAGTAACTAGTAATTCTCCTGATAATGATATTCATGATAACAAAGCTGATGTAAAAGATTTGCTTATGACACATAAAAGTGTTTCACAGCTGTGTGTTAAAGCCAGAGCCATGCCACACTCTTTATTAGTAGGAATGGGCCCTCCTTACATTTTTATTCCTTTTTAAAGAGCATCTTTATTCTCATTCAGGAGACATAAATTGCCAACAACTCTGCTCCATTCAATTCCATCAAGACTAATTTTTACTTTTACGATGCAATGCCTTAGAGTTGCAGTGTGTGGAAAATGCTGCTTAAGGCAGACCTCTGGGGCTCATAAAGGCAGACTTCATGAATTACCATAGGAAGGTATCACTATGACCTGATGGAAGGGAGGCCATGTCCTCAATTTTTTCTTAGTATGCTCTGTGTTCCAATTCTTACTCTCCAATGCATTCACTTTGAGATTGGGAAAATGAAAACTTTTTTTCTTTTCTTTTAAAGAAAATTATTCCTACATTTTATTTTTACAATCCATTTTTGTTTGGGTTTTTTTTTGGTTTTTATAATCTTGTATGTGTCCTTTTATATCTTTCCCCCTTCTAGTTCCTAGACAGTCATTCCATTTTGAATAAATGGGAAAAATGGGTAGTTTATCAAAACTAACCAACACATCAATGGGGCATGACATTATAGGCAATATTTCATGCTCATAAGTAGATATGAAACTACTAAATATTACAGGATAAGGCTATTCATATAGAGCTTTCACTGCAGCTTATTTCATGAAATTATTGAGTAGGATTTAAACACCTTGGGACTCCAAAATAAATTTTTTGTTATAATGACTACTGTTTGAGGAATGTACTTCTTCAGTAGCTCAGACTATTAGATCTTCTATCTTCCTTCAGAACTCATTTCCAGCACCATCTCCTATAGAAATCTTTTCCTGTTATTCCATTTGCTAGTGCCCCTTCAAATATTGTTCTGTTAAGTGTTTAACAACTGGCATCAAAAATATAACAACTTACATGGGACGTGTTTTTAAATTTAATTAACATTAACATTTTCTCCATCATTTTCTAAAGTTTAGAAATCAACAAAACAATAAATGTCAAATTTCTGTGTTGTAAATAATAAAGCTGAACATTTTAAACATTGTTTCTCACAGGTTGGTAAGGGCTGCCTCCCATTCACAAAATATATTACTTTTTTACTTATTTATTTATTCACATGTTGCCTTCTCTAGTAAAATGTAAGCCACTTGAGAACAGAGACTGTTTTTGTCTTTATATTTCTAGTGCTTGGCACAGTATCTTGTGTATAGTAGGCATGTGATTTATTAAAGATTAATGAACCATGCAACTGTACTTTTATAAGTTTCAAAAACACTTTTAGAGCCTTTGTATTGTTTGATCTTTGTTAAGTTAGTCAACAAATATTTATTAAGCAATTATCGTGTGCTAGGCACTGTGCTGAACACTGGACATACAAAGAAAGGCACAAAAAGTCATTAGCCTCTTCCTTCCCCAATTCAAATGTGTTTGGAAGTCTTATTGACTTTTATCTCTAAATCCTGATAGAGTCAATCCTTCCCCTTCCTGATAATTCTACTAATGTAGTTTGGACCTTCACCAGTTCCTATGCTATTCTTTGGTTTCAGTATTTACTATAGTCTAAATTCCTTTCCTGAGCTAGTGCTATATTCTCTTCTTTCCTTAATCTCCATTAGCACCCAGAATCACCCTTCACTTTCTACTATCCCCCAGTGGCTGCTTGTAACGTTCCAACAGCCAATGTCTCTTTTTTTTTTTTTTTAACACATTATATCCTGAACAGAGTTGACTGGTACTTGCAACAAGTAAGAAAGCACTCCATATGTTACTCCTTTGCTTTCTAGTGTTTTTAATAGGAATGGTATTGTATTTTGCCCAAAGCTTTTTCTGCATTTATTGAGGTAATCATATGGTTTCTATTAGTTTTGTTATTGATATGGTCAATTATGTTGATAGTTTTCCTAATACTGAACAAGCCCTTCATTCCTGGTATAACTCCCACCTGGCCATAATGTATTATCCTTCTGAGAAATTTCTGTAATTGCTTTGTAATATTTCACTTAAAAATTTTTTATCAATATTCATTAGAGAAATAGATCTATAATTTTCTTTCTCTGTTTTAGCTCTGCCTGATTTAGGCAATGGCACCATATTTGTGTAATAAAAGTAATTCGATGAGACTCCTTCTTCAACTACTTTTCCAAACAGTTTACATAGTATTGAAATTAATTGTTCTTTAAATATTTGGGACAATCCACTTGTAAATACATCTGGCCATGGAGACTTTTTCATATGGAGGTCATTGATGGCATGTTCATTTTTTTAATGGAATTATTTAAGTATTTTATTTCCTCTTTTGCCAATACTGACAGTTTATATTTTTTGTAATTTCCATCCATTTTACCTAAGTTGTCAGATTTATTGGCATACAGTTGGGCAAAATGGCTCCTAATTATTGCTTTAATTTCCTATTCATTGATGGTGAATTCACCTTTTTTAAAATTTTTGATACTAGTAATTTGGTTTTCTTCTTTTTTAAAAAAATCAAATTGACCAAAGGTTTTTTTTTTCCATTTTATAGTGATTTTCCCATAAAACAAGCTCTTAGCTTTATTTATTAGTTCAATAGTTTTCCTACTTTCAATTTTGTTCTCTCCTTTTATTTTTAGAATTTCTAACTTGATATTTAATTGGGGATTTTTAATATATTCTTTTTCTAGCTTTTTTGATTGCATGCCCAATTTATTGATGCCTTCTTTCTCCATTTTATTCATGTAAGTATTCAGAAATATAAAATTTCCCCTAAGAAGTGCTTTGGGTGCATTCCATAAGTTTTGGTATGTTGTCTCATCATTGTTCTCTTTGATGAAATTATTTATTGTTTCTATGAGTTGTTGTTTCACCCACTCATTCTTTAGCACAGAAGTTGTACTTAAAGAGTACCTTTCAAGGATTGTTAAAGATATTGCAACTTGGGGAATTAAAATATATCATTGATCATTCAAGTCCACCATGAAATGGAATCAATTGCATTAAAGCACAAAGGAAAATGCATCAAAACACTCAAGAAAACCCAAAAACACCCACCATCATAAACTGACAAATTATTATTGTGAAATATCTAATTAATCCAAAGGAAAGAATCAGAAACATTTTGAGTTACCTGCAGGGGTGATGGAAGTGATTTATTAAGGACTCCTCTACAAGGCAGTGCAGGTTTCTTGAAGTTATTAGAGTATCAAGAGTACCTTTTGAAAAGGAAAACAAGTGCTAACTATTGCTATGATGGAAAAGAAATGTGTGCTATGTCAAGACAAAAATCAGAGGACTGAAGATTGGAAGGAAAAAAAATGATTTATACTGATGAAGCCTAAATTTCTATTGAAGTGGAGACCAAAACTATGGCAAAAGAAGTCCTGCTGTGACCAAAGGATGTGAAAATTGTCCACAAAAGTCAATAAACTGTGCAAATCCAGTGATACAAATAGTAAGTATCTACTCCATGGAGATCAAAGAAAGAAGAAAAGGTCCTTTGTGTACAAAAATATTTGTAATGGAAAGAATTGGAAACAAAGAATTTATCTAAGAATTGGGGAATAGCCAGAGAAATTATGGTACATGAATGTAATGAGATACTCTTGTTTTATAAGAACTAAAGAAAGAGATGAATTCAAAGAAATTGTCTGGGAAAACTTGGATGAACTGATGTGGAGTGAAATGAGCTAAACCAGGAAAACAATTTATAAAACAGCAAAATTGTACAAATCAACAAATTTGAAAGACTAAAGCACTCTGATCAACATAATAATTACAAATGATTCTGAATAACTATTGAGAATACTACCCACATCTGAAAAGTGATGTGATGTGCTAGAATGAGGGAGGTAGAACACACACCCACACACACACACAAACACACACAAATTGATAGTTGAAAAAATACTTTAAATATAAAGGCATGTTCTACAAAATTATAAAAGTACATTTTCTTTTTTCTGCTATGGATTTGAAATGAAAGTCTTATCCCCATTGAAGAAATAATGAGCTCACATAAATTGCTATAGTAAGAAAAATAATTGTTATGGGACTGTAAAAATACTAAAATAGAGATGAATACTATAAAATGAACTTATACTTTGCCATATGAGATGTGCCAGAGTTCATCTATGCTTCATTATTTAATATAGTTGTTATTAATGGTATTATTTTTAAAATCCTCAGTCATCTTTATTTGGTTTGAATAAGATCTAAGACTTTGACAAAAATATTTGGTACCTTTTCATCTTTCAGATACCTTAAAGAATTATCCCTCTATCCTTTGATAATCGTGTTGACTTTAGCATATTTGAACCCTGTATAGACTTTTTAATACACTTGGGTCTCCAAATACAGCAAATATTCAACCCAGTCTCAGGTGTGGTATTCTTTAGGAGGTAGCATTAGGAGAAATGGATGTCTAATGAATGTTGTTCTGAGACGCTACCTTCATACATAACATACCAAGTTTTGACAAGTCTTTGGTTTCAGGTTTGTTTTCTGTTCTTGTCACCTTAAAAATAGCATGTCATGGGTCTTATATGGGAACCAGGGTATTTCTGTCTTTGACATATCTTATTAGTTTCCCATCTTTGATATGATGGGAAGGGAGACACTAGGGATTATGTAGCGAATCTTTGCTGAATAAAATAGGGAAATGAATCACAGGGTATGTAATTACCTATAAAATAACAGAGCATGTGGTTAGGATGGAAGAGGGGGCCTGTCAAGAATAGAGATAGACTGCCATAGGTTACAGGTGTTTCAGAGAGGCTCATAATCACTAAGTTTTTTCAACTCTCTCAGCTAATCACATAGCAAGAGTACTAACCAATAGAAAGCCTTTATGGTCTATTGGAATCTTACAATTATCAAGAATGCTTGGGGCAGCTAGGTGGTACAGTAGATTGAGCACCAGCCCTGGAGTCAAGAGGACCTGATTTCAAATTTGACTTCAGACACTTGACACTTACTAGTTTTGTGACCCTGGGTGAGTCACTTAACCTCAATTGCCTTATAAAAAATAATATTTGTGGGAAGAAATAGACAAGAAGTAACTCAGGCTGACAAGGCATTGATTGGTTACAATCTGCATCTTTGGAAGGAGTTTCCATATTATTTGACAGGAGGCAATGAATTTGAATGGATTTGGAGCCAGAGGACCTGCATTCAAATTTTGAATCTGTTATTTGCCATTTATATGGCTTTGGGCAAGTCATTTAGCTTTTTGGGCAAATAGATGACTCAGTGGATAGAGTTCTAAACCTGGAATCAGAAAGACCTGGGTTCAAATGTGAACTAGCTAGATAAACCTAGAAAAGTCACTTACCCTCTGTTAACCTCAGTCATCTAATCTGCTAAATGGGGAGGGGAGTTGTGAAAATAAAATAAGCATTTTGTAAAGCACTTTGCAATATTAGAGGCCTATGTAAATCAAGACTATTTAGCCCTATGAGATTTGGTATGCTAATTTGTAAATGAGGAATGGGGACTGGATAATCTCTAAGGTCCCTTCCAGCTTCAAAACTCTCTTTCTATAATTGTATGATTAGATCACAGGTTTATTTAAATATCTGAGGATCAAACGGCCCTCATTTAAACACACTTAAAGGATTCTATAACCAAAGGCACTACACAAATTAAAATGAAAACTCATTAGCCTCTCTCCCCTTCACCTGACATAGGTACATACTATTAACTAAATAGTATAGAAGAAAAAAAAAATCCCTATCTCCCTTCTCTGAAGGAATGGGGGCTTAGATCTCGGTCACTTCACTGTGTGCTCCCTAAATGAGAGAAGTTATGAATTTGCAGCCATAATTTCTCTTGAATCAATTTCAAGCTCACTAAAGAAATGAGGTGCCTGGAATGATAGGTGGGCATGGAGATATATCATAGCTACTATGTAGCTACATAATTGGACCTTTTGGAGAAACAGGTCTTCACCTGATTTCTTAGGGACTACAATAATAGGCACTATAGAAAGAAAGAAATCCAGGAAAACAGTCCAGGTGCAGCACAAGCTCTCATATTTGGAGGGTCCTCTTGAAAAAAAAAATCTGTGGCCTTACTTTGATTCTGACACCTGCACTGTGCCATCCTTGATGACTTCATCCATGATCTGCATCAATAGGATGGGGCCTTCTATCTAGCACAACTGGTAGTTTTCTCTGGTGGGGGAATATTACAAAGTTTTATTTTTTGTATGTAAGAAAAAAAATACACCTGCATTTGAATGCAAGCAATGGTTTCTAACCTTTAGACAGTGCTATTTATGCAAACAGGATTGTTTTTTTTTTTCTAAAGAACAACTTATATGACACTGATATGCATGATTAACATTAACCTTAATCAGCCATGGCAAACTTACCTGGGCTGTAACTTTGGAAAACAGATTCATGACCAACTTCACACAACCACTGGCCTATCTTTGATGGTGCTTCTTCCTTGTGCCCATCCACAACCCCTTTCTTCTTTCCCCCATCACCAGCTTTCTCCAGATTACACATCTTCTCCTATCTCCAAACCTTGTGATGGTTTTAGAAAGAAATAGGTGGGAGTGTTTATGAATGATTCTGCCAGAGTTCTCTTCATTAAACATATCTGGCACATTGATCAGGGGGCTGTCAAGTAAATTTGAAAGATTCTTTTTTTCTCCTCTTTCCCTCAAGAAAGATGTATTGCCTGAGCTGGTTGTAAAGCATTCAACCATGCATGCTGATGATTCTCCCCTCATTAAAACAAATAGCCTTGCCCATTGTAGCCCATAGCTCAACAACCTCTGATTCTTTTAATAACTCATCCTGGGATGGTAGGTGGGTGGCTGGGCTTTTTTGTAAAAAGAGATATAACAGGCATCCCAAAGAGATATACATTTAAGCATTAATTACTACCCTTGAAAGCCTGGCTGAATAATGTGTCTATCTTGAGCCTAAAGGAACCATAAAGAAATAATAACATAAGAGATTTCAAAAATAACCAATGTACTCTCAAAATATCATGGCAGCAGAATATCTGATCAAGAAATTAAGGGGGAAATTACAAATTTTGATACAGAGGCACACAGAAATCAATGCAAAGAAGTAATTACACCAAGAAAGACAATAGCTGATATTTATATTGTGTGTTAAGGTTTATGAGTTGTTTTATATATTATCTAATCTCATCTTCACAGCAAGTCTGTTAGGTGAGTTCAACAGATATTATTATCCCCATTTTACAGTAAGTAAACTGACTACAGGAGTTTAAGGGACTTACCAATGATCATATAACTAGAAAGTGGATGAGGTACAATATGAACCCACATCTCCTGACTTCAAGTCCAATATATACTACCCCATGCTAACTCTCAGAGCTAAGCTACCAGGAAGATAAATAATTAGGCAAAAATTCATACAGCACACTGTTCAAAAGAATAATAATAATGACTGCCACAGTGGATAAAATATCAGACATGGAATCAAAAAGATCTGGCCTTAGATGTTCAACATCCATGTGATCCTAGGCAAATCACTTCTATCTGCCTCATTTTTCTTATCTGTAAAGTCATGATAAAAATAGTACCTACCTCCCAGAGTTCTTTTATGGATAAAATGATAAAATATTTTAAAAGTGCTTTGCAAACTCTAAAGCACCATACTTAGTTTTTTTTTATTATAATAATGTTAACATTGGCTACCCTGGCCCCCACCACTCAAAGCCCAAGTAGGTTGGATTTCATCCCACCCTTAGGTTGACTGGGTTCATCATTCCACCTGAAATCCTGGCTCTAAAGTTGTCATGACTCAACCTCCTGGTCCATGGGGACCTTTTAAAACACCTGAAACTGAAGAGGACAAGCAACACAAAACAGAAGCAAACACTCTCAGGCCCATTTCCCAGAGTCTGGTAAAAGAGCAGAAGAGTGAAGTCTGTGCTGGGGGCATACTAGAGCACCTTCACCATTGGATACAACAGATGAGAGAGCAGCAGAGAGTGATGGAAAAGGGCAACTGAAAACTTTAAAGATGCAGGCAACTAATGAAAGGAGGCTACTCCACCCACATGGTAGGGGAAGCAATGAGTTCCTGTTAAGCAAAAGACCCCTCTATACAAAGAGAACCGGATTACTCATGATAGTTTTTATTTATATATCACTTTAAGTTTTGCAAAATATTATCATAATAAAACTTTGAGGTAGGCATTATCAGTAGTAGTAGCAGTAACAGTGGTAGTAGTAGTAGTGGTAGTGGTAGTAGTAGTAGTAGTAGTAGTAGTAGTAGTAGTAGTAGTAGTAGTAGTAACCCTGTTTTACAGATGACAAAACTGAAGCAAAGTGAAATTAAGTTACTCAGGGTAACTAAACTACTAGTAAATGTTAGTTACAGGAGTAGAACTCAGATTTTTGGTTTGTTTTGTTTGTTTTGTTTTTATTTCAGAATTCATCCTACCACACCATGCCAGTGAAGCTACATGGCTGAGTGAATAGAGCACTGGGCCTAGAGTCAGGAAGACCTGAGTTCAAATTCAGCGTCAGACACTTACTAGCTTGTGACCCTGGGCAAATCACTTAAGCTCTATCTACCTTAATCTATTACAGAGGGAAATAGCAAACCACTCCAGTATTCTTGCCAAGAAAATATTGTATTAGCATACTATGGTCAATGGGGTCATAAAGAGTCCAACATTACTGAACGTGACAACACCATTCCACTTCCCAAAAGGACAGAACAGTTTTCAATATTTTGTCCTGAACTTTCCCGTAGAATCATAGAATATCATATTTGGAAGAGAACTCAGCACTCTTGTAAGTCAGCCACACTCCCTTACTGATAGGTGAATCATCTTCACCATTAAGGAACTCACTACTTTACAAGGAAACTCATGCTATTTTCAGATAGCTCTAATGAGAAACAGAATTCCTTTTATCTTTAAATGTCTAAAAACATCCTCTCCTAGCAGATCTCACTTCTAATTTCCCCAAGAAAAAAGAGCATATTCACCTGAGTTCTCTCTTTTCCCCTATTCTACATCTAAAAAGCCCTTGGCATCATCCCCAGAACTCTCTTCCTTTTCTCGAGTCTCATTTGAAGAGGTGGCTACCTCTTTGCGAAGAATAAACAAACACTCTACTCTGTCCTTTGATCCCCTCTTCCCATCTCATTTTGCATCTTGACTCCCTGCACCCACCCCAACCAAATATCCCCAGTCTCTTTCATTTTTATTCTCTTCCTATGTACCAGCTCTTTTCCTATCATCTAAAAACATAGTCTCCAAGAGCTGTAAAAAGTCTTCACTTGACCCTTAAATCTCCTTGAGCTATTATCCTGTACGTCTTTTCCTTTCACAATTGAATTCCTAGAACTACACTGATTGTCTCCACTTCTTTCACTTCTCAGCCATTTGCAGGCTGGCTTTCCACACTATCATTAAATCAAAAACTTGCTCTCTCCAATAATAATAATGATTGATGAACATTCTCAAACCTCATCCTTCTGAACCTTTTCACTGTTGACCATTGCCTCCTCATGGATAGCCTCTCTTCTCTGAGTTTTCATGACATTACTCTCTCTTGTTTTTCTTTCTACCTGTCTTATTGTTTCTACTTATTCTCATTTGCCAGATCATTACCTGTATCTCACCCCATAGGTATATCCCAGGTCTCTGCCAGGGATTTCTTCTTCTTTCTTTCTTCTTTTTTTTTTCCCTTTGTACTCCATCTCTTGGAGATCCCAGCAGCTCCCATTGGTTCAAATATAACTTCTATGTAGATAATTCACAAAACTAGAGTCAGGAAATCCTGAGTTCAAATCTGGATTTGGACACTTAATAGCTATGTAGTCTTAAACAAGGGACTTAACCATTGTCTGCTTCAGTGTCCTAATTTGTAAAATGAAGATGATAATAGCTCTTTACTCCCAGGGTCTTTTGTGAGGATCAAATGACATAATATTTTTAAAACATTCAGCACAGTGCCTAGCACACAGTCAATGCTCAATAAAGCATTGTTTTCTTCCTTCCTTTATTTCTTTCTCCTAAATTCTAATCCCTAATCTACAACTGTCTGTTAGACATTTCCAACTTCATGTCTCACAGTCATTTCAAAGTCAACACATCCAAAGCAGAACTGCTTTTCTTTCTCTTCAAATGATCTCCTCTTCCAGACTTCAGAGAGGGAAGCAAAATTTAATCACACAAGTTCAAACGGTGAGTGTCATGTCATCCTATACATTTCCCTTTCTATCATTCTCTTATCCAAATCACTTTCAGTCTTTCATTCTCCCCCAAAATTACTTAGTCTGCATTCACAATCCTACTTCAGTTTGTCATCCTCTTTTCCTTAGACTATTGAAATATCATCTTAAGCAGTCTCTTGGCCTCAAATAGCACACTTCTTTAAATCATTCTCAATGGAGTTCTAAAACTAATATTCCTAAAGCTTAACATGAACTGTGTCATGCTCCTGCTCAAGTAGGTCTAGTAAGTCTGTATTTCCTTTTGGATAAGACACTATTGGTCTCTTCAGCACTTAAATCCCTCTCCAATCTAGTTTCAGGCTTATTAAATGAGTTTTACTATATGTTAATCCCCTTTATATATTCTTTGCTCTAGCAAAACTGGTCTTCCTACTTTTGGTTTTTGGTTTTTTGAGCAGCCTACATCATCTCCCATTTCCAGGCCAATCCATGGATGACTCTCATGACAGGAATGAACTCCCTTCTTATCTCTGCCTCTTTTACTTCAAGTTCACTTCAGAGTGAGTTCAAGAAGCACCTCCTAAGAAAAGCCTATTCTGAAACCCAATTCAATTAAATGCTAGGTTAATATTGCATCCAAAATGGTTAATGAAGCTATATGTATTGATAGATCAGCTCTCTGGTTTGTCCATCGAAACAAATAACATAATCTTAACGTACTATATTCTCCATTCATTTGACTTTTCCAGTGTGTTTAGCTAGACTGAATCATGTGATTATGGGCCTCATTTTAGACATCTTCCCTTGTTTGGATACTTAACATGTTCAAGGTCAAGGAGACATCGCCATCTCTATGGAATCCTTTTATGATTTGAACAAACATTTTTGAGTATCAAGTGCTTTTGGTGAGCACAGACCTACTTTTTGCCTCACTTGATATTAATAATCAGAGTAGAAGAAAGTGATCTATAGTCTTCTATTTTTAAGGAATTTGTATAATTTCAATATGTGTATTGGAGGAATTTGGTTGGAGAAAAGTATTTTAGGTGACATTTTGGTATATGGCATTAAATTCTTATTTATATTCAATAAACAATAAGCCCAGAGGGATCCTATAATGTCTACAAGTTTCAGTCAATTTTGGGATTGTAAAGAAGCAGTATACTAAAGAATAATATTTATAAAATCCTGTCTGTTCCTTACACATGCTTTTATTAAAGATGTCCTGAGTGGGTTTGTAGCTGATTCTCAGTAGTTTGTAGAGGAGAAATAGCAGAGATTAGTGCCTTTCAACCAGGTTCAAGTCCTGTTTCTAACACATTTTGACTATGTAGCCCTAGACAAGTCACTTAACCTCTGAATGCTGTAGTAAATCTTAAGTTTTTAAGTTACAGAGGAGGATGTAGAGAGATTTGCTTCCTAGGATTCCCCTATATCAATGAAATTATAGATTATATGGAGATAGAGAAGTAAGCATAACTTTTTCTCAGTCACTTTCTTTGGATAATAATGAGGTCTCAGACATTTCCAAATCCCAAGCTGGTATTAACTTACTAACAGTTTATCATGCTGACTACTCCAAGTATTATTATAATATAGATATGATTTTACGTGTTTGTATGTTGACTTCTTTCTGGAGAATTCCTGGAGAAATCTCTTCCTCCTGGTACCTCTTTCAGAAAATAGCCTGTAAAACTCTATCTGTTCTGTCTTTAAGCCCAAATCCAGAAAACAACTTTTCTGCCCCAACCTTTCACTAACTCTGTGCCTCACACAGGCATGGAACATGGAATAATCATTTTCTCATGAATGAGGAGAGTCATATGCAAAATACTGAGGCTTGAGTCCTGGGTTATACTGGATCGAAGTGATCTAAAGAAGTCTGTAGCACTTGCTATGTCGCAGGTTCCTGGCTTAACTTGTTCATTATTACTAAAGTCATTGTCTCTGAGACAATAGAGAAATATGATTTAAAACTCTATTCTAGACAAGTGCAATAAGCTTTCTCCAGGGATCATAATACATTGCTAATGGCCAGAACTACATTCTCTCTGAATAAAAAGGCATAGAGCAGGACATCACTGAAGTGTTATGTTAAAAACCACATGAAAAAGCCACCTGTGTAACCTCAGCCAAGGTACTTGACCTCTTGGGTTTTCATTGGATCTCTTGGATCTCTATTTATAAAAAAAATGAGAGGGTTGGGTTGGATGATATCTTAAGTTGCCATCACCTCTAAATCTATGTTGTTATGATGGATATTAAAGCTGTATTGGAGGAAAGCTGGCTAGATACGCTATGCTAGCTATCTATGCATGTTATGAATATAATAGGATAAAATTTCCATGTTCTGTAAACATGATTCTGTTTCCAGTATTTTATTTTCTCATTATTTTCTAGCAAAAGACTTAAAAAAATACATTTGCCTTGAGTAGCTTGACTTTTGTCTGAAACAAAGAAATATGTGCTGGTCCATTAAAGAAGGAATAAATGCTCATATTCGGTGGTCTGGAGTTTAGCTTTGAAGCTTTTTATCTTTTTTTTCTTTGCTTACTTGTCCAAATTGCCAAGGAGTTTATGAACAATGTATTACATAATAAGGAATGGCTAGCACGAATAATTCAGGAAAAATGGGGGGAAATGTATGATGTGATTTATAGTGATGAAAGAAGAGCTGAAAGAGGCAACAAGACTGGTCACATACAACAGTATTGTTACTATATTGGAAAATTAAAGGACACATTTCCCTTTTCAATTATTAGTAAATAAACTATTCACATCATTGGCAGTGGGGGGAGGGGAACACATTTCATAAGAGAGTTAGTCTGGGAGTTTTTTAAAAAATATTTCTATTGTGTCAATGGATTACATCAATAAGTGGAGAACTCATGCCATAAGAAATGATGAGCAAGTGGACTTCAGAAAAACCTAGAAAAATTTAAATGAACTGATGCTGAATGAAATGAGCAGAACCAGGTGAACATTATACACAGTAACAACCACATTGTACAATGACTGACGTTGATATATTTAGCTCTTCTCAACAATGCAAGGATCTAAGACAACTCTTAAAGACTCATGATGGAAAATACTATCCACATTAAGAGAAGGAACTTTGAAGTCTAAGTGCTGATGGAAGCACACTATTTGCTTTCCTTTTCTTTGTTGTTTTGTTTCTTCTTTCTCGTGGTTTCTCCCCTCAGTTCTAATTCTTCTTTACATCATGACTAATTGAAAATATGCTTAATATGAATGGATGAGAAGAGCCTATATCAGATTGTGCACTGTCTTAGGGAGGTGGGAGGAGAGGGAGGGAGAAAAATATTGAAGCTCAAAATCATATGGAAGTGAATGTTGAAAACTGAAAAAAAAAGAATTAATTTTAAAAAAGAAAAAAGAAAAGCAAAAAGTAAAGACTTTTTTCCAAGCCGATATGGATGCACTAATGATTATGCTTTGTATGGCTACTTAAACGGTTTTGAATTCACTGAATTCTGTAACTATCTTGTTCTCCTCAGCTCTCTCTCTCTTGTCCACAAGGATAGCCTTTAACAACTACTTTGCTGAAATATAACTGTATTATGTCTACAGAATTCTCTTGATCTACAAGTATAATAATCCAGTCAAAAAAAAAAGCATGAAATAGAGCTAATCTGTGATGAATAGATGAAGCTATGCTGGCAATTGTGATCATCGTTCACTTTCTACATATTCACAAATGATTTTTATTAATAACATGTTATAAAATGCTTTCATCATTCAAATTTAAGTTTACTGGCCCATGTTTTAAAGACTCGACCTCTCATGGGTAGGTAAAGTTTATATGATAAAAATGACAATGCTACCTAGGTTAATTTACTTATTCAATGTTATGCCAATCTAACTACCAAATGCTTACTTCACAAAGTTATAAAAATTTATCACAAAATGTACTTAAAGGAACAAAAGGTTAAAAATCTCAAGGGAAATAATGAAAAAAATGAGAAGGAAGAGGGACTAATAGTATCATATATCAAATTATGCCACAAAGCAGCAATTGCCAAAATGGTTCAGTGATTGTTAAAAAACAGAGAAGTCAATCAGTGCAACAGATTGGAAACATAATAAGGAAGCAATTGGACAGAGTAGCCTCATGTTTAATAAACCAAAAGACCTTATTATTTGACAAAAACTGCTGGGAAAACTGGAAAGCAGCATGGCAGAAATTTCATATAGATCCACAGCTCAAAGTTTCCCAAGATAATTTCCAAACTGATATACAACTTGGTTATAAAGAGTGAAATAATAAACACATTGGAGGGAGAGGGAAAATCATCTTTCAGAATCATGGATAGAGGAAGACTTCATGACCAAATAAGAGATAATGATGATCACAGAAGATAAAGTGAGCAGTTTTGATAATAAAACTTTTAAAAAGATTTTGCACAAACAATACTAATATAGCTAAAATTAAAAGGGAAATGGGTAATGGAAAAAATCCTTGAAACACATTTCTCTGATAAAGTTTGAATTTCCATGATATATAAAGCACTAATTCAGATTTAAAAGAATAAGAGCCATTCCCCAGTTGGTTATTGTTCAAAGGTTATGAAGAGGTCATTTTCAAGGGAAAAATCCAATTTATTAATAGTCATATAAAAAAGTCTCAAACAAAAATTGAAGAAATTCAAATTAAAGGAACTCTGCAAATCCATCTTATACTCATCAGATTGGCAAATTTGATTATAAATGAAAAATGGATGATCTGTTGGGAAATGGGCAAACCTATGCACTGTTATTGCTTTGAACTGGCATGGCCCATTTTGGAAAGAAATTTGGAGCTACACCCTAAAAGTTACCAAATTGTGCATACTCTGGGACCCAGTGATATTCCTAGTAGGCCTATGCCTTAAAGGGATAAAAACAAAACAAAAACCAAGCAAAGTTTCCATATGTACAAAAGTAATTATGGCAGCCCTTTTTGTGGTGGCGAAGAACAGTGAACTAAAAGAGTACTCATTGATTTGGAAGTGGACGAACAAATTATTGTCTATGAATGCAACGCAATAGTAACATACTATAAGAAATGACTATAGACAGTTCTCCCTTTGCTTCAAGTAAATTTGCATTACACAAATTTGACTCACAGCCATTGGCTAGGCACAGAGGCCACAGCATTAGTCTAGCCCCTTCCCCAGGAATCCTCCTCCAGACTGCTGAGTGTGGTAGAAGTCACTGAAGATATTCTGGCTGTAGGGGACAGGGCCAGGAAGGAGCTATGAGATGACCCACAAGGGGAAGGAGAGGTCTTCTGAATGATACACTTACATTAAAGGAGAGTTGGTTGGTATAAAAGGGTGCCTTCAGAGAAACTAGGCAAGATTTGTATATAGCCAGTTATTGCTTTATATATGTCCCATTCATCAGATGTCCCCCCTCCCCTGCCTCAGTGACACCTCCAATCCAGGGTGGCTTCAGGTCTTGGGGCCCTATGAGCAGCTCCAGTAGCTGGGAAGGAGGGCGCCTGGATCTGAGCAGTACCTGAAATGCTGCCTTGTTATGGCTACTGCCTGCCAGGGAGTCTCATTTGCATAGTGTAAATTTACATAAATTGAGAAACATCTGTAAATTGATACAGTTTGAAATGAGCAGAACCAAGAAAATAACTTATACAACAACATTATAAAGATAAATAACTTCAGAAGTCAACTCTTAATGACAATGATAACAATAACTATCTTTTGGTAACACTTTGAAGATTATAATGCACTGTACATAATCAATTAACAGCAATGATTTAATTTTACTGTTCCCTTGTCATTCTCATTGACAGAGAAAAAAAAAGGAACATAAAATATGAATAGGCCTATGCTCCCAATCACTTATTAGATTAAATCTATAAAACGTTTTGCACAGGTAAGAGACACACATTGATACCTGTAATGCTGGAAGACAATGAAGGCATTGAAAGGTCAAGACCCAATTCCAATTCCCATTCTCTATGTCTTCTTCTATAAAGGTTTAGACCCTTGTAATCAGTCCCATTATACTAAAATAAGCCTTTCTGGTGGGGGGTAATAGCAAATTTTTAGTTACTATACTAATACTTTGCTCAAACAGTTAACAAGCAAGCAATTGTTGAGCACCTACTATCTGTCTGGCTTCGTTCTTTGCACTGGGAATGGGAAACAAAGTGAAAGAGGATCCTGTCATTGACATTACAACCTACCTTTGAGAGACTAGATTCATATATAAAAATGTATACAAAATAAATAAAAGAACTTTTGATGAGGAGAGAGGAGACACTTTCTTGGAGGATAAGGAAAGCTTTTAGGTAGAAGGTGTCATTTGAGCTGAAACTTTAAGATGACAAGATTAGGGAGGGAGGTAGATGTGAGAAGTGAACTGAGGTAAGATTCCACATATGGGAACAGTTGAAACAAAAGGAATGGAAATGGAAGGTGAAGTGACTACAGAGAGATGACAAATAAATCCAAATGAGTAGATAAGGTCAGTGACAGAAGGAGTATAGGGACAGAAGATACTAAAACCCAGGACATAGAGACTTGGTGTAAAATCCCATTTAGGGTCCCTGGTGGGGATCTTGATCTAGCATATCAGACTTACATTTTTGCATGCCAATGGTGTGGAGAAAATGAAAGTATCAACTTTTTCTAAGACTGATAAAAAGAAGGGAAGCATATGACCACTGTGTTTTTTTTTTTGGGGGGGGGGGCGGTGGCTAGGAAATGATATCACCAAATAAATGGCCATCTTTTGTTCTCTTTATCAAATTGGATGTTAGATCACCATTGCAAGCATGGGACGACGACGACGACGATGATGATGATGATAAGAATGGTTAGCACTGTATGTTTTGTATGACCTCACATTTATAAGTGATATATTGATTGCTTTCTCAAGGGGTAGAGAGGGGTAGGAGGGAGGGAAAAGATTTGGAACTCAAAATTTTTGTAAATGAATGTTAAATTTTATTTTACATGTAATTTGGAAATATTTAATTAAATAAAATATATTTTACAAAAAGAATTAGCTACCACTTATGCAATATTTTAAGATTTATAATGTGTTTTAAGGCAAGTACTTTAAGGCAGTTTAACAAATGAGTAAACTTAGGCTGAAAGATATTATGTGATCCCAGTATCATAGTTGTATGACCCAGGGCCATACAACTAGTAAGTGACTAAGGCACTATTTAAACTCAGATCTTCCTGATTCCAAGTCCAGCAACTCTTTCTTCTATACCATGTGACTACTTTGTTATGTTAATTAATTGTTTTTTAAGAATAAAAATGTCTGCTCTTGGTTCACCCAGGATGACTGGATCATGTTTTGTCACTCATTCTCCCACTGACAAAGACAAAGTCACATCTCTGGACCATATAGTCTGTCCTCCACAAAGAAGGATAAAACCATTTTATCTCACTGACTTTTCCCAGGCTTAAAGCCCTGGTTTGTCTCAAATTTAAGGTGTCTCCATTTAGTGGGGTCTAAGAAGATATTCAGTCCAATAATGTACATAAGACATGGAGTAACTATTTATAGAAGAAGAAGAAGAAGAAGAAGAAGAAGAAGAAGAAGAAGAAGAAGAAGAAGAAGAAGAAGAAGAAGAAGAAGAAGAAGAAGAAGAAGAAGAAGAAGAAGAAGAAGGGGACGAGGAAGAGGGGGAGGAGGAGGAGGAGGAGGAAGAGGAGAGGGAGAAGAAGAAAAGGTAGGAAGGAAGGAAGGAAGGAAGAAAAAAACGTGTAACTATTGTCATAATATCCGAAAATGTGATATTGTGGGACTGCAGAATGGACATTTTATATTTACCTCACTCCTTACTTTTCAAACAATTTTCTCAATATCTTCCAGCAAGTTAGGTAAGGGATTATCCTCATTCTTCTGTCTTTTATTAACTTCTTCAAGATTAATTTTAGTGTATGTAGAGAGGGCATCTCTCATATCAAATGAAGACCCAAGATCTACAGAACTCACAAAATCACAAGCTTCTGAGGCTACATGCATCTATATTAGGACTGTTGTTCAATCACATATACTCAGGAAACCACACAAAATTGACGAGGCAATCGGCTCTGAGATTTTATCTCAGGCTTATCCAGTCAAGTCACGTGCTTTAGCATCCATTTGCTCACAAAAGTCATGGGAGCATTATACAGGGTCCAAATAAGAGAGGCACAATGACTACTTCTCCTTTGTAACGTATGGTGGGCCCCGTCCCCTCTGCTACTTTCATGGAAGAGAAGAAAATATGAAAAATCACCCAGAAGTTTTCTTCATCATAAATGTCAATTCATTCATTGTTAAGCCAAATGTGGTTCTGGAATTTTCCAGGGGAATTTAGCATACTTTCTATGGGATGGTCCCTAAAGCCTATTCCCATATATATTCCATTAGGTGCAGCCCCTGACACAAGTACAATCAATGGTGTCAATGGTTTTAAGAGTCTGAAATAATATACTAAATCTCTGACCAAAATGTTAGATATAACTAGTTTACCTTAACAAGCAGCTGAATAATTTTGATACAAGACTTGTCTTTGGTAAGAAAGTATTTTGAAGCATCTAAAATTGACTGTGTGCTATTATTCAGTAATTAATTAATTATTTATAGGCAATATATAATGTTGGCAAGCATTAGCAAGAAAATGGAATTTGAGTCAATGGTAAAATATGACAGCACAATATATACTGACTTTTCTCCCCAACAGCATACTCCCAAATATACATATATATATATATATATATATATATATATATATATATATATATATATATACATATATGTATATGTATACTGCCAATAAATAGAATAAGGATTGACTTTTACTATTAAAGAAGTGAGTCATGAAGCTCAGAAAAGGAAATTGATGGGGGATTAAAAGGTTGAAGTTATAAAGTCAAGGAGATCCCAATTTAGCTTTGTTTCTACCTAAGCCTGAATAGTTAGATGGATGTAATAGCAGAGCTACTTGCCGCTACTATGGCTGTGTAAGGCCAATATCACCAGCACATAGGAGAGCTACTAGCACAGTTTCTTTGATCTGCTTTTCTAAGGAAAACAACTTTAACGGGTTTTTCTCACTTTAATTAAACATAGATACATCATTCACTTAGTTTAGGGGAAAAAGTCAATACCCTGAACTTCAGAGAAAACAACAACAGAAGTTATAAACAGAAATTACATAAACAAAGCAAAATGACACAAAGCAACAGACAGGCTTCTAGCCATCTGACCAAGATATTACACACATAGTTACCAGAGAGAGAAGCACCAACATCTGGGTTTTCAAAGCTGGAGAGTGCGGCTCCATAATGGCTACCCAGAGTTTGTCTGGTCAAATCACACAACACTCTTACAGTGAGTAAGCCCCAAGCAAAACGCTAACCTCAGAGGGCATCATAACCATGTGACTCAAACCCACATGACCTAAGCCTTCACATGACTTAAGCAGGTCACCAAAGTCTCCTGATTCAATCAAAGACTCTTGATTGAAACAAAGGCAAGAGTCAAAGGCACTCGATTGCCTTAGTGTTGAGAAGCACTCCAAAACAAAAGACAACAAAAATTCCACTTTACTTGCCATTACAATGGAGGAAAAGCCCCATAGAATGCTTCTCATGTGGAGAGAAATGTGATGCAACATATGTGGATACAGTTCTTACTTCAATTTTTTGTAAAGATTTCAGGGAGAGGCTTTAGAAACATACATGGAGACATACATTAACCTCCAAAAAAAAATAGTCAAGAGACTTTTTAAAGGTGAACTTGAACTTTTGGTGCCATGGACATTTATGGGAGGTAGCCTTATCATATACACTGCTTTGTAAACCTTAATGCCCTATGTAAATGATACCTTCTATCATCATCATCATCATAATCATCATCACCACCACCACCACTACCACTACCATCATCATCATCCTTTGTTCTCTATGGTTTGCAATTCTAAAGACTGCTGAGATGGCTTGGCAGCTCCCCTGGATGAAATCTTTCTCTCCCTCCTGGCTTAAGACAATCTTATCTCTTTCCCAGCTGAAGGGCTCATTTATACTTCTTTATTATCTAGTATATTCTAATTTTTTAATATATAATTCTTAATTTTTAGTATATTCTAATTTTTCTATTTACTATGTTGCTTGGATAAGTAGGTTTCCTCACAATTTGCTTTTCATGATTGTCTTTTCTATAAGTAGAAATTTAATGGAAAAACTCCTTGCAAGTACAAGGTAACGATAACTATTGCTATTAAGAGTGTTCAGGAAAGCAGGTTTTGTTTTGTGTTTTTGTTTGTTAGTTTGTTTTCTGAACTCCCAAACATCATACACCTAGACTAGAGATACCTGAGGGGTGTCAGATCAATATAACTCTAACTAACAATCTGGCGTCAGAGACTTATTGGCTGTGTGAGCCTGAGCGAGTCACTTAACGCTTTTTGCTTCAGTTTCCTCATATGTAAAATGAGGTCAAGAAGAAAATCGTAAAGTACTCCATTGTCTTTGTCAAGAAAATCCCCACATGGAGTCACAAAGAGGTGGATATGACTGAAAAACACAAAAGTTTCAGAGGGAATAAACAAATAGATGGGGAAGGTTTTATAGGAAATGTAGACCTTGTCCAGATCTTAGATATGTCCCTGCACCATTATTATCAATATCATCAAAAGACAGTGAGTGTGACCACCAGGACATAGTTCTTTTCAAAATAGGCTATATGAAAATTTTTCTAGCCTCTACAAATGTATAATTTAAGAAAAATAACATTCAAACAAATGGATTCATAACACATAAAAATACATCTGGCCATATAAGCATACTCAGAAAGTAGATACCAAACAACTCAAGTGACAAACACAGTGAGTACAGCTAGTACTCAGAGACTCACAATGTCATCATATGGTCTGTAGAAGTCATCGCAAACACACCTGTAGCTAAATCACCATAGAGAGCACTTGACAATAAGCCATTTCTTATATCGTATCGTAATTTTTCAGTATCTGCTCAAAAGGAGCTCATAGTCTAATGGAAGAAGACAACGTTCAAGCAACTATGTACAAACAAGATATACGGAAGATAAACTGGAGATGATCTCAGAGAAGGCATTGAGATTACAGAGTGGGAAAGGCTTCTTGCAGAAAGTGAGACTTTAGCTGAGAGATGAGAGGGAAAGAGTTTGAGGCATAAGGGAGAGCCAGAGAAAATACATAGTATCTGGAGACTGGAGATGGAGTGTCTTATTTGAAGGACTTCAAAGAGGTCAGTGTCATGGGATTAGAGAGTGTGTGAAAGGGAGTAACGAGTCAATGAATAAACATTTCTTAAGCACTGAGTATATGCCAGACACTGTGCTAAGCACTGGAGATAAAAATATATATAAAAATAAAGACTGCATCTGCCCTCAAGGAGCTTATACTCTAGTGGGAGAAGACACAGAAAAAGGACTAAAAAGAAGGGGACTAAGAAAAAGGTACCCAGTGCAGGGGCATGACAGAGTGTTCCAGAAGTCCAAAAGCAATGTAGCTGGTGGGAAATGAGGAGAAAAACCATACTGAGCCCCAACTTTAAGTAGAGGCCCTTTAGGCTATGACCCTCCCCTCCAGGCATAAGGTTCAGTCAAAGGGGCAGAGGTTACTTATGAAATATGAGTACCAAGAAAAATTAATCTTGCAGCATAATGAGATTTCCCAATCATGAGTTTTCTGGGGAAGAAAAGAATAATGAAGAGTTCCAGGAGAGTAAGGTACAAGAAGATTAGAAAACTAGGAAGGAGCCAGGTTAAAAAGGGCGTTAAATGAGTAAAAGACAATTTTATGGCTGCAAAGGAAGTGTGCTAAAATTATACAGCAAATTTAGGTCCTATAGAGGAAAGAAAATTTTCCAAAAGCAAAAAAAAGTCACTTGTGAGATGCCAGGTATGGCAGAAGGCACAATGCTAGCATAATCTTCAACAGAGATGTTAGGGCTTTAAGATGTTGGAAAAAAGAAATGATTCTTATTTCATCATAAGTTGATTTGTTCCATTAAGTCCTTACCCATTAATCAATTTATATGTAACTCACTGGAAATACTTTCTACAATCTTTCTGAAAAGTCCAATTCTATATAATTTCAATGATGATAATAAATCTGGTTACATGAAAAAAGTGATGAAATTTCACTTTACACTCCAGAGATGTAGTTTTTAGTGCCCACAATCAGGAACTTAATAATCTAGCCAAATAGAATCATGGAGGGCAGAAGCAGCCTGTAAATAGTGGTCAGAAAGGGAGGAAAAGGAACTAGGCTTAACCTAAGAAACAATAACCATTTTGTTTCTATTCTTTGCTCTATAGTTCTGATACTTTTAACAACAACAAAAACTTGTATGGTCCTTGCTTTCTAAAATAAGTTTAAAACATCTCTACAAATTTATGTAACATCTTAAGGTTTATAAAATGCTTTCTTCATAGTAATTCTGAAACAGGCAGTACGAGCATTACTACACCCAAAGAGGCAGCTGAAGTTTAGAGAAGTTAAATGAATTTCCTGTGGTCACATAGCTAGTCAATCAAGAAGTAGGGACTTGGACACAGGTCCATAGACTTTAAGATAAAAACTGTCCACATACGGATTTGGATGGAGAATTAGTAGAACTGGGTTAGAATTGCAGCTCTCCTAATCATTACCTTAAGGACCCTGGACAAGTCACATAAAAACTTGGGATTTTAATTTCCTCACTTATAAAACAAGGGGTTTGACCTTGGTAATCTCTAAGGTCTCTTCCAGCTCTAAGACCATAATTTTTAGAGAATATTCACATCATCTTATAGCGTATATGTTTGAAAAGCAACACTTTGGAACAATGAGAAGCCTTAGTAAAGTGACTCAGAAACATGGGTTCCCTCTCTGCTGAACTCTGCTGATGTCCTACCTAACACCATCCCCTCAGTCTCTTCCTTGCTCTCTAATAAAGATGAATGGGGGTTCTGTTTTCAACAAAGATGGAAAGTAGAGTGCAGTCTTACGTGTGGCACCGTACTCCATGGTTTGTAGTGAAAGGCTGTCAAGGACAAACAGAAGATGCTGTGCCCTCTCTCCTGAGGTACTATATTCATTTCAGCTGCATAAGCAATAGTGCCACACTACTAACAATCAATAGCTTACAGGTGCTGAATGAATGTTCATTGGGGAAAGGCAGAATCTGTCTGCATCGATGATTGGTAGGTTCCATTAAGCTTCCTAAATTATCATCCATAATTCTGACATCATAATTTATGGTAAAACATAGAAGAGGGAAATACTCTTCCAATATTGCTATGTTCTTATATGAGGGATACATGATTATAAATAATCAGGAATCTTCTCCATTAAAAAGTATTTTAAAAAAGCAAAGGAAACTATTAGTAAGGATAATGGATCATTAACACTCATCAACTTACATGTAAATATATAACATATATGGCATTCTTGCCTATTTATTATTTTAGCCTATATTATCTTGTTATATACTGTAATATTATGTTATTATACTATATTTATTGATATTAATGGAAAAGTACCTGAAATATGTTTTAGCTATATACTATAAACTGCTTTGAGTAAAGTCACCCAACCACAGAGCAAAGGACGTTCAATGGCCTTTTAAAATACACACCAGTTCACTTCTACCCAGTGTCTTAAGTAGGAAAAGATGGCTAGGACTTTCGATAAGGTTCCATAATTTAGAGGGCAATGACAGCATTTCTATCCCTACTACAGACTAGAAACAACTGAAGTAGTAAGAATGATTAGGTAAAATAGGAACTTGCCATTCAATAAGCCTCTTTCCCTTCAGAAATACAATAGTGAAATGTTCTTCTGGCCATCCCATGGTGGCCATTAAAGTAATGACTTTATGTGGACCCAGATTTTCCATATTTATCATTTAAATTATATCTATGTTCTACTTTCACCTATGAAATCTACCTAGATTCTCCTTTTTAAGTGATTTGTATATGGCCAGACAAAAGAAATTGGCCAGTTTTCATATGGATAGTTCTGTCTGAAAATGTTCATGTCAATGACCCTGCAAATAATTTTAAGACTCAGATAGGGCAATTAGCTATGGTCCAAGCCCAAATGCTAATGGGTTCTGCTGCATTGCTTTAATCTTCTTATTCAAAGTAAATTCCTCACAGGTTAACTATCTCACAAAGTCATTTTTAATGGGTTTGTTGCTTTGTACTTTTTTTTCCAGCAGAAACAAATTGATATTGGTATTGCTAATAGAACTACACATGTAGTTGGTTCTGAAAAGCCCTAAATATTTTCTTGGCACTTTGAAAGGTGAATGAGAATTTGTAAATGGGCACATTCTCCATATTATTCCACATGTTATTATTATTACTAATAATATCAATGTGCTTAATAAAATATTTCTATAATGTATATAATAATAATAATAATAATAATAATATATGCAGTATCAATGCAAAAAAAGAATAGGGGAATTTTAAATGAGTGAGTACCATTTATTGGGATTGTGAATAGGAGTAAAAGAGCTCAGTAGTTTATTAGGTTTGAGAAATCAAATTAGTTTTGTGGATCTCAGTTTCCTTTTCTATAAAATTAAGTCTTGAATTCTAGGAGCACTGTTAGCCCTAGAATTCAATAGCACAATGCGCCATTAAATATAGTATCAGGATGATATCTCTGTTACTCTGAAGAAAGATAGCATCACCATTCTTTATCATTCAAAGGCAGTTAATTTAACCCAGCACAAGATATTAACTTTCTTTGTTTCCCTAGTGCTTAGCACAGTTTTTGGCACGTAGTAAGTGCTTGTGAACAGAGTGAATAAATGATTTTCTTGAAGAGTCTTCCAATATCACAAAGAAGGAACCTTGATAATGTCAACAATAGTTTTATCATTTGGTTGAAATGAGGGAAATTATCCTTATACCAGAAACATAAGAAAATCTTGGTATACATGTTAGAATAAGAATGGACCTTTGATTTAAATGAGTGCAATTCTCTCATTTTTCAATTGAAGAAACTTACTTGTTTCATCCAAAAAGAAATTGCTTACTTTTGTTCAAATCACCATTTCACAGCAGAACTTAACATAGAACGAATGCTTCCTGACTCCCGATCAATACCTTATGAAGAATATGGTTCATGACTTTTAATTTTTCATCAGTTTATGTTCTGAAAGAATCCTACTCATCATTTCTTATAGCACAATGGCATTCCATTGCAATTAGATGCAACAGCTCGTTCAGCTATTCCCCAAATAATAGGCATCCCCTCAATTTCCCATTCTTTGCAACCACAAAATGAGCTACTGTAAATATGTTTTGTACAAAGAGATCCTTTTCATTTTTTTTCTTTGATCTCTTTGGGGGGTACAGATCTAGTAGTGGTTGGGCATAGTTCCAAATTGCTCTCCAGAATGCTCTCCAGTTCACAACACAACCAAGAGTGCCTTAGTGTCCCTATTTTGCCACCTTCCCTCCAACATTTGTCATTTTCTAGGAATCATTCTTTAACCTGGACCCTATATGAGATCTTTTCTAGCACAGTGACACATATTTTTTCAAGTCTGCATTTCCCTGTTTTTGCCACATTCGATGATCAATGAACATTGTTGTTTCCTTTGATGAATCTTCCAATAAATCACTAACAGTTTTGACATGGCAACTGGCACATAATAAAGCTGTGACATTTGAAAAGGTTCAAGAGACATAATTCTGGGCAATTAAATCATTTAATTAATAATGCCAGCATATTTGTTAGTAAAAGGGTGGTCATTTGCCCATCTCTGTCTTAGACCAAATACAATCATGGTGTCAGGCTCGCAGCCTGTATACCCATTGGAAGAGTGGTGTCACCCGAAGGTTGGCAATCAACTCTGATTGGTTAATAATCAGTGAGAGAATGAATATTACAAGGGCCTGAACTTATTCAAATGAACTTTGATTATGTCATTTACTTCTAAATTATGCCCCATATCTTGGGCAATCTATTTAAACAATTTATCCCCACCCAAACTTTGGGGTCTGGATAGAGGAGAAAATTAATTCAACCTTTAGGGACTGAGGTCTCAAAATGACGATAAAAGAAAAAGGGAGAAATCTGAATCTCCTCAAATCACTGTTAATAATCATTTCTCTCAAAGCTCTTCATATGTGTGTTGATATGAATAGACTTTACATATGGAGGGAGACTTGTTTCTGTAAATCAGTTGATAAGTTAAAATATTATTCAATCAAATCAAAAGGATTTTGTAAGAATAAAACAGTAACTCAAATTGGATAGGGGGTTCTTCATATTTTAAAGATCTGTTCCATTGTGTATTTTTTTTAAAAAACTTGCTTGATTCCTATTGAAGTCATTATTAAAGAAGTTCTCCTTGTGTGTCTAGATGACTATCATAACAATTCATATAAATGGGAGAGTAGGCATTGAAGTTTGTAGTTATTAATGTTTCCTCTGTCATTTTTTTAGTAATAATAGTTTGAGCATTTGTTTTCATGCTCTTAGTATATTCCCTTCCTTCATATTAATTTTATGTTGGTACGACATTGTCCTCATGACTGTATAACTCCTAGCACTCATCTCTTAAATATATAGATGCTAAAATGTCTATCATTCATTTATTCAAAAGTATTAAAATCTGTACTTCTCACTAGTTCAACTAATTATACTGGAAGGGTTTCTACCACGGAAAGTATCTTTACATGTTATGTCCCTAGGCAGCAATTTGTGATACAGGAAGTGAATAAAAACAAACTATTCATTGAATTAATTAAGAGTATGATAAAAAAAAGTAATGAAGTTAATAAAAAAGTCATTTAAGTGAAACTTTCATTAGCTAATTAAAATATTAATGTGATTGTTTCTAAGTCTCTTTAAAATAAGTTACAGGTGGTTGTGATTTTTTTGTATTATTAAAATCTTCATTGTCTTTTCTTTCCAATTAAGATTTTTTTCTGTATGTCAATAGATTATCCCTGTCAATGGATAGTTACTGATACATCATGTTAGCCAGAACCTAGAACTCATTACTATTCAAAAATTACATTATATACGATGTTATCCTGATTCATGATAATATTATAATTATATATAGCATTCTTTAAAAATTAAGATATTTTATTTTCCTGGACACATGTATTTTACTTAAATATTTTTAGTTACTCAGAAGCAAGAAGGAGGAATGATGCATAAATACTGTGTTCAACCAGTATCCATAGTATTTCAAGTTATCTAGAGGCAGGCTAATATTAGATTAGGTTAGAAGATTTACAAGAGAATATGGACTAAAGGCATACCTGATGAGAAGTAATAGAAAGATTCATATGATATGCAGTACTGAAGGAAATATTCATATCAATGAGATAACATTCTATTCCTACATTAAAGTAATTTATGGGACACCTGCAAAGGACCTCCAATTTCCACTACCAGTTGGGACTTCCCTCAACCAATATAGACTGCAACCCATCCATCCATGACTTAGTATATAAGGTCCCTGGTAGCTTCCTGAAGTATATAGAAGTTAGGGAATTTGCCCAGGGTCAATCAGCTAGCAAGCTGTATGTTGGTATAACAATGCTTTTGTCAGAAACAAGATTTGAACCAAGGACTTTCCCACTACAAGCTGAATTCTCAATCCACTATATACATAAAAGCATCCATGGATAAATGTGTCTACCTTTTTAATATTTTGAAAATATTTGTATTCTTATTGAAATGAATCTATTCTCCTAAGTAATCACTAAATATTTAACTGAAAGAGGCTCAATTGGACATCATCAGAATGGTTCTGCATAATGGACAGAAACAATGCAAGGTAAACCAGCAGAGGTAAATCTCTTACTGCTTTGAAAAGATCTGGTGATCCTTAGAGAATCAGCAAACCTAATGCTCTTAGGGCTCCTTTGTCAAAATAGGCTCTTTCATTCAGAAAGGCATCTGTTTCCCAAAGATTCTCAGTGTGTGTTACTGCCTTTGTCAGAGAGCCTAAGCAGCAATTCAATAAAGGGTAAAAACCTGATACCACTTTAATATATTTCAACAGCCCATCAATGAGCACTAATGAACAGAACTGCCCCATGTGCTATATTAACAACCTGCTGTGTAAGACTTCCACTTGGAAACTTAGTTGTACTTCAAAAGAGTAAGCAGGCAGTAGACTTAACTCTTTGCTTCTTGTGAAGAAGCTATAGAAAGTATAACTTCTTTTAAGTATTCCCCTTTTAGGATGAATTTAGGTTTGTTTTTTTTAACTCTTATTATGATCAGAATTTCATAAACTGCCAAAAGTTCTTTTGAGTTGTTGTGACTTTTATTAGTTTTCTTTTCAATGAAGTTTATTTTAGGTGTCATGCTATCCTGAGTATCATAATGATTTCTAAAAGGAAATTATATTGATTTGTGTTTCAGGATTATAGCTCTTTATGACTGATATTGAATGACAGGGTCAAATGCCCTCATTGTACTGGAACCATGATTTTTCTGGAGTATTTATTTTCTGCAGGAAAGCTTCAAGGTGGGCCATTTCAAGTCTGTGTTTCAATAAATGATGTCCAAGAAGTAGGTACTTAGTTTCCTGCCCTTACTTGAGTGACTATAGATGGCAGCTGAGCCTATAAAATCCTCATTTATATGGCAGTCAATATGGTGCAGTGGATAAAATGCTAAATTTGGAGGCAGGAATAAGTGGGGTCAAATTTAACCTCCTATGCATGTTAGCTGTGTGACCCTGGGCACACTAGTCCTTTATCCTATAGGTGCCTCGGAGAGCTTCCTGGGGAAGAGGTACTTAGCCTTTGAGAACTCAACTGACAGCTTGGTGAAGTCTATGGATACCTTTTGAGAAAAAAAAATGTTTTTAAACATATTGAAATATGGTTGTAAAGAACAACAGCAAAAACAACAAAGTCACAGATTGCAGACTACTAAGGCACCTGGGACTAGCAATAGGTATTGCTGGAGTTAGTGTCCACCCCAGAAATTTCTTACAAAAATAAAAACTGCCTAGTTTAACAGAAGATGAAATAGAACATCCAAATGAATCTCTCCAGAAAATTCTCCACACCAATTGTCTTCATGACCGTGATTCTAGGTAGGTCATTAAGGTCTCTAAGCCTCAATTTCCTCATCTACAAAATGACACAGGAAATAATACTAGTAACTTCACAGGGTTAATGAAGGATCAAATGAGATCAAATCTATAAAGGGATTTGCTAACCATAAGGTACTATATAAAGACCAACTATTACTGCTATCTTGTTTCTCTGTTTGACTCTGCCTTGTCCCCAAGTAGATAAATGCCTTCTTAGAATCCCAGTTCTGAATTCCATGTATTCCTTTATCCACACCTAAATTTCTTCAATAAGTAGGATCTTGGCTTATTCCCAAGTTCTTCTAATCAGGAAATGTCTTGGAGTAGTATTCTATTCAGAAGCATTAGCAGTTGTGATATTGGAGAGAAAACAGGATTTGGGAGCCAGAGGATTTGACTTCAAGTCTTGGCTTTTCCATTGACTGTATTTGTAACCTTGGTTAATTATTGATGATGATGATGATAATGAGGATGATGATGATGATGACAATAATTATAATAAGAACAACAATAATGATGATGTTGATGATAATAATAACAATAATAATTTATATAGTGCTTTAAGCTTTGCAACGTGCTTTACAGATTTTATCTCATTTCACTCTCACAAAAAATGGGCTACTGTGATCCACATTTTACAGATGGGGAAACTGAAGCAGGCAGAAATATATGGCTATCCCAGGTTCATTCAGGCTCTAAGATAAGAGTGAGATTTTTAACTTGGACCTACTCACTCCAGGTTTAGCATTTTACCCACTGTACTACCTAGCCTTCTGATTAATAACTAGTCAATTAACAAGCAATAGAGGAATATAATGAAAAAAGACTGGAATATTTAGAGATCTTAAGAGGAATAAAATCAATTAAAGACCTCAAATACAAACAGATTAAAAAAAAGAAAATATTTATGACAGAAGGAAATATGACCTCCAGGTCAGTCAAACAAATTCAGATATCTATGCATAAAAAATTGCAAGAAGGAAAATGTATCAACATCTGGTGAAGCAGAGGACACTGCCTCCCCTCAATGCCATGGAAAACTGAAAGGCACAAGCTTGTTCCAATTGGTACTGCAACATGTAAGCATACTCTGCTCTAACAATACTCCACTAGAGAATTGTGGAACAAGAGGAATTGAAGCAAGATGTCAACATATGTGGATCTCTGTTAAGGCTGAGTGAAAGGTACTGGAATCTAGCCAGTGCTACTTCTGTCTCCCTAGAAATCATTTGAGATAGACATGATGGCCAACAAAATATGATGGCTAATGTGGGAAAAGACTGAGACAGATATAAGGTACAGGCTGAAAGGAATCCACAACAAAAAGGAGAGGAACCAGAAAATGAAAAATAAGGGAACAAATATTTGGGGGAGGTGGTGTAGTATTCTGAAATTATCAAAAATCTCCATTGAAAGAACATTGAGTTAAAGACCTTAAGCATAAGTACCTAACTCAACTGGGAATAAGTTAATAAAAGAAGGGATCCTGACATCCAGATCAGCTAAGGGAATACAGACATGTATGAATAAATATTATACTACAAAAAAAAAACATAGAGTCAATACGTGCTGATACAGAGGACCCTGTGAATTCTCAAGAGAGTAGAACTGCGACAGGATGTTTCCATATAGCTTAAAAGAGAAATAAGCATTGCAGCAGTAGAATTTATGGCTTACACAGCAGAAATAGCTGATAGAACAGAAAAATTGTAATCCACAATGGCAAAACTCACCAATGAAACAAAAAAGCAAACAACTGGTTGGGATTGCAAGCACAAAGAAATGAAGGACAATCCAGAATAAAAGATGTAAAAAATAAGAGGAAAAGATTGAAAAATAATGTGATCTCCTTACAAGCAAAATATTAATTTTGAAGAAAATATCCATAAAGACAACTTCATTATTACTGTCAGGACAAAAATTAAAAAAAAACTATTAAAAAATTCAACCACACAATGGAAAGAAATAATGAAAGAAAACAGCCCAGAATTTCTGAACACACATGGCAAACAACAAAATGACCCATAAATTGTCTCCAGAAAAAACAAACAAACAACAATAGCAAGAAAAAGATAGTGAAATGCTGCAAATACCGAGATGTAATGGTTAAATTTAATAATTCCAATGACAAAAAATATTTTTTCAAATGACAAGAGAAATACCTGCAAACATAAATAAAAAGAACCTTCAACGACTCAGAACTATTTTGCCCCCACCAGAAAATTCAGGACAAAATGGGATAATGTGTTCTAAAATGTAAAAAAGATGAAATTGTAAATAAAGGTGAAATTCACTGCAACCCTGAGCCTAACCAATAATGAAAACAGATGGACTTTGGATTATTTTTTAAAAGGCATTGAAGTACTTTTATAAAGAAAACCAGAACCGAATACATTATTTTCTTTTCAATAACCTCAACCAACAGAAATAAAAAGTAAACAAATATAGTGACGAAAGACAACATCATCATCAATGACAAAAAAGAGAACAAGAAGAGATTTATTTCTGAAAATACACAAAGACAAGAGTGAAAGCAGAAGTCACAGGCAACCATGGGATAATAAGCCTGAGATGTCATGAAGTAAGCCTCACAATGCCCTACTAATAGTGAATCATTTTTTTAAAACTAATTGCAGAATGGGAAGGCTTATGAAAAGGGAAATTGATGGGAACCTGTGATATATCCTAATCAAGTCAATGTTAAGAATGAAGGGGAAATAACTACTATGGTCTTTTAGGAAGAAGGAGTCTGTAGAAGAATGGATGCGTAAGTAAAGGGAGAGATTCAAAGAGGTAAAACATCTCTTGCTAGATTCTCAGCTCCAGAAAGCTATTCAGTCTTGAACACTTCCACACAATATAGTAACTATTAAACAGAGAGGATTTATATTAAAAAAAAGTTGAAATTTTATTATAATGTTGGGATAGTGTCTCACTGAAAATACACCCATGAGGGAAGAGAGCTAGTCCTTAAATGGAGTTGGACAACTTAAAGTCAGTATAATCTCTAAAGTTTTGGAACTTAGAACACTCATCCTGCCTCAAGAGAAGGCATGAAACCATAGAGGAAATTTTATGGCAAATGGTGTGTGTTGGGGGTAGGGGGGAATTATCAAAGTGAAGATTGATCAGGCAAAAGGTAATAATAAACTACACAGTCAGGGGCATGAGAAAATTCCTACCATAGGGCATTTTTTTTTAAATTTTCTCTATCATCTGCAACAATTGATATTTCTGAATGAGGCACAACTAAAAAGCAGGCCAGATTTATAGGGCAATAACATAAAAAAAAAAACATTTTTAAAAAGGGGATACAAAATAGGTACCTTAGAATCATTAATTGCATAAGGAATACAGAGACTAAAGAAGTTATAAATGAATATATATATATATATATATATATATATATAATACACACACACACACACACACACACACACACACACACACACACATTATATATATATATATATATATATATATATATATATATATATACTCCACAAAACAAAGAATTATAGTCTAAAAATCTAGGACAGAAAAAGGAAGAGAGAAAAAATGAAGGGAAAATGGAATGAAATCATTTTTAGAGAAAAAATGATGCAGAAAGTGAAAATTTCCAAAAATTAAGAAACAAAACAAGTTGAAGGGAATGGAAGAAAGGAGAATTTTACTCAAAAACTTAACAGATAGAGAAAAAATAGGGGAAGATTTAAATAACTAGATAAAAGAAAGAAAGCAAAAGAAAGTGAAAAATTAAACAAAACTCCAAAACTATGAAAAGGGGTAATAAATATTCCTGTAAAAATAATAATAAAATTAAAATAGTAAGCAGAAAAGGGAGAATAAGAAGGAAGCTTGAGGGAGAAATGAAGAAATGCAGTAGACATAGGGATGCCTTCAAATAGATTAAGCTAAAATAACTGAAGAGACAGAATAACTTTTTTTTAATAGAGAATGAGAGGAAAAATTAAATTAATCTTAAAAAAAAGAAACACATGAAGAAAAATATAAACTTAGCTCTTAAAGTATGGGCTAAACAATGTAATAAAAATTTTTTAAAATAATTACTGATTGGATGAGCAAATAAAACACCACAATATGTTGCTTACAAGAAACAAGCCTAAAAAAGTCTTAAAAAATACAAATAATAGAATTGAGAGGAAAAACAAATTTTTTTATGAATCACATTAATTCAAAATGTAAGCTCTGCAATTGAACAAAGCAAAAAACAAAATATTTACAATATAAAGATATAAACAAGGAAACCACATTATGCCAAAAGACTACTTTCAATATTAAATTTAAATATTCTAAATTCCTTAACATTTAAATCACAAAAGAAAAAAAATATTGAGTTTCAAGAAGACATAGTAATATAATAAAGGCAGTAGATTTAAATGTCCTTTTCTCAGTTTTGGACAAAAAGGGAATATATAAAATTGAATAGATTGAGACAGAAACTAGAACTGAAAAAACATATTGCACCTTGTAAATAGGATTGCAAAAGAATATACAAATTTATAAGGACCACATGGAACTTTTACCAAAATTTATCTCATAATAGAATAAAAAGACATTTCAAACTAATGTAAAAAGGCAGAATTAGCAAACACATCATTTAAAGATAATAACAAAATTAAAACAATTAGCAGAACAGAGGGAATAAATCAAATAAATGCAGACCAAAATAGAGTCTTAACACTAAAATTATGAATAATTAGTAGGTCAAGGAACAAACCAAAGAAATAATGAGTATGTGAAAAAAAATGATAGGATAAAATCACAAACCAAAATTTTTGTGACATAGGTAATACAGTCCTGGAAGTAGGGAAGGAAATGTAACCCCAAAATGTAGGCTAACAAAATAGAAAAGGAGCAGTCCAACAATCTGAATTTGCATTTTAAAAATGAGAAATTTAAAAATAGATAAACTTGAAATAAGAAGAGAAGATATTTTAAAAATTGAGAAGTAATAGATAAACTAAAAACAAAAAATACTATAGAAATGATAAGTAAAAATAAAAGCTGGTTCTTCTACATGAATAATGAAATTTGAAAACCTTTAATTCTGATCTAAAAGGCAGAAAATCAAATCACCAAGAGTAAGCAAACAAGGTAAATTCACCACAAAACCAAAATAATCAAAAACAATTAATATGACCTACTAAGCACAATTATATTTGCCAAAACTGAGAACACAAAAGAAATGGAGGAATAACTGTTTTTTTTTTAAATACTACCCAAACAAAGCAAAAATCAAATAAAGATCTTAAATAACCCAATCTCAGGAAAAAAAAAAAAAACAGGAATATCAGCAAAGGTAATGCCAGAGAGAATTTTTCTGGTCCTAATAAATTCACTGGAGAATCCAATCAAATTGAATCTTTTCTAATTGACTATATTGATTCAGCCAAAAAAAATCATAATGACCAAATTGGATTTATATCAGGTATGTGAGAATGGTTTAACTTTGAGGAAGCTACCAATACAATAAATTACATTGACTTTTTTAAAACCACATGACTATCTCAATAGATAAAAAAGCCTCTGACAAAATTCAATATTCATTGAGGCTAAAAACCCTAAAAAAATATAAGAATGGGAGACCTTGCAAATGTATTATATAAAGTATCTCCCTAAAACCAAAATCAAGATCATCTGCAATTTGATTAAAATTGAAGTTTTCTCAATAAAATCAGGAAGAAAGGAAGAATGCTCACTCTTTCCATGATTGTTGGATATGCTTCTGGAAATGCTGGCAATATCAATAAGACAAGAAAGTAAATGCATGAAGTTGTCATTGTTTGTCCTTTATTTTCAAAGAGTACCAATGATATCACACGGTAATATCATGACTTGTCCTTGAACTGGATTTAAGTGAGTCAGGATTGTACAAAGTCATCAACCTCACCCATTGTTCCAGAGTCCAAAAGTCCATTGGCAAGACAGAAAGTAAAGATAACTGACAATGGTCCAGGATGCAGAGGATGATGCTGGCATCTTTGATATCTGACCAAGCACTAAGTGTGTTTCACAGCAACTGCTTCATGTCTTTTGGACCATTTTTTTTTGCACTTACCAATTCATTCCTCTAGGGTAGAAAAATCTGGGGTGGAAGTCTTCATATGTTGGAGATCGACATCCCCCTAACAGGCTCAATGAGTTTGAGGCCTGTCAGGTACCCTCAGCCTGGTTTAGCCTGTCTGCCCGTATGGTTTTATTGGTTTGTGGCCAGTAAACATGGTACATCTTGAGACTTGGGTGAAAGGTGAACACCAAAGATTGATGAGCAGTCCTGAAAATGGCTGTGCAAGCTTTTACACCAGAAGTGATAGTCCTCCCTGAACATACCATTCACCCAATGCATAAGGATATATTAAGAGGAAATAAAACTATCCTTGTTTGCTAATGATATGATGGTTTACTTGTTGTTAAGTGCCTTTGGGAACTTCAAAATCGTTTTTTTAAATCCCCCTCCCCCCCAAATCAACCTTATTTCTCTGTGGGGTATCCCAAAATCCTTATCTCAAATAAATATCTCAAAACTTTTGCTAGCTTAACCTGCACTAAGACTTTTTAGTTAAAGTGTAAAATTATAACATAATCCAAAGGGAAATAATAGATTGGGAAGTCTCATTCCAAAGAATTATATTAGAATAAAATATCTGTGGATCATTCTACCAGGGCACATAAAACATTTGTGTAGATTCGATTACAAAGTACTCCTTAAACAAATAAAGATCAACTTAATTACTGGGAGGAATGTTCATTTAGTGCTCGTGTCTGGATTATTTCAATATAATAAAAAACTGCAACACTACTAAAGTTAATTTTTTGTTTCAATGCCATACCAATCACATTTTCAAAGAGATTCTCTAACAATTAAGTAAAATAATAAAATTAATTTCTAAAAAATAAAACATTTAGAATATTAAGGGAAATCATGAAAAGTGTAGTGATGAATATAGAATACCACTTTCAGATCTCACACTATTTTGTTCAAAAAATTAAAAAAAAATTAAAAAACTGAGAAAGATCTCAGGATTTGACTTTTTAAAGGCCATTTGGGAAAACTGGAAAGCAGCAGGACAAAATTAGGCTTAGACCAGTACTTGAGAAAATATTCCACAATACATTGAAAATGGATATATGCCCTTAACATTAAAGAGCATATTTTTTTAAAACAGAAGATAAATTATGTATCTCTAATAGTCATAGGAAGAAGTAGTATTAACTAAAAAAGAAATAGAGATAATTACAGAAGATAAATGACAGTTGTGATTACATGAAAGGAATTAGGAAATCATAAGGAACCAGGTTTTTTTTTTTTACTAAACTTAGACTTGAGAAGTTTATTAATAAGAAGTCTCCATATATAAACAAAGTATTTACATGAATACTTTTTGTGATAACAAAGAATAAAAAACAAAATACTTGTCCATCCTTTGGGAAATGACTAATGAAGTTGTGATACATGGATATCATAGACTATTACTGTATTATAAAAAGCAATGAACATGATTAATACAGAGAAACTCAGAAACATGGAAGCATCTACATGATACAAAGCTAACAAAAAGCAAAGAAAACAATATACCAATGACTACAGCAGTGTAAACAGAAAGGATAACATCCCCCTTCCCCAATCAAAAGTGAATGTTGCAAAAGTAAAAAGTATAATCATGGCTTGAAAATGGAGATATGAAAAGGTATCTCCCCCTGCCTTCTAATCTCATGATTTACAGAGTTGAAAGCAAAAGTGTTAAATATTGCACGTATTTTCAGACATTTTTGAATGAACTGATCAGGTATGCTTTTTGCCCCTCCTTTTTCTTCTTATTGTCTTCAAAAATAGTATGTGTTATATGAAATGGTTCCTTAGAAGAGGAATAAATACAAGTGGAAAATATGGTGTATAGAGATACCAAAAATAACATTTGCCAATATTTTTTTTTAAAAAGAAATAGTTCAGTGGATATATCTTTTAACTCTAAAACTGTAATGAGGCCCACTAGGCCTATTGATACCCCTAGCTGGCTTTCCTTGTATTATTCCATGTTGCTTCCTTCCATACTTGCATTTTTCATCTGTGAATCTTTTAGAAGTTGTTTGGGTGAAAAATGCTAGGGCTGTATTTAAAGTTGGAGATGGGTTCAGACAAGTTAAATACAAAAATGGAATGTTCTGGGCAGAAAGTTAAATTCCTAAAGTAGCCACTATGGCAAAGCCTATGGGTGTAGTAAGCAAGAGGATTGTGCCAGAATAAATGACTTGGGAATTGTTGTGGGCTTTGTTAGCCTTCTTATTACTTATTACAACAACAATAGTGGAGTCCAGTGCAGTGTTATTTTGTTCAAAAGTAGTAATCAATGAGAAGTATGGATGAAAGTAACAGCTGTTGTTATTAGCTTTTATACTTCACCTGACAAAGAAAACTAGAAAGTTAAATGATAAACAGTATCTATGTTGGGAGTTCAGGAGTCTTAACAAATCTCAAAGAAATATTCAAATGATAATCACAAAGCCAAGACTGAAGCAATGTGTGATGAAAATAAAAAGGAAATTGTGATACATGGATGTCATAGGATATTAATGAATTATAAAAAGCAAAGAATATGATGAATGCAAAGAAACATGGAAAGGTGGAAGCATCTACATGATACAGAGCTAACCAAAAGCAAAGAAAACAATATACCAATGACTACTATAGTATAAACATAAAGGATACCGCCCCCCCAATCAAAAGTGAATGTTGCAAAAGTAAAAAGTATAAGAGATCATGACTAAATGATCTCTTTTAGAGATGTGGCATTGGATGGGCACAATTCATGTGTTAGGCCCAATAAATCATTTATTGACTCAGAAGACATATACAAATAGCTGCATTCATTGAGATAAGAAAGGGGTTGCCATTGTATTCATTAATTATTTATATTACTGTCATGTGGTAAAGGAATAAGAAGTATTCTCTTTGGGGAAGGCAGAAGTGGGAACATTGATTGGGAGTTAAAGAGAATGAGACTTAAGGTCAAAGTAAAGAAAAACTTCCAAACAATTAGATTTGCCCCGGACAAACAAAAAAAAAATGGGCTGACTCTGGATGCTACCTACTAGGAGAATTGCCTATTAAGAATGGAACAGGAGACTTTTGTGATTACTTCCATGAATGGGATTTGTGATCTTCTGGGATTTTCTCTAATACTTTAGTATGATGCAATGATGGACAAACTACAGATCCTCCAAGGTCAGAAACGTGAAGTAATAGATCCCCAAATGGGTTACCAAACATTGTTTGAAGGGCTGAGGCCATAATGTCAAGCCGGGTCGTAACCTTGAATTAACAATTATCAGGGGTTTGAGGGGAGGATTAACCATATATTTGTTTAATAATGTTCATAATCCTGAACCATTGATCCAAAACCAGGTTCTCAAATATAGGATGGATGAATAAATGAATTTAAAATTTTGGTCTTTTCCAGATTTCAAAGTCACTGTACAAGTACCTTAACTCTGACTAAATATTCAACCTCATTTTTTCTTAACTTTGCAGAGCCTGGCTGAAACACAAAGAGAGACAAAGGGTTAAACAGCTAGAAACTGCACAGGAATGCAGCTGGGTAATGGAGAGTGTGCTGGGTACCAGAGTTCTAGTTGAGACTATATTCAATAACTAGAAGATTGATCAGGAATGACGGGGAAACTGAAGACTCATAAGAAAAAGTTTAATATTACTCCCAATCAACTGACTAGCAAAAAAAATGAGAGTAAAAGACTGAGGCTAGGGGGTGAAATAAAAAGTTCTTGAACCAAAAACCATAATCATAGAGGCAGCAGAATACAGTATGAATGTCACTGATTTTGTAGTGAGAGGACCTAGGTTCAAATCTCACCCTGAAATTGACTACCTTTGAAGTTGCTTCTGTCTCTATATGTATGTAAGTATCCTCTTACTCAAGGTGAGATGTCTGTGAGATTACAAATCTTTGATGCTAATATCATGTATTTGATTACCTTTGGCATATATGCATGTATGATATTGACCCCCCCCCCCCATCTTTATATCTTAAAGAGGCTGCAGCACAGAAGCCTCAGGTAATGATACTAAAAAAAAAAAAAAAACCTCAAATATATAACAAATAATAAGCTCATAACCCTTTACAGATTTTTTGGTAAACTTGGTTGTAGGCTAGCATAGCACTGATCTATCACTGAGAATATGAGACTAAAGAAAGTTAGTCAATCATATTTGTACTCAACAAATAAAACAATGGAATTCTTACCTTTATTACATGCCTCAATATTTGACTATCTGGGATAAGTAGCTTTTCCCTAGCAAGTACAGCTATACTACATTCAACTACTTTTTTTTCCCTAAAGTGTGCTTGCTCAGTACTCAGTCCATGGAGATTGGTAAATAATAGTTAAAGAATACCATATATTAGAAACTTATTTAATTACTTTTTGACTCCCATGCTGAGCACCTGGAGAGACTATTGGATACAATACTCTAACACTCAATAAATTATCCTTTGAAAATTACAGCCATGAAGTAACTCTCTTAGCAGATGTCAAGGATTATAAAGAATCAGTGAAATTGTGTGAAAATTTCTATTTTAAAATTTAGGCAAATTGCAAAGCATTTGAAATTCTTTCCCTAAATACTTTCTCCCAAAACTGTGTTTCCCTCTTGGAAATAAATCCATATCTTCTTTAAAAGATTGTACTGCTCAAATAAACAAATCATGAGAGATGGTATCTTGATAGTATCAACTTATAATAATTGGTTCATAAAGTTATTGAGATGTGGATATGATTTCTCTTTACCCAATAATCGAGTAAACATGGAATAGAGGCAATGACAAAGTGTTTGAAAAATTTCACGTGATAAAGAGAGGTCCAGGATCTCCAATTGTGTGTGTGTGTGTGTGTGTGTGTGTGTGTGTGTGTGTGTGACAGAGAGAGAGAGAGAGAGAGAGAGAGAGAGAGAGAGAGAGAGAGAGAGAGAGAGTATACTTAAATTTGGTCCAACAGTCCATTTGAGATTGTCTGAAAGACTTTGAGTAACAATCCATTTATTATAGCCTATCTGTATAGTCCAGGGAGACATCACTCATTGAAGTATTAAACCAAAGCTCTAAAGAAGTGTCATAATAAGCAGTTGGAATTAAGACTTTGAAGGGGCAAATAGAAGTACTTAATTTTCAGATTTAACCAAATAGATTATACAAGAGAGACAAACTGAGATTGTTTAACAATAAGGAATAGAAATGCCTCCAAATAAAAGTTAATGGGGTGGAGGGAGGAGGTGATATAAAGGAGCAATTAAAAACCGGTAAGAGATAATAGCCTCTGAGGAAGTGAAAAGTCAATGAGATGAAGCAGAAGAAAAGAAAATCTCTGACACAATGAATAATTGTTTTGGACTAAAAGAACCCGAAGAGAAGTCAATGGAAGAAAAGAGTACATCTGCAACAACAATGGCCCCAGAAATTAATCTGTAAATTGGCAAAGCGAGATCTAATCAGAAAAAAGAACATGATAAAATAACAATAAATGTTAACAAAATAGAGAGATCTATAGGAAATATAAAATTAAAATCTGATCCAACCATTTTGGAAAGCAGTTTGGAGCTTTACCCAAAAGGCTATAAAACTTTGCATACCCTTTGATCTGGCAAAAACCACTGCTAGGACTATATCCCAAAGAAATAATAATAAAAAAGAGGTAGGGAGACATTTCTTGAACAAAAATATTTACAGCAGTTATTCCTGTGATGGCTAAGAATTAGAAATCAAGAGGATGCCCATCAAATGGGGAATGGCTGAACAAGTTGTGATACATGATTGTGAAGGAATGTTGTTGTGCTATAAGAATTGTTTTACTATGTAATTGGGAAAATAAAATATTATTTAAAAATACAGAAACAATGAGATGTAATTTCAGCTGGACAACAAAATAGCACAAATGTACAAAAAAGCAAGATTGTTCAAAGCAGCAGCAAGAAGTCTTGATAATTCTATAAATAAAGAAGACAAAAAGTAGAGGGCAGAGTATAGGGAAATAATTTAGAAATCAACAAATTCTTTAAAAAAAACAAGTCTAAAAATCATATTTTAGAGAAGGCAACAGGAAATTCCTATACTGTAATTTTTAAGAGAAAGGGACAGATTACAGGTCAACAGAATATATTCAACTTCAAGAAGAATCAGATTCAAGTCACCTAGACACCATTTTTTTTTGACCAAATATAAGATAGTATTTTATTGCAGCCAAGAAGGAAACAAACAAAACTTATCAAAGAACACTAGATCTAATCATATAGAATTATTCATCTGAGATAATGAATCATGGGGAAAGCAGGATAATATGTCACAAATCTGTGGTATCGAACTTCATCTTAAGTTCGACCATGAATCTGAATTAAGCAATATTTAAAGGCAGGAAATTTGAGTTTGTAATTCCACAACTCTTCTAACAATTTCTAAGAATAAAAGTGACTCTCTGGGGGTCTTTGATATGCTAATCAACTCAGAGTCAGTAAAGAAGGCCAGGCTAGCTAGGACCTTTGATATGCAAATCCACTATGAACTTCAACAAAGGCAAAGTCTGGATGAACTTTAAAACTTTGTATTACTAAATGAGGATTTAATGTAAATATTTCACAGGTTAACTAAAACACTGTGGAGTTATCTGCAAAGCCTGTAACTGTTGGAAGAGCTCAGGAATTGGATATAAAGATACTTGGCTCAAATTTCATTTCTGCTACTTATAAATCTTAATTTCCCCACCTGAAGAATTAATGAATAGTTTGAAATACATCACATTTAACCTACCTTCCATGTCTAAAAAGGATAGTAAAGTTCTAGATTTTGAACTGAAAGGAAACTGAGAAGTCTTTAAAGAGGAGCTACAAAGTTCTTAAAGATTTAGTAATTTGGCCCAGGACATACAGGTAGGAACAGAAACAGCATTCAAACCTAAGCTGTTTTATTCCACATAGAAGTATTCTTTCTACTGTACCATGCTGCCTACCCGTGAGTTTATAATATTAAAATGGGAAGGGATTCTAAGATGTGGTGGACATTATTGGGAATAGGAATCAGAATGACAGAAAAGTTGATATGATTAATGTAATCCTATTGGAATCACCACAACTAAACATCAAGGCAGTGTGGCTTAATTTCAGGTAAGAAAACAGACAAACACAAAAAGTAAGATTATTTTGATGGACAAGTAATTGTCATAAATGTACCTGGGAGAGTTTGGAGTTAGGGTTTTTAGGTTTAGACACATCTATAAATATAAATGTAGCCATGTATATATATATATATATATATATATACATGATAATACAATAAAAATTAAAAATAAAGGAAAGGGGAAATGAAAAAAATTTGGTTTTGGATGGGAATTGTAGACAGTGACAAGCTGAGTGAACCAGAGAGTGAGGCACATATGGTTATTTCAAAGTATTACTTCTACGTAGGAAAGAAGAGACAGGGTAGGGAAGTTGAAAGCACTGGTGGAAGAAGAATTGGAAAGTTAGTATACATATTTAGTGTGTGGTGTGATCTGCAAGTGTGGGTCCATGTTTTCATGTGGGTACATAAATACTAGGACTGGACTAGTTCCATCAGAGCAAGATAAATTGGTCTACATTCTGATAATGTAATAGAAAATAGTGAAAGAAACATTATATATAACAATTCTAACTTTGAACATGAATGGATCAAATTTTCCTATAAAAATAAGGCTAGAAATTTAAGACCCCAAAATATGCTAATACACAAATTCCTCCCAATGCAGAAAGCATAATTCATCAATTCCAGAGGATTCTAGAATATCCAGATTTGAAATCACGGTTTTGGACAAACCCAAATGCAAATTGGAAAGCCTTGAAAGTAAATGTGGGCAATGTGGCATTTTCAAGAATACCATGTATAAATAGGTGTGTAGGTATTGGTATTTATAAATATGCATAAAATTCTAAATGGAGAAGTTACTGAATTTTTAAAAAATCGATTTGGACAGAAAATGTTACTAATCATAGGCAATATCAGCACTCCAGTGGTGCAATATGAGAAGACACACAGAAAACAAAATAAGAAATAATTTACACACTTAAACAAAAATCTAACAAAAATAGACTTGACAAATGTATTGACGACTAAATGGAAATATAAAGGAACATTATTCAGATACATGTAGATTATTTTATTTTCAAAATCAATCATATTCTAGGTCAAGAAAACCTTATGAACTAACAGAAAACAATAGACATTTAATAATCATCTATGTAGACCACAGCACACATTTTCCAACTATAATGGATAATGGAAATATGATGCTTAAAAATGATACAAGCCTAAATGAAGATTAAAACATAGTTTGCTTCAGAATAGTTGAGTCATAACAATGTGCGTCTGTTTGGGAGGGAACATCTAAAATGGAGCCAGTGACATTAGAGAAAGAGTTTGCAAACCTCTCTGATACTTGGAAACTTTAAGGGAAGAGGAACCACACCTGGCTCTGGGATAATCTATCAGAGACTATGTGATGGTAAGCAGGGTGGGACTTTTTGCCTTTGTTTTTTCCTTTAGGAATGCTTCTCAGCAATAAGGAAGTCAAGTACCTTTGATGAGTCTTTCAAACATAATGGCAAGCAAAGTGGAACTTTTGTTTGAGTGCTTCTCAGCACTAAGGCAATCAAGTGCCTTTGATTGAGACTTGTTTTTGTTTCAATCAAGAGTCTTTGATTGAATTGGGAGTCTTTGATGACCTGCTTAAGTAACAAAAAAGCCTAGGTCACATGGGCTTGATTTGTACCATCTGACCCTGAAGAAGTGTATTTATACTTGGAGGTTAGCATTTTGTTTTGGGGGGCACACTCATTGGAAGAGTATTGGCATGGAAACTCTGGGTAGCCATCAAGGTCTGTTGATCTGTTTATATATTTTCTCTGTTTGTAATTTATGTCTGTTTTTGCTCCAAAGTTCAGGGTGTTGACTTTTTCCCGTGAACTAAATGAATGATATATGTATATTTAATTAAAGTGAGATTGTAAAACCCTTAAAGTTGCTTTCCTTAGAAAAGCAAATCAAAGATTCTGTGCTAGCAGCCTTCCTGTGTGCTCTTGATGTTGCTCTTGTTGTTGGCCTTTCACCTCCACAGCGATAGTAGCAGCATTGTTGTTACAGACTGCACACTACATTTATACCCTTAAATGTTAGTGCATTACCTCCCATTTAGTAAGTACTTAATAAATGACATGATTGATTGATTTATGTCCTGCAATAAGAATAATAATATACTCAGGCATTATTATCCCCATCATAAAGATGAAGGAACTGAGGTTTAGAAAAATTAAGTGACTTTTGTCCATGCTCTTAATCTAGTATATATCAGAAACAGGATTTGAATACAGGTTTTTTGTGTCTTGAATGTAATCCCTCTATTCAATATGCTATGCTGTCATGTACATACATACATGCATATACATATATACATGCATGCATATATGTGCATACATGCATATACATATATACATGCATGTATATTCTATAAAAAGAAAATGATAAAAATATTCTAAATAATTATGAAATATATTAAATATCATGCAATAAACCCACCAAGACTCATAGCATATAGACAATTATAAAATATTTTTAATAAATAAAAGAATTTTAAAATTGGAAATATAATTGATCTGAAAATTAAATTGAATTAACATAGTAAAAATGACTGTTCTAAACAAATTAACCTCTAGATTCAACATTATATTAATCAAAATACCAACAACAGACCTCATGAGAATGTGCAAAGGCTAGACTAGTGAATTCTTTAGTTTAGGTAGTTCCTAGTCCATTCTATTATTAGAAATCAGCAACAAGAGTTTGCAATTTCATGTCTTAAAGAGTTGACTGAGACAAGGAGAGATCAATTAACTTGCACATTCATAATGTCAGTGTGTGTCAGAGGTATGTTTCAAATACTAAATAACATAGTAACAAAATTCATGTATTAGAAAGCAAAGGTCAAGAATATTAGTAGAACTTATGAAAGAGCAGATGATCATAAAGTAAACCACAAAGCAGTAGCAGTGAAAATTATTTGGCAGTTTTTAAAAATAGAAAAAAAAATAGAGATAGTGAAATACATAAAAGGATAGAGATAGAAACAGATACCAATAGTTGATCTTTCAATAGTCCCAAGATCATGAAACTGGGAACAGTATTCACATTCAAGAAAAGATATTGGGAAAATGGGGTAGTGATCTGCTCTAGGATGGCTGGGGTAGGAGCAGAAACAAAGGAATGGAATCTACAAATGCTATGAAGTTAGACTTGAGAAGACAACAACTGCTTGAATATGTTGGGGGAAGGAGTATGAAGGCTTGGGAATAACTTTAAGATTACAAAACAAAATGACCTGAAGCTTAGTAATACCATCTCCAGAAAAAGGTAAATTCACAAGAAAGGATATTTAAATAGAATATATAATAAAAATAAACAAATTAAAATAAAATTACATGATTAAATTTCTATTTTTCAAGCACAAATACAGGGTGTTCCTAAAGTCTGGACACATAGGCAAAAATGTATATTTTCAAGAAATGAAATGAGTGAAATTTTCAACATTTTATTTAATTGGAATATTAATAAATAACATCATCAATATGATTTCCATCATTTGTGATGCAAAGATTGATGTGCTTTGCAAGATTTATGTTAACTCGATGCAATAACTCCACATTTCCTATGTGTCCTGTCTTTAGGAACACCCTGTACAACTTGTACATTAATAAATTGTAATTGAAAATTAAATTTTAATCATTTTCCATAGATACCTTTTTAGAATTATATTAATATTAATATGCCTTCACTGGCCTTAAACAAATACTACCAAAACTTTTTGTCTCAAAATTACCTTCTTGCTATTAACAACAAGAAAGTGAAAAATATAGTGTTCTTAATAATTAATCTATATAACACATTTGTGGACATGTCTGAATAATTCACAAGGATTTATCCAGAAAAGACTAATTTTGGTGGCCTGTAGAAATTTATTATCTTGAAAAATATTTACAAGCTGCCAATAGTTATAATTTCAACAGAACCTGAGATGCCAGCACTTTTGTTTTTTTTTAAATTTATTTATTTTTCATTTTCAACATTCACTTCCATAAGATTTTGAGATCCAAATTTTCTCTCCATCTCTCCCCTATCCCCATCCCAAGCCAGAATGTAATTTGATATAGGCTCTACATATACATTTTTATTGAATTTATTTTCACATTAGACATGTTGGAAAGAAGAATTAGAACCAACAGGAGAAACCACAAGAAAGACGAGGCAAAGAAAAAAAAAGGGAAAGCAAATAATATGCTTCAATCTGCATTCAGACTCCATAGTTCTTTTTTACTGTATGTGGAAAGCATTTTCCACCATGAGTCCTTTGAAGTTGTCTTGGATCTTTGCATTTCTAAGAACAGATAAGTCTATCAAAGTTAGTCATCACACATTGTGAATGTTACTGTATACAATGTTCTCCTGTTTCTGCTCACTTCACTTAGCATCAGTTCCTTCAAGTCTTCCCAGGTTTTTTCTGAAATCTGCATGCTCATCATCTCTTATAGCACAATAGTATTACATTCATATATGACAACTTTCAGGCATTCCTCTTAATTTCCAGTTCTTTGCCACCACAAGAAGAGCTGCTACAAATATTTTTGTGCATGTGGGTCCTTTTCCCATTTGTAGGATCAGTGCCAGCACTTTTAAATTGACTTCTGGAAATGTTAAAGGTTGACACTGTAGAGTCCATATTGAATTTTTTAAATTTTTATTTAGCATTTTTTCTCCAGTTACATGTAAAACATTTTTAACATTCATTTTCAAAACTTTGAGTCCCAAATTCTCTCCCTTCCTCACTCCCACCCACCCTCTTTAAGAAGGAAAGCAATTCGAAATGAGTTATACATGTGTAGTCATGGACTACACTTCCATAATTGTCATGTTGTAAAAGACTAACTATTTCCTTCCATCCTACCCCCCCATTTATTCTATTCTCTCTCTCCTTTCACCCTGTCATGCCTCAGAAGTGTTTTGCTTCTGACTACCCCCTCCCCCAATCTACCCTCCCTTTTATCACTCCCCTTTCTTTTATCCATATTCCCCCCTACTTTCCTGTAGGATAAGATAGATTGCTAAGCCAATTGAGTGTATATGTTATTCCCTCTTTGAGCCAATTCTGATGAGAGTAAGGTTCACTCACTCACTCTCACTTCACCCCTCCTCCCTTCCATGGTAAAAGCTTTTTCTTGCCTCTTTTATGTGAAGTAATTTACTCCATTCTACCTCTCCCTTTCTCTTTCTCCCAGTATATTTCTCTCTCACCCCTTATTTTTTTAGATATCATCACTTCATATTCAACTCATGCCTATGACCTCTGTCTGTCTATCTATATATCTATCTACACGTACATACACACATATATCTCCATATATGTATGTGTATCTATATATCTATATCTATACATATCTTTATATATATATATGTAAACAGTTTAACTATAATACATCCCTTATGATTTCTCCTTCTAGCAGTTTTCCCTGATTTCTTGAAAGATGATGTCCATGCTCTTTTTTTTGATCAGGGCTTTCAGGTAGTCCAATAATTTTTAAATTATCTCTCTTGGGTCTATTTTATAGTCAGATATTTGTCTCTTTGCTCATTTTCCTAGCCTATTATTGGACTTCTTAACTCTTTGTTAAGGTAGAGCTCTGCTTCCAGTGTGGAAGGTGAACTGTCACAAGCTTCAGAGGTTTTATGCAGCTGTTTTCAGAGATACTTCTAGGGACCTGTAAGTTTTCAGTTTTTCCAGGGAGAGGTGTTACTCCTCTCCTGGCCTGTGGTCTGGTCTGTGGGTGGCACAAGCATTCTTTTCGGCCATGGAACTGTGAGTAGGGTCCTCTTCTGCCACAAGCTCTGCTATGCTAGTGCTCCTTCTCACTGCAGGACTGCCACCCAGGATTGTGACCCAGATCCAAATATGGGCAAAAGAATAGAGTCCTACCTCAGTGCTAGTAAAGAGACCCCTGTAATTTCCTTCTGACCTGTTGTTTGATCCCCTTACTTTCTGTAGGCTGAAAACTCCAGAAACAGTCACTATTGCAGCAGCTGCCACTGCCATTGCCAATCCAATAACTCCCAAGGCCTACTCCTGTTTTGCTGGGGCCAGGGCTGTCCTGGTACAACCTGTGCTAGACTACACTCCACTCTCACCCAGGTCTGACAGACCTTCCTCGTAGACCTTCTAAGTGGTCTTTGGCATCTGTGCGCTGAGAAGTCTGGAACCACCACTGCTGCCAGTCATTCAGTGCCTGAGATCTGCTCTGGCTTTTCTGGGGATGGGTCTGTGCTGGCACAGCCTGTGCTAGACTATACTCCTTTCTCAGCCTGATGTAGCAGACCCTTCCTGTTGACCTTCCAGGTTGTCTTGGGCAGGAAATTTGTTTCATTCTGTCTTTTTGTAGGTTCTGCTGATCTAGAATTTGCTAAGAGTCATTTTTTAAAGGTATTTGGAGGGGTTTGGGGAGAGCTCAGGCAAGTCCCTACCTTTACTCCACCATCTTGGCTCCATCCCCATGGTGATTTTAAAGCATGAAGTGCTATGGTGGGGTTTTTTGTTTCCTTTATTGGTCCTTTACTTTTCCTGCATATATTTCCCCACACATACATCTGTACACACACACACACACACACACACATTTTGCTTTCATTAATTTTGATAGAGAAAGAGACAATATGAAAGAGAGAGAGAGACAGAGACAGAGACAGAGAGACACATAGAGAGAGTGAGAAGACAAAGAGTATTCCAATTTTTCTGCCATTGCTCATTGGAGCAAAGTGAGAAAAATGTGATAGAAGAATCATTAAAGAATCTAGATGTTGTTAAAGTATATGGTCTTATTACCCTGGTAAAAGGAAATCTTTGAACTCCACTGTCTAGTCAGGGAACAACTACTCTTAATCATAATCATCCATATTCCTATTTCAACTTCACTATATCTCTGACTTGGATTCATCTCCCATTTGGTCACATGTTCACCCCTTTAGGCTAATTTGTCTTTGCTGAGCCTGATGTTCATGAATTCATATGTTTGTACTCTGTATCATTGATTTACCTGTGATTCCTCCTTAGAACTGGTGATTTCTCAACCTCCCCTCTTTTTGTCTAGATTTCTGTGGGCTGGGTCCCACGACTTCTCTTACACCGTGCCCTTGGGGAAAACAGCTAGTTCGGGGAGAGTTCTCAGCAATGTAGCATCTGCTGATTTTGGACACTTTCTTTGCATCAGAACACCTCCTGCTAAGGATTGATATACTAGCATCTAAGCAGTGGAAAGCATAGATAGAGATACATATCAGAAAAATAGTACAATACTTATCTTAAGGCTGGTGTCCCAATCACTGGGGCTTCAGCAAAGCCTGCTTTAAATGTGTGATATATATTAATTTTGTATTTGAAATGTCCAGATTGTTTCCTCTATTAGAATTTAAGCCCCTGGAGGTTAGGAACTGTTTTACTTTTGCCTTTATCTCCCTAGTATTTAGCACACTGTTAAGAACATGATAAAAACTTAATAAATACCTGTTGATTGATGGATGGTTCTGTAAACAAAGTTTAATCAAGAGAACCTTGAACATACACATAAAATTTATCTAAGGATCCGGACACTTGTTAAAGTCATTCTATCAAAAAATGCCGATAAAGAATCATCTGGTTGCTTTCATCCTTGTTCGCATACTCTAAAATTCTTGAACCCAAAGTGAACATAGTTGGTCCTCCAAAGAATACACCAATAATATCCATAATGCATACTGATTTTCAAATAAAAAGCTGACTTATCAGCTTAACCTCATGGATTTGTAAAGGCAATTGGTTGGCCTCAAAAATGATTTCTTTTTAATTGTATAGATGTGTTCAGTTTTCATAGAGCCCTAATTTTCATTTATTCTACATTGCTGTCTTCCTAACTATACTACTTTATTTACATTCCCCTTCTTCTTTACCCCATTATAAGTTGTTGGATAACAATGAATGGTGCTTGCTTTTGTGTGTGAGACAGGTTAAGAGTTGAACATAAAAATGAAATGTTCTGGTGATGAAGCTGAACTCTTGAAGTCACCTCTATAAAGTCTAAGATGGGTGGAGGGAAGAGCTGGGGGAATTTTACCAGAATGAGTGGTCCAGGAATAGTTACTGTCCATTCTAGATTTCCTATGATTTAAGACAATAGATAGAGTGTAGTCCAGTGCTGTATTAAGATGTCCAAACATGGTAATCAATGAGAAGTATTGTTAGAAGTATCAGCTGCTGCTCTTAAAATTAATATTTATCTGGTCCAAAAAAATAAAATAAAATAAAAACAGAAAGTGAGAAGATAGATACTAGCTATACTAGGAGCCCTGAAGGCTCAACCAGTCCCAAATAAACACTCAAAAGTTGAACACAAAACAAAGAGGGCAACAATGTGTGCTCCAAGCATACAGATACTTATAACCAGAGACTGAAACTTAGTGATAGCACATTTTAGAGATTTGGCATTATGTAGGCACAGTTAATGTATTAGGATTAATAGGTCCTTTAATGACTGAAAAGATAAGTAAAAAGCTGACCTCATTGTGATAAGGAACAGGGTTATGATAGTTAGCTTCAAGTATGGGTGTTATATTGAAGAGGGTTTAGGTTTATTGTTTGGCCCAAGGTGAAAGAGCTAGGAGTAGTCAGCAGAAGTAGTAGAAAATCACATTTAGGTTCATCGTAAAGAAAAGTTTACTAACAATTAGTGCTATCCAAAGTCAGAATGATCTGCTTCTATAAGTCAGGAGCTTGTTTTCATTAGAAGTCACTTAGCAGAGGTATGATGATTGCTTTTTGGGAATGGTATAGAGGTGACTCCTGATCAGGTAAAGTTTGGAGTATGTGAGTTCTATGTACCATCCATCCCCTCCCCAGTCTAAGTTTCTAAGATCTCCACTTTCCTCCAAAGTCCACTTGGCCAAGAATAGGGGCAGAGCCTGTGAAGAAGGACATCCCAAGGCTATACGTGACAATGTCAGACATGTAAAACAATAGAATGCAAATTGAGCAACCCACCAATCTCTAAAGGACTGAAGAAGAGTCTTGGTCATAGTAACAGGACAGAGGTCTTACAATCAACATTTTGGGGGGGAGTACTTCAATAGAGGATTTTCCATAATGCTTTATTGTAAGTCCAAAATCAGGTTTCAAAACAATGGATAAATGAATAAATGAAATATATTCATTTGAAATTTTGTTGTCTTACAATCTTCGAAGTGAGCCTTGGGGAAAAACATCTTTTTAACTCAACACTCAAGCATGTTATATCTGACTTTTATTTGGAGTGACAATCTCTTCTCTTATCAAATTATTTGTATGTTCTAAGATGAAAACATAGTCTAAATATGTAATAATTAGAGAAAAGCAAATTAAGATAACTCTGAGGTACCATATCATATCAATCAGATTTGCCAAGATGAAAGAAAATTAAAATGACAAATGCTGAAGAGGAAGTGGGAAAAAAATAGGTACACTAACGCATTGTTGGTGTAGTTGTGAACTGACTAGTCAAATCATTCTGGAGAGCAACTTTGAACCATGCCCAAAATTTTATAAAATTTTGCATGTTCTTTGGCCCAGCAATATTGCTACTAGCTCTCTACCCCAAGGAAATCAAAGGAAAAGGAAAAAACCCATAATTACAAAAATAATGATAGCAGCTCTTTTTTGATGGCAAAGTTTGGCCATTAAGGGGCTGGTCATTAACTGGAGAATGGTTGAACAAGTTATAGCATATAAACATGATGGAATACTATTGTGCTGTAAGAAAAGATGAAGAAGATGGTTTCAAAACTGTGGTGAACTAATTTGAACTTAATAGAACAAAATCAGGAGAACAATGTACACAGTAAAAGCAATATTTAGAGATGAACAACTATGAAAGACTTATTCAATATGACTGATACAACGATCCATCAGAACTCCAAAGAACTCATGATGAAAAAGGCAATCTATCACCAGAAAGAATACTGATGTGGATTGCACATTGCAGATTACAGCCTATTTTTTCTCTTTCTTTAATATCCTTGCTTTTTTTTGCAACATGGTCAATGCATAAAGACATATCAATGCATAAAGACATATTGCATGACATTTTGTACATATAATGGGCATCATATTTCTTACCACATAAATGACTGGGAAAAGGGGTGTAGAGAAGAGAATTTATAACTAAAAATAAAGACAGAATGAATAATTATGTTTTGTTTTTAATTGTTATTTTGAATATATTCCTCCTTCCTTCCCTAAGTGTGAGTAATTCCTTGTAACAAGGAATAAAAGAAAAGATGGGAAAAAAGCAATTTAGCAAATGAACTAACACTTGAACTGAATGTGCTATGCAGTATTCCACAAAGTAGTTCCTTATCTCTTTAGAGAGAGACAGAGTAACAGAGAGACAGACTCAGAGAGGGAGGCAGAGACAGAGAGAGTGACACAGAGAGAGAGGTGAGAGAGATGCATTTTTCAATTCATGTTCAAAGTTTCTTCCTTATTATATTTCATAGTAACATACAGTTTTGGTTTGTGGATATAATTATTTCCATTTTCATTGTTCTAGTCAAGGTATCTTACTCTGTTTCCTTCACTATCCTTCAGTTCAAATAAAACTTCTGATGGTTATTGGGTTTTTTCTGAATTTTTCGTATTCTTCTCATTCACTTAGAAACCATGCTAACTGTACTCTGCTCATATTTCACAAAATACTCTTCTTAAGAATTGGATTCCTCCACTAGGAACTGGGCTATAATAGGTATGCTTTCATCTTGTCTTGCCCAGAACCCCCATTCTACTTCTTAATCATTTGCAAATCATGCTAAATCCACTCTGGGCATACTCCTCATTCTTCTCCCTCCAAAATTTCACCCACCCCTTCTAGTTTCTATTCATGTATTTTCTTCCCTGCTAAAGCTTCTTGAGATCAAAGGCTGGTTTAATTGTTTATGTTTGTATTCTGAGCACACAGCAGAGTGTTTGGCATATAGTACATGCTTAATAAATGCTTTTAATTCATTCATATCCAGATTTTCTTATGGTATAGGAAGATTCCATTTCATTAATATGCTACAATTTGTTTGGTGATTGCCATTCTCTGGGATTTTATTGATGTGTCCTTTTTTCTACCTTTGACCTCCTTGGTCTATGAATATTTTAATTCCTATGAATATTTGTTTCTATTCTTCTTTGCAATATATTAGAACCAATGCATAGCTCAACCAAAATATAGATGTATATACTAATTGACTCAATGCTTCTAAACCTGACCGTTCCCAAATTTTATCATTTTTACAAGTTTAATAGCTATGCAGTATTTATTAGTAATTTGTTGAAATTATTCATATGGCTTTTATAATTCATTATTTGAAAAATAATTATTTATATCCTTTGGCTAACTTATCATTTGGAGAATATGTCTTGGTCTTGTATATGTGTGTTAATTTGCTACCTACAGATATCTAACACATAGAAATATTTGATACTAGGATTTTTTTCTTCTATTGTTTTCTTTTCCTAGCTGCATTAATTGTGTCCATGCAAAAGTTTTTGATTTTATTTATTTGAAATTCTATTTTGTATGTTGTGATTTGTTCCCTGGGAAATATTTGTGGAATTTCAAGCATTGTAACACCCACCAGAACTTGCACTCTGCTGGTATAGCCTGTAAGATCAAATTTATGCCATAATGAAGCATTGAAGTAGGAACTATGCACATACTGAGTCTGTTTTCCAAGGATCAGCCTAGCTAAACATAGAAAGAAACATCACCAGTAGGCTGGCCACACAATAATGAAACATTTTTAGCCATGATGATTCAGGAAATTGAGAGAATTGCACTTTTAGTCCTATGCAAATCCCTTCTGCTTTTGTAGGGATGGAAGCAAAAGGGCCAGCGGATGCTAAGAGTCACTCAGCTTGTAGGCTGTCAACAAACTTGGACTCTTAGTACCCTAAATATAAAATTATTTTATGATTACAATTGAGTGAGCCCATTTAGCTAGAGTTGCTTAATAAGATTACCATGAAAATAATCACAGTTTACACTCACATTAATTATTGGGGATGAAGCATCTGATTATAGAGAAGGCTTACTCTTCTATGTCTTGAACACTTTCTCCAAAAAAAAATATACTGTTAAGATCTGGACATGCTAAACCCCAAACAGCATCACACACAAAGTGTGAAACTGACAAAATGTTAATAGACAGGAGAATACTTTTTATGGTAATGGGAGTTATTCCTGATTCAGCTACCACTGCAGTCAGACCATAGACTTGCCAAAGCTAAGAATTAATAATAAAAAAGAAGAAATAGTAATGATGAAAAATTTACAGTTAAATTTTAATACCAAATTATTTAAACAAGTTTTTGTATGTGAAAATGGGAAATGGACAACAGAAACAACACCAACGCTCTATATAAACAAAAGTTTAACCAATGCAAATTACTTGTGATAACATGCAGGCCAGAAGCACCTAGAAAGTGTCTGTCAGCCAACCTTTGACTTCCTTGTCAAACTGAAAGAGATGGATGCCAAAGATATTATTAGTTTAGGAAAAAAAAACTATTCTGTCAATTCTTATGAAGAAAAATAATTGTCCATTACGGGCAGTAATTCTATCTCCTAAAACAGATAGAAACAATAGTGGGGGTGGGGGTGGGGGGGAGAAAACCAGTCTAAATAAAGGTTGGTGATATATCCAACTAAGCAAAGGGAATTCATGGATTAAAAAGGAAGAAGTATACATACATACATACATACATACACATATATAAGTTTATATATATGTTTGTGTGTATATGTATATGTGCATATACATATGTATACAAACAAATTGAATTTAAAATATTACAGCAAACTTTTCTCCATCAAGGATAATGGAATCATCACATTTAGACTCTAATATCATAGTCCCACAAGTTCTTATGAGAGAACAAATGTGGCAGAAACAGCCAGAATAAATCAACTCTACATAGTGGTGTGGAAAAAAATCTTGGATCTGGTTGATTAAAAAAAAATGACCAAAACTACATTATCAACTACCAATCAGAATGCCTACTCTTCCATTTAACTACTCCTTGTAGCAGAAAACTTTCTAATATAATTATTAACCAGTTTCTTTTTGCCCCTAAGTAATTTATCTTTTCAGGTTTTTCAAACACCTGAGTTATTGAGTTCATTTTGTTTCCTGATTCTTTGTTTTCTATTGTGTTCTGCTATTCTACTTTTTAAATTTTTGAACCAATACCAAAGAATTTTGATGAGTACTAGTTTGAGACATGAGATCTATAAAAGCTACCTCCATTCATTCCTCATATTTTTCATCATTTCCCTTGAGATTTTGAAACTCCTGTTTGACAAAATTTTTTTTTGTTATTTTGTCTAGTTCTATAAAGTATGTCCTTGGAATTTCAACTGATATACCACTGATTTAAATGAGAGTGTCATTTTTATGATATTGGCAAGGTCCAACCTTGAATAATGAATATCCCTTGCCCTGTTTGTCTTTCTTTATTTCTTTGAAGATAGAGAAATGACATTCAGTCACCAAAATCTTTGAGAGAGCTTCTCCTGGCAACTGTTCATATGCCAGATGTTTTCACTCTTTTCTATCTCCATGCCCCACTGTGCTTCTCTACCTGTTATACTGAATGCCTGCCACCCTCATTCAGACAGGCCACCCTATTAATAATGTATGATATTAATCTAGAGTTCTATTTTTTTTCTGTTCCTTATTCCTCACTAGCAGTAGATAATTATAACAAGCCAGCACTCTATTGACCTTCGAAGGCTGCAGAGATTTTTTTAATGGTCCTGATGCTCCCCTTTGAGGATCACAGATTAAAATGTCAAAGGGATTTTGGAGTTCATCATCCAGCTCTCTGTTTTTATATATGAGGATACCAAGGCCCAGAAAAATGAAATAATGTATCCATGATCACACAGGTGTGTGGCAAAACTAGAAATTAAACCCAGGTATCTTGACACCAAATTCAGTGTTCTTTCCCCAGTATCAAATACTAATATCTCCTAGTACTTAGTAATTTATTTTACAAAATACATTTTAACTGTTTTATTCAAAATATAAATTGGAACGATGAGGATACCTGCCAATGAAGTTATAGGCAACCAATAATATTGGTTACCAATAGTTGGCATAGTATTTTTCCTATAAGTGTTTTTCATCCCTATAATTTTGGTCCTGTGAAGAGAATCCATTCTGATTTGATCTAATTCAGATACTCTACAATGTGCAATGCACCACGCTAGACACTGGGTTTATAAAGAGAAAACTAATGAATACTACCTGCCCTTAGAGAATTTATATTCTACTGGAGAATAAAATGTATGAATCATATGATAATAAAATAGTGATAGAAACTGCAAATCCCTATATATGCAAAGGCCATAGTGAAAACAAGCTACACAAATGTGATAAAAATGTCAAGGTAATTTTGCAAATAAGGAAAGCCATGAGACACTTATAATTCATATCATTGCTATTTGAAGTAATATCAATGGGAAGCAATTCTAGATGTATTTTTTATCCAAATCTATTTGATTTCCAGAGATCATTAGAGGTACAGAATCATTCTTTGTCCCTGAAACTCAAAGTTAGTAAAAAAAATAATGGCAAGCAGCCACTATCATCTCTGGTGACCTCTCCCAGCCAGTGGTAAAAAATGTCATTTATGATGTCGCTTTTCACTTCCCCATTGTAAACAGGTACTGTAGAGAGACTATAATACACATTGGACAAAAGCATTGTATAATACAGCTGAGTCTAGTTGTTCTCTCTCATCTTTTGGTGCCTTTAAATGAAAAGTGAGCTTTTCGCAAGATACTGCCTCCAACTTTAAATTAAGCCAAATTCATTCTCTAGAGGTCAATAGTCTGTGATCAGTTAAATGTCACTAAGTGGAATTTTTTTTTTCCTCTGTAAATGGTGGATCCTGGTATGAAAGGCTAAGCAAGGTATCCAAGACATTCTTTGCAGATAAATGCTAGGTCTGTTCAACTCTACTGTGTCTAGAAAATGTTTTCAATTGGATGGATATAAAATATGTGCAAGCAGACTATGTTACTCTAAACCATGCAATTCTTGAGTCTTCCTTTGTTTCCCTGTTTAATAGAAGGTTGTCTTGTGCTATCCTGTCCCTTTGTACCTTTACACACTTCTTCATTTCCCAGGATTTCCTTTTGAAGTCAGCAGAATTTCCCTGAATATAAGTATGGGAGAGTTGAGGAGGTAGAACTTTCTCAGAAGTGATCATTCTACTTTTCAAGATTAGCACTTTCACACAAAGAAAGAAACACACACACACACACACACACATACACACACTAATGAACTAGACTTCCCTTTGCAATTTTCTTATTTTAACTATGATTTGGCCTATTGTAAAATTATTTAAAATATACTGAATATCCTCGGTCTCTTTTATATATAAAAAAGATTCCATGGTTCATGCTATGAGTAAAATTCTGTGTCCAAAATGTTCTGCATAGAAGAGAAATACACACACACACACACACACACACACACACACACACACACACATACATTTACATATATTATTTATAATATAAATTATTTATAGTATTATACATATAAATGTATTGTTTCATTAAATTATTAAATCTATAGTAACTTTCTTTTAAAAAAAGCCAAAGCTTTATAAGAAAGAGTTATGCTTTCCTTTAGTAGTTTTTCAAGGAATTTTTAGGCCACTGAAAAAATACTTGAAAAAAGTATTGTCTTGCCAACTTCTAGGAAGGCAGTCTCTCCCTACTAAAATCTATTTTTCAGTCAGCTGCCGACATGATATTTCCCCAACTCAGGCCTGACCATGTCAATCCCTTTCTCAAAAAATTCCAACAGAGTCTTATTATTTCAAGGATCTTATGTAAACAATTCTGTCATTTAAAGCCCTTTACAACTTGCTCTTAATTTACATTTACAAGCTTATTATGCATTATTGACATTACACTGCAGTTCAACCAACCTGGACTTTTGGCCTTTCTTCATATGTTTTACTTTTTTTCCCACCTCCATGCTTTTACATGGTCTATTCCCATACCTCAAATGCATTCCATCCTCACTTCCATCTCTCAGAAACCCTAGATTCTTTCAATACACATCTTGTGACTGCTTCTATATGATATCTTAGCTGACTCTCCTGAAAGCTACTGATTTCCCCCCAGCTTTGTTTGGTATTGTATAAACATTCATACATACAATATGTGTGTATCACCCTAACTGCCACAATTATAGATATTAATAGTACATATTTGTTCTGAAGACCAACTTTTTTAAACTTTTCCAGGCATATTTGTCATGAAGAGTACAGAGCATAATAATATCACTGATAAATATTAATAATGCTAGTGATGGAATTTATATTTAAGAAGTCCCACTCTTTGATAGGTCAATCAATAAATCAATAATCACTTACTAAATACCATTGTTTTAGGAGTTAAGAATACAAACAAACAAAGTAAAACATTCCCTGCTTTCCAAGAACTTCTGGACCAGCAGAAAGCAATATCTTGTACTTTTGTCCTTGTCTCCCTAGCACCTAACACAGTAAGGCATAAAAGGTATGAATAAGTGTTCTTCCATAGTAAATGTGGTGATTTTTAAATGTTCCATGGCTTTTATCATTGTTTCTATTGTTATTATTATAATTATTCATTTCCTTTTCCTGACAAATTCATGTTTAAGTTCAAAATATCTTACCTTCAAAAATAGAATACACTATAAATACTTTCTGCAGCATTTAGGGTGATAGTCCCAATTATCACCTTTTTCTTTTCTGAAGGAGGGAGGGGAAAGCTTGAAGGCAGAAAGCTTTTTCTCCATTTTTTCTTCAGTCAGTTTTTGTGCTTCCTTTTCCAAGCTGTTGACTCTTTTTAAAAATAATTCTCCTGCATGATTCTCATTTCTTTTCCCAATTTTTCTTCTATCTCTCTTATTTGATTTTTGAAATCCTGTTTGAGATCTTCTGAGAAGAGTTTTTAGGCTTGAGATCAATTCATATTCCCCTTTGAGGCTTCACATGTAGGTATTTTGACAGTGTTGTCCTTTTCTGAGTTGATGTTTTGATCTTCCCTGTTACCATAGTAGCTCTCTATGGTGAGGCTTCTTTTCTGTTTCATACTCATTTGTTTAACCTATTTCATGACTTTTAAATTTGAGCCCTGTTCCTGCAGCATTGGGGGCACTGTCCCAACCTTCTGTCCTGTGGGCCAGGGGCCTGGTTATTGGCTTTCCACAACAGGGCTTCAGGTGGTTGTGACTTGCCTACTGAGCTGTGGTGGCCCAACCTACTTGTGCCTGTTGTGCTGGGGTTCTGGGACTCACAATTTGCCTTCCATGCTGAGGCTGGAGTCCTCACAGTTGGCCTGATGTTCCACTGGCCTGCTGAAAAAGGTTCAGCCCCTGAGGCCTCAGTTGCTAATAGCCTTCTGCTGGCTTTACCAGACGTCATCAGCACTGGGCTGTACTCCCATTTTACCCAAGTGAGATAGACCTTTCCTGAAGTCCTTCTAAGTTACCTCAAGCTGAAAAATTGTTTCACTCCATCTTTGTGTGGGTTTTGTTGCTCCACAATCCATTTAGAGGCTTGATTTAATATCAATTCCCAGGGAAACTGGGGAGAGCTCAGGAAAGTTCCTGGCTTCTCTCCACTATCTTGGCTCTGCCCCCTCCATTTAAAAAAACAACAACTTATTTTTGCAGTAAAAAAGCATTTTTGGTATGTGCAAGGATATAGACACATTTTTTTTTTCCTGTTCTACCATTTTATTTTCCAGCTGGACAAAAGTTTCTTTATAAACTACTCTTTCCTTAGACATGAAGAATTCTATCAATGTGAAATTTGGGTATGTGTTTCTGTCTATCTCTGTCTCCTTTTTCTATATTCATTTCTTTAGTGCTGGTGATAGTAAACTTTTACAAAGCCAAGTTCAGACTTGTCTTTCAATCCTGAAAGATTTCTTGTTCAGACACTCTGGAGCTAATCTTACCTGAATAGAGAAGACGATTGTAGGTCAGCAGATGTTTTGTTATAAATAAAGGTCAGAAAAGAGGAGTGCTCAAGAAAGAGGTCATAAACATTGATTTAAAAATTAACATGTAGACAATCAGATTCATACTTCTTCATATGAATGATTTATTTAGTATATGCAGTAAACACCATTTGTCTTGGATTCTCATATACACAATTTATGCTTTATATTCTTAAATCCTGAGGTGTTGACCCAAATTTAACCTTTTGATTTCAAAGACCATTACACAAAGATCATACACAGGTAGCTAAATGCTAAAACTTCCCAAGATTTTAGTGTGATTGATAGAGCCACATTTTGGTCTTGATGCAATCTTTTGAATATATCTAGAGAACATCATAGATGTAGAAGCAGAGTTGGAAGCATGTTAGTGAATATGGAGCCTAACTTTCCAACAAATTCAAAAGAGCCTTATGACATCCTTGGTAAATAATGATCCAATCTCTATGCCATTATACTGGAAGCTTCTTTTTTTTCTCGATAGTACTTATTTTTCAATTACATGTAAAGGTAGTTTTCAACATTCATTTTTGTAAGATTTTGAGTTCCCAATTTTTCTCCTCCCCTTTCTTCCCTCTCTCCTCCCTAAGACAGCAAGCAGTCTAATATAGTTTACATATGTACCATCACATTAAAACATTAGTTATGTTGCAAAAGAAGAGTCAGAACAAAAGGTTAAAACCATGAGAAAGAAAAAAAAAGAAAATAAAGTGAAAATAATATGTTTCACTCTGCATTCAGTCTCCATAATTATTTTTATGGATATAATTAGCATTTTCCATCATGAGTCTTTTGGAATTGTCTTAGATCATTATATTGCTGAGAAGAGATAAGTCTATCACAGCTGGTTATTGCACAATGTCGCTGTTAGTGTACACAACAATGTTCCCCTGGTTCTGCTCATTCTCTCAGCATCAGTTCATGGAAGTCTTTCCAGGTTTTTCTGAAATCCACCTGCACATCATGTCTTATAAAATAATAGTATTCCATTATATTCATATACCACAGCTAGTTGAGCCATTCCCCATTCCAATTCTTTGCCACTACAAAAAGAGCCACTATAAATATTTTTGTATATTTGGGTCCTTTTCCCTTTTTTATGATCTCTTTGGGATACACACCTAGTAGAGGTATTGCTAGATCAAAGGGCATTCAGTTTTATAGCCCTTTGGACATAGTTCCAAATTGCTCTCCAAAATGGTTGGATCAATTCAAAACTCCACCAACAATGCATTAGTGTTCCAATTTTCTGATACCTTCTCCAAAATTTATCATTTTTCTTTTCTGTCACATTATCCTATCTGGTAGGTGTGGATTGGCATCTCAGAGTTGTTTGACTTTGCATTTCTCTAAGCAAAAGTGATTTAGAGCATTTAGATAGCTTTAATTTCTTCATCTGAAAACTACCTGTTTATAACCTTTGACCATTTAATAATTAGGAAATGACTTGTATTCTCATACATTTGATTCACTAGTAGTGGATATACAGATGTAGGAATCGTCTCTATGAAGATTATAAATGAATGCATGGGAGATAATGAGACCCTCATAGGAGAGAGTATATAAAGAAAAGAGAAGAAGGACCAGGACAGAAACTCAAAGCAAATCTACCGTGAGTGAGTAAGTGTGTGCGTGTGTGTGTATATGTCTGTGACTATGTATGTATATATGTGTATATGTGGGAGAAAGAGAGACAGACAGAGACACATAGATGTAGATCCAACTAAGAAGACACCATCAAGCACATAGGAAGAGAATCAAGAGATTACAATGTCATGAAATCCCAAAGAAAACAAATTATCCAGGAGGAAAAGATGGTCAGTGGTGTTACAGAAATTTCAAGAAGACCAAGAACTAAGAAAAGGTCATTAGATATAACAATTAAGAGACCTTTTGCCAGTTTTGAATGCACACATTTCAGATGAAGGATTCAGTTGATAAATAATGTCACAAGACATTTGTAATTTCACCTTAATGATGACTATTAACAAAAAATGTTTCAAAGATATAATGGGAATACACAAACACACACACACACACACACACACACACACATATATATATATATAATCATGTATAGAATTTAGTAGAAAAATTCCATGTAAAGCATGTCAAGATTCAAACTAAATCAAGATAATGCTTCTCGTCTCAATTTCCTCACATCGCAATAGTGAGATAACAATTCTGCTAGTTCTTTACCAGGACTATGTTGAAGAAGGTACTTTATAAACTGCAAAGTGCTACATAAATGTGACTTATTATTGAAAGAGATAAAATCAGGAAGATAAGAAAGGCTAACACATTTTGCAATAATTTTTGAGGGCAAAAAAAAAGATTGTGCCTGGTTCAAACGAAAAGATGAATTAAGATGGGCACATGAGAAAGAAATGGAAGCTTCTGAGGGCTTCTCCTGTGGGCTTCCCACCATTTTCTTTTATAAACAGCACAGTAGATTTCTATTGTCCATCTCCTCACTCTTGCTTGTACAATTAAAGGTTGGAGGCTTTCACAGGAGCCCCAGGGAATCTCTGGCAAATAACAATGGGATAGGAGAAGCAGACCTGGCCAGCAAGAAGTGTGCGAGAGAAGAAATAAATTCTAAGGCACATAGGGCACCCTACAGGTTAGTGCTGTCAGAACCCAAACAGGATTTACCACCATTTCATTAGATCACATTTCTTTCTGTTCTGTTATTCTGCTTAGCTCAAGATTACCGGGCACATCACAATGTGGTGACACGACAGAGAACAGAAACAACTCCTCTAGTTCATTACTCTGGAATTCTCCTAGACATTCTGGTGAGTACCATTTTTAAATGATACCACAATTAAACATTTCCTTAATGTTTGACTCTGACTCTTGACAGTGAGGTTTCATCCTAGGTTAAAAAAAAAATCCATTTTTTTCCAACAGCAAAACAGTCTGCCAAATGGCTTAGTTGTTTCTCTTTTTTTATGCTGTTAATTTTAACTTGTCCTAATGAAATCTATCAATTGATAAAGGAGTATCAATTCACAGTTATGGCATTATGGAGAAAGCTTTGAATTGAACTCATATTTAGAACTTCTTAATGTTATTGCCCTAAGGCAAAAGATTACCTGATGGTTATTAATGTATCATAATTGATAAAATCAGAAGAGGATTTTTATTTTTTCACTTAATAGTATTTTTTTCTAATTCCATGCTTTAAAAAAATGGGTTTCAACATTCATTTCTGGAAGCAGGAATTTTTTTAAAAGAAAAAAAAAGACATACAGTAGAAAAAATCAAGGATATGATCAAAGATCAAGGATATGAAAGACCTATTTAGTCAGGTACTTAGTTGTCTTTTAAAATAATTAAATATTAGTAATGAAGGGATATAGGCTCTGGGAACCCCCTAGAACTCTCCTTAAATCTTCCCACTTGATTTGTCATTTGCCTGAGGCTAAAGACTTTCTGTATTTCTATGCCCAATTTTCTGTTACCTCATCTAGCCCTCCATTATCTGTTATCTCCAGATAGCCTTTCACCACCCCACCCTTAATCCCATTTTCTTGGTTCCTGGAATCTGACCTCCAGTAACACCAGCCTACTGGCCACTCTTATTAAGGTCTTCCCTAGACCTCTTCTGTCACCCCAGATTACTTGGCCAATCCTAGTGCCATTAAGGTGCTCAGATGCTTACATTAGCATTACAAATGTTCAGGTTCCTTAAGAGTCTGGCCAATATGGTCTATCTTTAACAAACCTTGTTTTTCTTTGGTTGAAAGAAGACTTGAGTCAAATTCATTTGGCCAGGACCTGGGTGTCACTATTTCAGGGTCCCAGCACCCCTAAACCTCATCAGTAATTGTTTTTCTCTATTTGATTTTGTTAATATCCTACAGGCTTCCATGTACTTTTCTTTCCTATGTGAACAAGAAAGAAACAAAAAGCTCAGAATGAAGAGGTTAAAGAAAAATGATGATGGTAGGGAACCATAGCTTTCTAGGGGTGCTTGAGACCCCAAATTACCTACATGCCGAGTCCTGCCGAAAGAATTCCACTCAAGCCTTCTCAGCCAAGGGAAAAGGCAAAGTTAATTAAGGATTCACCATATTGGGTTGTCTTGAGAAATCCCACCCTTTGTGACGCCTGTTTTCACAAGCAGGCCAGATTCAATCTAAACTGAGCTAGATTGAATCTGAGTGCCTTCATGGAGACTGCATACACAAAGACTGTGGGAGGGATTGAGGGGTGGTCTAGGGTGACTAGAGGAAAGGTTTAGGGAGGGTTTTGAAGAGGAGTCTAAGGAGGAGCTTGACAGGACTGGGATGAGGTCAGACTCCAGGAACCAAAAGAATGGGATTAAGGGTGGAAAGTGGCTGAAGGCATGGATATTGATAGTATCAAGGGTGGGAAATGGCTGGACCATGAAGGGCAAGGCTAGGTGGAGATTTTGGCCTAATGATAACGTAAGGTTATAGCCTCAGGACAAGGCCAGATCAAGTGGGAAGATTCAAGGAGAGTTCAAGGGGGTTCCCAGAGACTGTACTCCAGTTTCAAGGGGGTTCCCAGAGACCGTGCTCTCATCAAGAAAACACCTAGGAAAAATGTTTGAAACTGTCCGGATGCTATTCAATAATGTTTGAATCAGCCCAAACCTCAACCATTTATTAAAGTCCTTTGGATATTAAAAGCTACTATTTTGTCCACTGTTTAGTGTAATTTATGTAGAGAAAGAAAGAGTATAATTCAGACCCCAAGTACAGACTTTGATTCTTTATATGTCTCAAAAAAAAATCATTCTCTTATATCTGTCAGCTGTCTACACTCAGTCAATGAACTGTGTAAGAACCAGACATCTATCTTTGAACATACAGAAAGCAGCAACTTTATTTCAGACAGGAAAACAGGACAATGATTGCCAGTTCCCCCAAGAATTCTTTCAGTCTTGCCCCCTAGGCTGATCTGTATGGATTATATTAGCATGATAGAAGAAGAAAGAGTTGAAATATATTTTTCCACCCCAAGTCAAATAGCAGACTGAGTTCTTATAGTGGTTTTTCAGATCAAATCAAAAGAGTCCAAAAGGCAGATTTAGTTTAAGCCTGAGGGCATCTGCTGGCTATGAGTTTGGGATTTAAATCAAATAAGCAAGGTATCTCCTGAGGCTATGGGCTAAAATAGCTGAGACCCTTCCCTTAGGAATGTAGAATGCCACAAGGCATCTACAAATACTGGGAAGACCTGAAGATTCCCACAGACTGAGGTTGAAACTATCTTTTGAATTCTCTACAGATGGTTAAGATCATTCTCTGCACCCCAACCACTCTCTGCCAAGTTGTTGCTTGTAAAATGAAGACAAGATTAAAACAGTGATACAAGTGCCTATATATAGCAGGATACTCAAAATGCCAGAATCAACTATAGGATAAAATTTACAATATGGTATTTAACATACTCATGGATCTTTATTCTCATGCAATTTGCCAAGTTTCTCTTTTTCAGTACAAGGTTTTGTAAAAGTCAATGAAAGTCACTTTCAGGTTTCATTCCATGGGCTATCTGAGATCACGATCACGTTCCAAATGAAAAAAAAAAATCTCTCATTGAAGGAAATGTTTCTTAAAATTATCTTTAGTCTACGTACAGAGTTCATAGAAAAATGTCAAAATGGCCATTCTTACAAATTTCCATTGGAACTCATGATTTTCTCTCTTGTTACCTACCAGTATAACCATAGCAAGATATTGATTCATTTTAATATTTTGGACAAAAAGGTAACATAATTTTTGAGCCCATGACGAAAAGTAAGACATTTCAACCGCTGCATCGCTTTTTTAAAAATGAGTAGTAATATCATAATTGATTATTAAAGGTAAATCACCACTTCACTTGCTTCTTTTGTACATTTGACTAAATCTTTCTCAAAAACTTATTTGATTTTCTCCAAGTCCTAATTGTCACCAATAGTCAGTCAGCAAAGACAAAATTTTAAATAAATTAACAAATTTTGAATAGACTTTAGAAAAAATGAATCAAATGCTCATATGAAAAGGATAATCAATCTGGATTCACAATTTCCAAATATAAGCATAATATCCATTCTTGGGCTAATACCTCAATTATGTACCCATACTCAACAGTTGGAGCCCCAGAAGACAGGTAATGAATGTCCCCTTATAGGGTTTCTAGGAGGATATAGTGTTTCTAGTACTATCATTCAAGAGCCTAAATTAGTTTGCTTCCCATCAATAATCAACCAGGTAACTCTAGCTTTTAGTTTTGTGGCTTTTTTTTGTTTTTTTTTTGTTTTTGCTTTTTGGCAGGGCAATTGGGGTTAAGTGACTTGCCCAAGGTCACATAGCTAGTACGTGTGTCAAGTGTCTGAGGCCGAATTTGAACTCAGGTCCTCCTGACTCCAGAGCCGGTGCTCTACTCACTGTGCCACCTAGCTGCCCCAGCTCTAGCTTTTAGAAAACAGATTTACTAAAAAGGTATAAAATGAAGAATGGCTACAAAATATTCTCCCCAAAGCCCTATAGTTCAGTTATAAACAACACATATGTCAAAGGGGTTCCTTTATGGCATCTTTATCTACTTCATTGCAGGATATAGTATCAGTAACCAAAAGGTTGCTTTGCTAGGCTGGTGGCTCAAAGAATGTAGCATCTCTGCTGAACGGGTCAATCTCCTGGGCTGAGATTTCTTTATTAGATACCACCTCCATCAGTTGTATTGACAATTGATGCTTCAGTGAACACCTCCAGTCAGCAGTGGGATTTCTGATGGGATCTTTTCACCTTCTGAACTGACAAAGTCAATGTGTGGACACATCTACAGTAAAATAATTATTTGAGTCAGGTCAACAAAGTACAAATGCTACAGACAAAGATGGGCATGTGGTCATGGTATCATGGCTAGGTCAGAGATAAAGCAGTTACCCTTTTTCCCCACCTGGGTCTCAGGTGCAGCTTAAAATTTTCCTTGTTTATCTCAGTACAACAATAGAAAGTGACAAAAGCATAAGCCACTCCTTACATAAACCACTCACCTGTGGTTCAGTAACCCCTAGGACATTTGTTATTCTGGCTTACCAGCTAATTAGAGGACTTTTTTGTCATTATATAGGACTAGCTCCTGAGTTATCCATGGGATCACTTAAGTGAAAGCAGGAAGGTTTATCCAAGGAGATTTTAAGAACTAGCCAGCCAGCCCACACTGACGAACAAGAGACCAAAACTAAGCAGTCATCTTCATTGTGCTTTCCTCTCCCCCCAAATTAGCATGTTTTAGTGGGATGAGCACCAGCCTAGGAAGCAAAACTTCTGTTATAATTTCAGCTGTGACCATGTACAAGTCATGGGATCTCAGGCAAGTCATTCAAGCTCTCTAAGCCTCTGTTTCTCCATCCACAAAATGACCTTTAGAGATAGAAATGAACCTTAGAAGTCATCTAATCTGTTATTTTATTGAGATATAAATTTTAACTTAGAGAGTTTAGGAGACTGGCCCAAAGTCGCTCAGGCAGCTGAATTCAAGTCAAACATTCTTTCCATTACACTATGCTATCCTGAATAATATCAATGGTTCAGTCTGCCTTAGAGACTGTTATGGAGATCAAGTGATACACATATATATATATATATATATATATATATAGATAGATATAGATATAGATATAGATATAGATATAGATAGATAGATATAGATAGATAGATAGATATACAGATATAAATATAGATATATAGATATATATATATATATATATATATATATATATATATATATATATATAAAATCTCTGCAAGGAACAATGGATCACTCAGAAAAATAACTGGATGACTGGCATTAAGAATGAGGCAAATAGAAACAAAAAAAGAAAACATATTGGCTAGAAAATTGCAAATATGTAAAACACAAGAATAAAATAAGATGCTTAAGATACAGTAATGGGCTTTATTATTACTAAACTTTTTGATGTTCTAGAATACTCCAATCTTTTCCTTTCATAGAAGATAAAATTGGAAAAGTGTAACTTTAACAATTATCACATGCTATTGTGTGGGGTGAGACTGCTCACCATCAATGAATTAAAAAAAGTCAGAGGTCTCGCAAATTTAGGAACAGAAAAAATTCTTTATTATGATCGTGTGGGAAAGGGCAGTCTCTGAACCAATAGACAATAGGTAGGGAGAGGCAGGGCCCAGAGGGCAGAACTTAGCCTTATACTCTAAGGTAAAGTCTTTGCACTAGTGTGTGTGTGTGTGTGTGTGTGTGTGTGTGTTTTTCAACTGCAGGTGGGATCCCTGCCATCTGTAGTAAGAAGGCCAGGCCTGGCTGAAGCAGACAATTTTGCAGGTGCCATGTGTAGCCCCTTCCTCAAAGGAGGTAAGCAGTGTGGTCTTCCTTCAAAGGGCTTTCAAATCTCATTGCTGCTTCAGTCCAGTAAGAAGATGATCCTGTGGTCTAGAATGCCTGTGTCCAGGTTTGTGACTACAACTCCCAGTTCATCTGCACCTATTGCTTCATCACTAGCCCATCACTGTAAGACTTTGATGTAGACAAGATAATAAGATAGCAAACTAGTAATAATAGTAACATAGGAAAATTATAAAAGAGTTGAATAGTAAAATAATAGAATAATAAAATAATATTATTGAATAGTAAAATAAGAAAATAGCAAAATGGTACAGGAAATACCACTTGCCTTGCGCATAAATTGGATTGAAGTGAGGCAGAGTTGCAGGAAATTGTCAGCTTCATTCTCTTTCACAGTCATCTAAATCTAGTTGCAAGACAAAAGTCAAGACAACTAACATTAATAGCTTTGGATGCAGTGTATTGACCTTAGTATCTTCAACGTTTGAATAAGCTCTAAGTGTTTTTTTTTTTTTTTTGCCACTTTCATGGCCTGTTGAAACAAAATGTTCACATCCACCTATTCCACTGGGGAAGTCTTCTCACGCTTAGGGTGGACACCCCTCTAACTAATATAGGGTTTGAGGGCCATCAGTTACCCTCCCTTATGATTTCTCTTTCTTGTTTACCTTTACATGCTTCTCTTGATTCTTGTGTTTGAAAGTCAAATTTTCTATTCAGTTCTGGTCTTTTCACTGAGAAAATTTGAAAGTCCTTTCTTTTATTGAAAATCCATATTTTGGCTTTGAGCATTATACTCAGTCTTGCTAGGTAGGTGATTCTTGGTTTTAATCCTAACTCCTTTGACCTCCAGAATATCATATTCCAAAGCCTTTGATCCCTTAGAGTGGAAACTGCTAGATCTTGTATTATCCTGATTATGTTTCCATAATACTCAAATTATTTCTTTCTGGTTGCTTGCAGTATTTTCTCCTTTATCTGGGAGCTCTGGAATTTGGTGACAATATTCTTAGCAGTTTTCTTTTTGGGATCTTTTTCAAGAGGCAATCACTGGCTTCTTTCAATTTCTATTTTACCCTCTGACCCTAGAATATCATGGCAATTTTCCTTGATAATTTCTTGAAAGATGATATCTAGGCTCTTTTTTTGATCATGGCTTTCAGGTAGTCCAATAATTTTTAAATTATCTTTCCTGAATCTATTTTCCAGGTCAGTGGTTTTTCCAATGAGATATTTCACATTGTCTTCCATTTTTTCATTCCTTTAGTTCTGTTTTATGGTATCTTGATTTCTCATAAAGTCACTAGCTTCCACTTGCTCTAATCTAATTTTTAAGGTAGTATTTTCTTCAGTGGTCTTCTGGGCCTCCTTTCCCATTTGGCTAATTCTGCCTTTCAAGGCATTCTTGTCCTCATTGGCTTTTTGGAGCTCTTTTGCCATTTATGTTAGTCTATTTTTAAGGTGTTATTTTCTTCAGTATTTTTTGGGTCTCCTTTCGCAAGTCATTGACTTGTTTTTCATGATTTTCTTGCATCACTCTCATTTCTCCTCCCAATTTTTCCTCTACTTCTTTTACTTGCTTTTCCAAATCCTTTTTGAGCTCTTCCATGGCCTGAGAACAATTCATATTTTTCTTGGAGGCTTGTGATGTAGGCTCTTTGACTTTGTTGACTTCTTCTGGCTGTATGTTTTGATCTTCTTTGTCACCAAAAAAAGATTCAAAATCTGAGTCTGAATCTCAGTCCATTTTTGCTGCCTGTTCATGTTCCCAGCCAACTACTTGACCCTTGAGCTTTCTGTGAGGGTATGACTGCTTGTCGAGTAGAGAATACTTGTTCCAAGTGTTAGGGGCTGTGCTGCTGTTTTCAGAGCTACTTCTACGCAGCAAACTGCCACACCAGTACTCCTCCTCCCCCAAGAACCGCCAACCTGAACCATGACCCAGATCAAAGCAGTCTCTTCACTCCTGCTCTGATCTGCCACTTAATTCCTCCCACAGGGTGGGCCTGGGACCCGAAGCAACCGCAGCTGGAGCTTTGGAAGCAGCCCCGGAGCTGCACTAGTTCTGCACCCCCAGGGCTAGGGCCGACTGAACTCCTTTCCCTCCTTCCCAGAAGCTTTTCACACTAACCTTCTCTGTTGTCTTTGGCATTTGTGAGTTGAGAAGTCTAGTAACTGCTACAGCTCAATGATTCAGGGCCCTACCACCTGTTCTGCCTGGCTCCAGGTCTGATTGGTCCTAGTGTGGCCCACGCTGGACTGTGTTCCACTCCGCTCTCAGCTCCACGTGACAGACCATTCCCAGTGACCATCCAGGCTTTCCTGGGCTGGAGCCTTGCTTTGCTCTGCTATTTTGCAGGTTCTACAACTCTAGAATTTCTTCAGAGCTATTTTTACAGGTGTTTAGGGAGACCTGTGGGAGAGCTTAAGCAAGTCCCTGTTTCCAGCCATCATCTTGGCTCTGCCCCTACAGCTCTTCCATCAGTTACCCTCAATCTGGTTTAGCCTGTCTGCCCAGGCAGTTTACTAGTGTGTGGCCACTGCACATACTACAGCTTCTTGGAGCTACAGGTGGTAGCAGGTGGACACCAAAAGTGAATGAGTAGCCCTAAAAATAGTTCAATAATCCTCATACAAGAGGTGCTAGTCTTCCCTTGAACACCCATACTCTCCTAGTCTGAAGTACCCTTGAAAAAAAGGACCATGTGGAATTCATTATTGTATCTCTGCAAAGGCCCAGCAAGTATTCAGTAAATCATATGTGTTTGAAGAAATATTTTTTCAATTTAATTGAGTTCATCCAACAATATTGGTCTATCAATAAATATCTCAGTGATTACCTATCACTAACAAAAGCATATAAACTCAAAATTGAATTTAGAGTAAAAGAGTAGATAATTGGATTTGGAAAATTGCATGGTACTCCTAATGACCTTTAAGCTTCCTTCTGACAAAAATACCCATGAACTTCAGACAAATATTATTCATATAACGCTATATTGCTATGAATTATAGAATACTATGGTTCTGAAGAAACAGGATGGACCACCCAAAAGTCAATGGAGGGGCACATGGTGGATGTGAATAAGCTCTAGCTTACTATCTCTGAATTTCTTCATGTCAGAGAATATGTAAAATACATTGCCAAGGAGTTATACAACCGAAGGACAAGGTTAAATGTAATGATAATTGATGGACAACCTGTGTGCTTGTTACCCCACATATATCAAGAGATCTATGCTTGAGTGAACCTTGGAGGATTTATAGAAGGACATTGATAAGATTCACATGATATGAGAAGGTATCAATAAACAACACTATTTTTTGGAGTACTTACATTGTACATGGATCATGGGTCCATGAAAACATCCTGAATTGAACTTATTAATTCTATAGACCTCCTTGATAAGCAAGGATTAAAAAGAGAAATGAAATCCCCTGTTCCTTCTTAAAACTCAGTCAGATTTACAGCCAAGTTGATTCTATATGAATGTTTCATTTATGGTTAAATTGCACTAAAATAATATTTTTGCTTCTGCTCTGCTTGATGAAATTGCCCTAAACATAAATCTCTGCAATTCAAACTATCATTTCCTGATTTTACACGTGAAATCTCCTCTCCAGGCCATACCCTCCCATTTTTGAGGGTACCAGTTTTCCCCAGGTACCCCAATTCAACTCAATCAAGGTAGGAAAGTCTGGGTTCAAATCTCATCTTTAACTGTTGCTAGCTATGTGAATCTAGGCATTTAATGTCTCTGTGGTTCATACAACACCCTGGGTTGTGATCTCCATGGTGAAAAGAATTTCCTTCTTTGGAAAGTACTCACACTGATTGACAGAGATCTTTTGCATATCAAGATGTGTCATTTTTCCAAGCACCAAATCCCCAAAGATCATATTCATTATAAGATCATATTCATTATAAGATCATCACCAACTCCTCTATAGAATTTATCTCTCCCCCCATAGCAGTGCTCTTCAGAGAACCACTGCCCTCCACAAAAGAGAGATTTTCCCTTGTATTTCCTTATTTCAATCTGTTTCTTTGCCTCCTCATCCATTTTCCTCTTTAAAAAAAAAATCATTTTCCTGAGAGGCTACACTAGTTATTTTTCCTTCATTTTTAATCTTTGACTTGATTTGGTTACATGACATATACTCTTCTATTTTCTTTCACCTTCCTTTTTTATGTACCCTCTCATTCACTAATTTAGTGCCCCCTTCCACCCACCCCCCACAAAACAAGAACAGCAACATTGGTTCATCTGTAGGCAGTGTGCTGTGTAATATGGGTCATAATGTTTCAGGTCTGTTTTCCTACCATGTCCTCTGTTTGTCTTCCACTCTCACCATTGTCTCCTTAAGTACTTTTAGAAAGAAACCTCTTATTGTTCTCTCTGCTGTTATTGTGGTTGCTTTTGTCATCCATGTCATTGTCTTCATTTTCTTTGTTTCCTGTATTTGTTTGTCTTTGGTATATTTCTGTTTTCTAAGGTATTTAAAAAGCTAATGGTTTGTTCAGGACTGTTCCCCCCACCCCCGAGAAATGCCTTTTTTTTGCATCTTTTTACTGAAGGTATACTTTTCCAGCAATAGTTACATTTTCATGGTATATCACCTTGGTCTGCATGTTGAGTTCCTTTACTTATTAAAAGAATTTATTCCATTCCCTCTTATAGTTTCTAGTTGGGTACAGAAAAGTCTCGTATTATTTGAATTTCCTCTCTTTTATAGCTAAAGGTCTTTCTCCTTATTCCTTATAGAATTTGCTGTCATTGGATTTGTTCAAATGTAACCACTTCGGATTTGCATCACAAGTATTTGTTTTTCTTTTTGCTTTATTGTTTTCTAGAGGTAATCAATGAATTCTTTCAATTGATACTTTGTATTCTGTGTTCAGAGTTTCTGGGACATATTCTTGTGTTACTTCTTGTGATGTAGTCAGTTTTTAAATTTATGTTCTTTTTTTTTTTTTTGGAGGAGGGGAAGGCAGGGCAACTGGGGTTAAGTGACTTGCCCAAGGTCAAACAGCCCCTAAGTCTGTCAGGTGTCTGGGGCCTGGTTTGAACTCAGGGCCTCCTGACTCCAGGGCCAGTGCTCTACTCACTGTACCACCTAGCTGCCCCTATTTGTTATGTTCTTTTGGGAAGCCTATAACCTTTACATTATCTCTATGCATATCAATATGTTTTCCTTTTATGTAGATCATTTATTTATATTATTGCTTTTTGCTTCTCTTCCACACATTTACCTCTATGTATTTAAATTTCAATTAAATGTTCCCTTTTTAATTTTTTTTAATGAGATTTAAGGCTGTGGGTTTGAATTTTGCTTTCCATTTTTCTTGTACAATCTTAAATTCTGTTTTCACATCTGTATTTCTCTTTTAAATGATTCAGGAACATCATGCTCTGATTCCAAAAGCTCTTGGAAATTAAGTCCTCTGTTTCATCATTTGTTAATTCATTTCATTGTCTTACAATGATTATTCATAAATGTCTGGAGTCTCTTAAGTGGTCTGGAAGTCATATTCCCTCCTATTATTAATTTCTTCCCTTTTCAATTATCTGCTTATTTTACTCAAGGTTTTTAACTGAGTTTTCTTCCAACTAGAAACTTAGGTAATTTCAGACTTTTCCACCTTCTATTCCTCCTCAAACTGCTCACTTTCTGACTCTTTCATCTTTGTGTTTTTCCTGGAGGTCAGACCTCAGAGGTGTCCAGCCTTCTCCCACAATGGGCAATTAATATTTTGCGGGCCTTTGTCTCTATCTCATTTGATTTCTAAGGGGACACAGCTAGACCTAGCAGGATGCTAGTTCCCTTTCCCTCAATCTTTGCAGAGCTCTTCCTATTCTGGTGTCCTCTCCTAGGCCTTTCTGTTCCTCAGTTCTCTGAGTTCTGGTAGGGCACAGAGTACTCTCATGTCTCACACACAGCCAGAACAAGCTTTTGCATTTCAGCTTTCCAATGCACTTGGAGTTGGGAGTAGAAGAAGAATTGACTTCTATTGCATGCCAATGAGTCAGTTTGTGCAGCTCTACTAGAGTGTGACTAGTTGCTAAGTGAGCTAATTAACAGTTAGAGATTAGCCTTCTCTGCATTTTGTGTATCTCATTTTTACCTCATTTCTGTTTTTAGTGGCTTAGATTTTAGAGAAACATCAAATTCCTTTATCTCTTGCACATGATTCCTATTTTGGAGCTGTTTTAGAGGTCATTAGGATGGTTCACAATGTCAGTTATATAACCTGGAAGACTCAAGAAATTCATAAAATTATACTGCAAAATAATTCACTTATTAGACTTTCTCTTATTCTATTTGGCTGCTTGCAGTATTTTCTCCTTGACTTTGTAATTCTGAAATTTGGCTATAATATTTCCTGGAGTTTTCAGTTTGGGATCTCTTTCAGGGGGTGATCAGTGAATTCTTTCAATAACTATTTTGCCTTCTGGTTCTAGGGTCTCTGGGCAGTTATCTTTGATAATTTCTTCGAAGATATTGTCAAGACTCTTTTTTTTATCGTGGATTTCCAGTAGCCCAATAACTCTTAAATTGTCTCTCCTGGATCTATTTTCCAGGTCAGTTGTTTTCCCAATCAGATAGTTCACATTTTTTTCTATATTTTCATTCTTTACATTTTGTTTTACTTCTTCTTGATGCCTCATAGAGTCATTAGCTTCCACTTGCTCAACTCTAATTTTTAATGAGTTAGTGTTTTCATTTTGCTTTTGAGTCTCCTTTTCCAATTGGTTGATTTTACCTCTCAGGGTGTCATTTTCTCTATTTAGATTCTGAATCTCCATAGTCATTTTGCCAATCTTATTCTTCAGGGATTTGATTTCATCCATGAATTTTTTTTTCCATTTTTTCCATTGTTTCTTTTACCTCCCTAATTTGGTTTTTAAAATCCTCCTTTAGCTCTTCCAGTAATGCTTTTTGGGCTGGAGACCAGTTCATACTACCTTTTGAGGTATCAGATGTGGGTATAGTGTCATTGCTGTCCTGTTCCAAATTGGTATTTTGATCATGCCTGTCTCCATAAAAAGAATCAATGGTCCTCAGTTTTTTTGTGTTCTTCATGTTGGTTAGCCTTCTCCTGGCTTTACAATAAATTTCTTCTTTTGGGGCTGAGGGCTCTCTGTCCCAGCTTTCTTATTCTGGGGATTGTGAGTCTAGTTGTTGGCTTCATGAATTATAGCCTTCAGTTTCCTGATGTGTGGGGGAGGGGGTCTGGCTGCCAGAAATCTCTTCTTCCCCTGGGGTTGTTCTCCAGCACTGTTGCTCTTCAGCAATGGTCTCAGCTCTTTGTTGTTTGAGCTGGGTGTCTGGCACTTCCCCTGGGTGAGCAAGAGTACGTCTGGGCTCCTGGTGTTGACCCCTACTGGCTCTGCCCCTCTGGGACTCAGGTACTCCCACTACTCGGCCACTGAAGCCCCAATTCTGTCTCCTCTATTCCAGCGTTTTTTTTTTGTTTTTTTTTTTTTCCCGACGAATTCTCTGAGTGTGGAAGGGAGGGATTAGAGCTATTTACCTGGCCATTATGTATCCTGGAAGTTCAAGAAACCGTGTTTCATACCTTTGGACTGCAAGCCTCAGGAGTTGATTTTTCATGGCCAGGTGGCCTTTTGCTGCCTCTCATCGCTTCCACAGACTGCCGTCCTGTGTTGGGAGGCCTGGGGATCTCCGCTGGTTTTGGACGCCCAGCTTTCTCCCAGCCCGTCTCCCACATGGGTTTCCCGGCTGGCTGCTTCCACTTTGGTGCAATCTGTAGCAGCTCCGCACGCTGCGTGCTCTCCAAGCCTACAGATTTGTTTCTTCGGCCTTTCAGACTCTCCTGGAGGGGAAATTTGCCCCACTCAGACTGCTTGTGATTTCTAACTCTCTCAAATATGCTCAGATTCACTTTTTTATCGGAATCTGACAGAAGTTGTGAGAGAGCTCCGGTAAGATGCTGTTTCCATTCGGCCATCTTGGCTCTGCCTCCAGCCTTTCTCTTATTCTAACTGTTAATTCTAAGTGCTGACACAGTGTAATCAAAAGTCTAAGAGGTCGCCATTCCCAAAGTAAGATCCCACCAGGGTCCCTTCCCATTGTTGTTGTCCATCCCTCACTTGTGAAGAGGACTAATGGTATCACAGGGTGATGTTTTGACTTTCAAGTGAATTGGATCTAAGTCAGGTGGAGTTGTACAAAGTCATGGGCCTTACTCTCATTTACAGAGGCATTGAAGTCCAGTGGCAAGACAGAAAGTCAAGATGACTAGAAATGGCCCAGGATGCAGTGGATAACCTTGACGTCTTTGATGTCTCTCTAAGAGAGCTTGCTTCAGTCACCTTCATGGCTTTTAGAACAATTTGTTCTCATCCACTCACCCACCCAGAGAAATCTTCGCATGCTTGAGGTAGATACCCCCCAAGTTCACCAAAGGATTTGTGGCCCATTGGTGGAGACTGTTTACTGGATTGGGACTAAGGTGCATGCTATAGCTTCTTGGAACCTCAACTGACAGTTCGGTGCCAGGTGAACACAGAATGTGTATGAGCAGCCCTAAAATGGGCTCAGCAAGCCCTCATACCAAAGGTATTAGTCCTCTCTGAACCCCCTATATACTCCTTCCCATTATTTACTTATTATCAGTGTTTGACAGTCATACAAGCTAATTTGAGTGACAATATCGAGCTTGAGCTCACTTCATTAATATGTTAAAGACCTCCATCAATGTAAGAATTTCCCAGAGTGGGAAATACTCTTCATTATGGAGATCACAACCCAGGAAGTTGTATGAAGCCTATAGACATTAAGAACTTACATATAGTCCCATAGCTAGCAAGATCCAAAGATGAGATTTGAACCCAGACTTTCCTGACTGAAAACCTAGCCCTTTACACAATATATCAAACTTTTTCAACAGTATACATCTAAACCATGGTCAATATCCAGTATTAGCTTCATTCTTAATTCTACCTCTCAAGTGACTTTTTAAAAAAATTTCCTTAACATGCCAAGTCACAGCACTAGGCATTGTGGAGTATAAAAAGGCCATACAAGGTCTGGTTCTTACCCTTAGGAAATTTGAGCTCACTGTATAAAATAAATATTTAAAAAAATAATAAGCTGCCTCATGAACTGGACTATTGACCTTCAATCATGCGGAAAATGCAGTAGATACAACATGTGTATTTTAATTGCCCATGACCAAAAAATATCTTTTTTTCTAAGGCAGCAAAGTATAGTGGGAGGAGTCAGCATGACATAATGAATAAAGAGCTGGCTTCAGAGTTGGTTGACATGGGACTCAAATTTCATCTCTGATATATAAGGTCAGTATAACTGAGGAAAGTCATTTAAACGCTCTGTGCCCTCAAGCAACTTGTTAAGGCTGTAAATTATACAGTGGTTGACAATTTACATACGAAAAGGGAGACTCTTTCCTGTGGAGGTTCCCATACTGATGATACCACAGACCTACAACCAAAAGAACAAGGACAGAAACAGCTAAGTACACTGAAGAAAGTTCTGCTCTTTCAGCCAGGAAATGCCTGAATGTTCTGATCCTTCCTCGCATATTTGCCAGCTGTATAGCTATGGACAAGTCATTTAGCCTAACTGGTTGTTTTTCTTTTTCATTGGTAATATGGACATAAGAATTCTTAATATAAAAAGTTGTGAAGACTAAATGAAATTTTCTACATGTTTTATTATATATAATATATGCTTATATATTTATTCATATTTTATAAAATGTTTCTATTTTATTTCTATTTTATATATTATTTATGTATGATGAATTATGTACTTGATGTACCATATTTAAGAAAAGATATAGAAAATCTCATTTATTCTTCCAAACCCTATGTATACTCCTATATACATATATGATCACTAATATGGATGTGAAGAGCTATAGAAGCATTTTCCCTTATTTTTCTTGTGTCTTCTAATGTCTCCCAACATTACCTTTTGGAATAGAGAATCATGATCATTCAATCACACTGACATGGGTTAAGGCCAGGAAGAAATGCTGGGCGTTGAAACTCAACTCCATAGTTAAGCTGTCATAACTGAGAAGATAGGGCAAGTATAATTAAAATGATAACTAGCAATTTTCCATGAAAAGCTTTATTCTTGTTTAGTGATTTAAGATTTTCATGACTGAGCATGAGGCGATAGTCAAGTTTTTTTTTTTAATTCTCTGTGTCTTATCTCCCCTTTTCTGTACTCTTCTCCTTAATCATTCTTTTCTTCCTTTAGCTGCTCTATTTTTTTTAATAGTCTCTTTCCCGCTGCCTTTCCTTTCTCTCCTAGGGATGAAAATGATAACTGTGGAGAGTGAATTTTAAATTGGCAGTGACTATTTAGCTCATGATCATCCCATTCAATTAATCAGCACTCAAAGTAAATTAATTAATCGTGTGGTTGCTGAGGTTAGGAAAAGCAAATCTTGTGAGGAGAAGGGCTCATGAGGTGCTTCTCATTATAAAGTGAACTTCATATCAAGCTCATTTTTGTACAACTAGCAGTGAAAAAATTTTATATTGATTCACCTCTACGTCAGTGGCATTGATACATTCTATCAGAACGTTGTCCAGTCCTGTATTCAAGCTTGTTTTGGTAAACAAAGATTTAAAGCTCTAGGTGTGGGGGAGGGGGAATTCAGAGAACATCTCCAAACTTTTGTATTTTACCAATAAAAAAATTAAAATGAAATGAGGTTAAATGATTTGTCCAAGATTGTGCAGCAAAGTAAGTGAATGAATGAAGCATGAATTAAATACTATGTGAAAAGCTCTGTGTTAAAAACTGGGGATACCAAGAGAAAAGCAAAGCAGACTGTTCTCACAGAGCCCACATACTAATGAGAGACAACAAATACGGAATGTTTCAGTTGCAGGTTAGACAAAAAGGTCTCATTATCCTCAGTGCACAGCAGCAAAGCAGCTAATAATGCCTCTTCTTTAATATTATTAACACTGATAATACAAAACAAAACAACAAAAAAATTGGTTTCTGATGTTGATTTAACAATAGTTTGGAAGCATGGCTTTTAGGTTCAAGGTCTCCATCAGGGTCTTAGTGGGCATGGCTTTGTTACTTTAGCTAGTCTGACTCGATTGCATTGTGAGTGGTCCTTGGTTGGCAGATGGTGGCTGTGAGAATTCAGGTGGACCAGTGGTCTAGGGGTTCTGCCATCCCTAGGGTGTATGTGTTTATCTGCCAGTTGGTGGCTGCTGGCCAAGACCGTTTGCTTGTGGTAATGAGGAAAGTAAGCCTTTTCACCATAATGACTTCTCTTCTCAATGAATGAGGCAGGTTCTGGGCTGGAAGCAGCTCTGTATCCACAAGGGTCAAAGGGAGGATGGTAGTCTATGTGATAGTGGGAATCTGACCTGGTGGGCACAGGCTGCCTCCTGTCTCTCCCTTCGGATGTCCGACTGCTTCAGCTAACTTGACTCACTTGTCCAGTGGAAATGAAAAATTTGGGTTTCTTTAACAAGGGGGCAACTTGACTGAATTCAATACTTCTTCCATGGAATTACTTGAAAAGATGATGACAAAGTAGGATCTGCCTGCCACTTTTTAAACAAGAGTATGAAGGTTTGCACCTTTCTTTTTTCTTTTAATTTTTTAAAAATTTATTTAATATATTTAGTTTTCAGCATTGATTTTCACAAAAGTTTGAATTATAAATTTTTTCCCCATTTCTACCCTCTCCCCACTCCAAGATGGCATATATTCTGGTTGCCCCATTCCCCAGTGAGTCCTCCCATCTGTCACCCCACTCCCCTCCCATCCCCCTTTCTGTTCTTCTCTTGTAGGGCAAGATAAATTTCTATGCCCCATTGCCTGTGTATCTTATTTCCTAGTTGCATGAAAAAACTTTTTTTTTGTTGTTGTTTTTGAATGTCTGTTTTTAAAATTTTGAGTTCCAAATTCTCTCCCTTCTTCCCTCCCCACCCACCCTCCCTAAGAAGGCAAGCAATTCAGCATAGGCCACATGCGTATCATTATGTAAAACCCTTCCACAATACTCATGTTGTGAAAGATTAACTATGTTCTGCTCCTTCCTAACCTATCCCCCTTTATTGAATTTTCTCCCTTGACCCTGTCCCTTTTTGAAAGTGTTTATTTTTGATTACCTCCTCTCCCCGTCTGCCCTCCCTTCTATCATCCCCCCTTTTTTATCTTCTTCCTCCTTCTGTCCTGTGGGGTAAGATAATCAATTGAGTGTGTATGGTATTCCCTCCTCAGGTCAAATCCGATGAGAGCAAGATTTACTCATTCCCCCTCACCTGCCCCCTCTTCTCTTCCTACAGAACCACTTTTTCTTGCTACTTTAATGTGAGATAATTTACCCCATTCTATCTCCCCCTTTCTCCCTCTCTCAATATATTCCTCTCTTATCCCTTAAATTGATTTTATTTTTTTAGATATCATCCCTTCATATTCAACTCACCCTGTGCCCTTTGTGTGTGTGTGTGTGTGTGTGTGTGTGTGTGTGTGTGTATATACATACACATGTACACATACATATACACGTGTGTGTATATATACACACATATACCTACATATATACATACATAGACACACACACATATACATATATATATATATTTCTTTCAGCTACAATGACATTGAGGTCTCATTAATCATACACATCATCTTTCTATGTAGGAATGTAAACAAAACAGTTCAACCTTAGTAAGTCCCTTATGATTTCTCTTTGTTGTTTACCTTTTCATGCTTCTCTTGATTCTTGTGTTTGAAAGTCAAATTTTCTATTCAGCTCTGGTCTTTTCACTAAGAAAGCTTGAAAGTCCTCTATTTTATTGAAAATCCATATTTTGCCTTGGAGCATGATACTCAGTTTTGCTGGGTAGGTGATTCTTGGTTTTAATCCTAGCTCCACTGACATCTGGAATACCATATTCCAAGCCCTTTGGTCCCTTAATGTGGAAGCTGCCAGATCCTGTTTTATCATGATTATTTTTCCACAATATTTAAATTGTTTCTTTCTGGATACTTGCAGTATTTTCTCCTTGATCTGGGAGCTCTGGAATTTGGTGACAATGTTCCTAGGAGTTTTCTTTTTGAGATCTGTTTGAGGAGGCGATCTGTGGATTCTTTCAATTTCTATTTTACCCTCTGGCTCTAAAATATCAGGGCAATTCTTCTTGATAATTTCTTGAAAGATGATATCTAGGCTCTTTTTTTGATCGTGGCTTTCAGGTAGTCCAATAATTTTTAAATTCTCTCTCCTGGATCTATTTTCCAGGTCAGTGGTTTTTCCAATGAGATATTTGACATTGTCTTCCATTTTTTTATTCCTTTGGTTCTGTTTTATAATATCTTTATTTCTCATAAAGTGACTAGCTTCTACTTGTTCCAATCTCATTTTTAAGGTAGTATTTTCTTCAGTGGTCTTTTTGACCTCCTTTTCCATTTGGCTAATTCTGCCTTTCAAGGCATTCTTCTCCTCATTGGCTTTTTGGAGCTCTTTTGCCATTTGAGTTAGTCTATTTTTTAAAGTGTTGTTTCCTTCAATATTTTTTTCAGTATTTTTTTGGGTCTCCTTTCGCAAGTCATTGACTTGTTTTTCATGGTTTTCTTGCATCATTCTCATTTCTCATCCCAATTTTTCCTCTACTTCTCTAACATGCTTTTCCAACTCCTTTTTGTGCTCTTCCATGACCTGAGACCAGTTCATGTTCTTCTTGGAGGCTTTTGGTGTAGGCTCTTGGACTTTGTTGACTTCTTCAGGCCATATGTTTTGGTCTTCTTTGTCACCAAAGAAAGATTCCAGAGTCTGAGACTGAATCTGGGTGTGTTTTCGCTTCCTGGCCATATTCCCAGCCAACTTACTTGACCCTTGAGTTTTTCTTCGGGGTATGACTGCTTGTAGAGCAAAGAGTACTTTGTTCCAAGCCTGAGGGTATGCACCATTGATTTCAGAGCTATTTCTATACAGCCAGCTCTACCACACCAACACTCCTCCTTCCTCAAGAACCACCAACCCGGACCTGATGCAAATCTTCAGCAGACTCTTCACTCCTGCTCAGATCCACCACTTAATTCCTCCCACCACGTGGGCCTGGGGCCGGAAGTAACTGCAGCTGTAGTTCTGTAGCTGCACCTCCCCCGCTGCCCCTGGGGTGGTGGCCAAACTGGGAACACTGTCCCTGCAGCTTTTCCCACAAACCTTCTCTGTTGTCTTTGGTGTTTGTGGGTTGAGAAGTCTGGTAACTACCACAGCTCACTGATTCAGGGTGCCAGGGCCTGTCCTGCCCGGCTTCTGGTCTGGTTGGTCCTGCTGCCTCCCACGCTGAACTCTGCTCCCCTCCACTCCGTATGCGATAGACTTCTTCCAGTGACCATCCAGGCTGTCCTGGGCTGGATCCCTGCTTTCCTCTGCTATTTTGTGAGTTCTGCAGTTCTAGAATTTGTTCAGAGCCATTTTTTTATAGGTTTTTGGAGGGACGTGGTGGGGAGCTCACACAAGTCCCTGCTTTCCAGCTGCCATTTTGGCTCCACCCCACCTTTCTTTTTTCTATTGCCTCTAGAAATTCAATTCATTTTTGCTCATTAATCTTCATTTATTTAAGATTAACATCTGTGAGGAACCTGAGAGGTCATTCAGAGGTAATTCAGAGATGTCGAGCTCAAAGCCTGCAGGCCCACTTGGCCAGCAAAACTTCCAATATGGTCTGAACCATATATAAATCTAGTAAATAACAGAAAAACACAGTTGAGGGGAGAATATATCCCCAAACACACTGGGGAAGATACACCAAATTCCTGATCCTTGAAACTATGCTGCTTTGCTACAATGATGGCCCACATGTCTTCTCTCACTTTTGGTTAAGAAACAGTAGAAGGGTTACTTTCTCAGATATCAACACTCAAAATTCTGTTTTTCCATCCTCAGAGGTTCTGGTTGTTGTCAGTCCCAGGCATAGAATGTTGAACTCCCCATGGCTATGTTCCACTCTTACTGCCCATGATTCAGCCTGCCTTCCTTGACCTACTAACATGCTAAAAAATGGGAAAATCAGAAAGGGAATCTGAAGGCTGACCCTTTGATGAACTTTGATGACTGTGAAGCCCCTTGTTGAGTAACCAGTTTCAGTGAAAGGATATCGAATTTAATAAGATTCTAAATTTGCATAACAGTAATCCATATCACTTAAATTTTCCTTTTGACATTTTCATGCACTTTAAAAAATGAATCCTAATTATTCATGCTATACTGGTCTACATAATGTGAATTTACTTGTGTGCACATTTACATTATCTTCATCTTAAGGATGCCTATGATTAATATTAGTCACCAAGTTATACTGTTCACTGCTTCAATAAGGTTTGTAGTCATTTATATTTGAGGTTTTATGACCTACCTAACAAAGGGAAACTCAGTTCAGAGAAGAGATGCTTATAAAAAGGTTGGTTCACTATCATTCAGGGACTTTTTGAGTACAGACAAAATGAAAAGTATTAATATCATTTTTTTAAATTAAAGAGCTATTTAATACTGTTTGGGGAGAATCCTCACAAGCTGCTTCAATATAACAACATGGTAAGGAAGGAAGAAGAAGGATCAGACATCAGAAAATCTATATTCTATCCTCAGCTTGTTTCTTGGTAGGAGTGTGGCCTTCGGCAAAACTCTACATCCCTTTAGTCCTCAGTTTTCTCATGTATAAAATGAATCAGTTGGGGTGGCTGGTTTCCCAGTTTTCTTTTCAATCTGTTTTCCATCACCCTGTGATCAAAATTCTGGATCAAATTTTTTAATTACTAGAACTACAAATTCTATGTTGTAGCATGTGGAATGGTTACTACTTTTGAGGATTTGCACATTCACACCTTTGATATACCTCCTTAAGTTTTGTGGTGTCTTTTTTTGCCTTTGTTTTATGTTATCTTGGTTGATTTGTTGCTAATTCAAAATAATTTGGCCTAGAAAAAGGAATACAAACTGATGTAGGTAACTGTATACAGAATATTGTACCTTTTCCTCAAAAGGGCTTAGGATTGGTATGTACTCTGCCAGAGGGAATTTACTTCGAAATCAACAAAATCATGACATTTGATCATGTTTATGTCTTTTTCCAGATTTATACTGTTCCTGAGACATGTGATAGCTTTAAGTGTGACATGAATTTGTATAGCTTTCTGAGAATAGGAACAGAAAACCACAGTGGTTAGTTCTATATGTACCCAATTCTAATGACATTACACGGATGTGTTTGGAACTCCAGGAAATACCAAATAGTGGCCTAGTATTATAGAAATCCCTCCTTTTCTCTCTCCCTTCTCTTTCCTAACTTCCTTCCTTCTTTCCTCCCTCCCTCCATTCCTTCCTTCCCTCCATTCCTTCCTTCTTTCCTTCCTTCTTTCCCTCCTTCCTTTCTGAAAGACCTCTTTTTTGCTTTTTCTCTTTGCCAATATTTTAACATTTAACTTTTTCATTCAATTGATAAACATTCATTTTTTTTCTCACTAGTACCTCCTGCATGGAAAAATGAAATATGACCCTTATAACAAATATGCTTAGCCAAGCAAAACAAATTCTAACATTTTCTATGTCAAAAAAATCTGTTTCATTCTGCATATTGAGTCCATCACTTAGCTCTCAGTGGGAGAATAGCATTCTTCATTGTTGGTCCTCAGGCAGAAAGCCAAGACTATTTTAAGAAAGTCATTTTTATAAGATTTCAAGCCAATAGCTCTAAAATTTACTGTTTCCGTTAATATACACAGATTATTTTCTATTAACATACATAGATAACCGATAATTAGATGTTTTCCTAAGCCAAATAGCCTATGCAAATTTACACATGGCCCTATTTTCCATGAAATGTTGATAAATTCTCCAGGAATTTAAGGATAATTCTTTGGCAAGTTAAAGAATAAAATCATATTATGTAATTGATCAGGAATCTGATCAATTGCTCAATGGATCTTTAAAGAACATTAACTGGTAATCAAAGCTATTACGCCAAAAATATTATTTTACATATTCTAGTCAAACAATTCTCTTCCCTAAAGCATTGACCCTTGAGTTATTTCCCATGTCTAGAAGTGATATATACAAGTAGTTTATTTTGCCTCCAAGTCATTTAAGAAATTATATGCAAAGTGTTTAAAATAAAGGTTTAGAGGATTTTAGAATTGCGACAACTTCAGAAAAGCAATTCTTCTCAAAGTGGCTAAGGTTTGAAAAAGCCATTGGTGACATGTATATTTGACTGGCAACACCGGCACTATTCAAGAAAGAAGCTGTGGCATGGCCAAGCATTAAAAAATGTGTACTTTGGGGACAGCTAGGTGGCATAGTGAGTAGAGCACCAGCCCTGGAGTCAGGAGGACCTAAGTTCAAATCTAGCCTCACACTTAACACCCTTAGTAGCTGTGTGACCTTGGGCAAGTCACTTAACCCCAATTGTCCTGCCTTCCCAACCGCAAAAAAAAAAAAAAAAAGTGTGTACTTTGTCTCCTGGTGCTAGCTTTTAAAAACCATGCTTCCTTAACTCATCACCTAGACAGGAAATAATAACAGCACCCTTTATCTGGAACTGGTCTGAAAAGTCTTTGTCAGAAATAATAGTAGCAACATTTAATATATTATTTTTTTAGGTAAAAGTGGGAAGAACTGTTTTTTTTTGGTCGGTCAGGTTGATACTTGAGATAAGGTAACATTGCCAAACCAGAAAGGAACTGATGAGCAAAATTTCAGTTTCAAGTAAAACATTTAGACCTTTGCTCTTTCCAAAACTGAATTGTTCAGGTTCCTGTAAGGGGTTCAAAGCCATCTACTTTGGCGTCTCTTGTTGTAAGCAAAATTCTGTGAATATAAGACATTGGCCAAGCTGTATAAGTTTTAGAGGATAACATGCAGAAGGAGTGGAAAATAGACACTAATTTAACATATATTTCATGACTTAGAATTAGGGAAGGGAACTGAACCTGTGAATTTGTTGTTACATAGGGAGCTTCCTAGTGAGGAACTTTCTCTATCAACACAGGTCAATACTATTTCTAAAACTTATAGTCTAAGAGATCTGCCTGTCAACATGCATTTATTAAAGTTTTATTATGTACTAAGCACTGTACTAAATATTAGGGACACGAAGAAAGCAAAAAAAAAAAAAAAACCCTTCCATGCCCTTATTAGCATACAAGATCTATGCCAATTAAATGGAAAATAATCTCAGAGGGCAGGCTGTACTAATGAACTCATTATCTTTACTGCTCAAACTCTTCCCCTTTCCAAATTTCCATATTGGTATGGAGGGTACATTTATCCTTCCAGTCTCCCAGGCTTGCAACCTAGGTGTCATGCCTGGCTCCTATCTCTTACCACCAACCTCCATCCCATTTGTTGCCAAGGCCTGTCAATTTTGTCTTTGCAATATCTCTCCAATAGAATCCTTTCTCTCCTCTGGTACTGATACCACCCTGGTGTTCATCTCCTCATTCCTACCTACTGCAATAGCCTGACAGTTGATCTGTCTGCCACAAGTCTCTCCATCATCCACCAAAGTAATTTTCCTAAAGCATGGGTCCAACCATATCGTCTCCGCACTCAGTAAACTCCAGTGGCTTCCTATTGACAACAGGATCAAATACAAAATCCTCTATTTGGTGTTTAAAACCCTCCTTAACATCAACAACACACACACACACACACACACACATCTTTCCCCCAGTCTTCTTATACTTTACACTTCCTCATGTACTCTTCACTGGTCTCCTTGATGTTATTCAAATAAGAATCCATTTCTCAGTTATAGGAATTTTCAGTGTCAGTCCCCCATGCCTAGAATGCTCTCCCTCCTGATGTCTACCTCCTGGCTTCCTTCAAGTGCCAGCTAAAATCCCACCCTCCCCTGGAAACTTGTCCCAGTCTCTCTTAATTCTAGTGTCTCCCCTCCATAAATTATTTTCTATATTTCCTGTATATAGCGTTTTTTTGTTCATAGTTTCTTGCATGTTGTCTCCAACATTAGATTGCAAGCTCCTTAAAGACAGCGACTGTCTTTTGACTTTTCTTGTGTCCTCAGGGCTTTGCATAGTACCTGGAACATGGTAAGCACTTAATAAAGTCTTATTGACTGATTGACAGATTACTTGGGGCAAGAGGGGACCAAGAAATCCCTCCTATAAATCATGGGATATGAACTAAGTTTTCAAGGAAGCCAGGAAAACTGACAGATGGAGAGGAAATGAGAGCTCATTCTTGGCATATAGATTGTACTGTGAGAGATGGAATGGAATATTCTGATGGAGAGTGAGTAGGCCAGTGTAGTGAGAATAAACAGTTCATGGCTCAGTAAAGTGTACAAAGTCTGGGAGGGTAAGAAGGGGGAAAGTTATGAAGGGTTTTAAATGCCCAAGAACTTAATATTTAATTCTGGATGCAATAGAGTTACCAGAATTTATTAAACATGACATGATCCAATCTGTGTTTTAGAAAAATCATTTTGGCAGTTTAGTAAAGAGAAGAATTGAAGGGAGGAATGATGGAATTACCGAAGGTCATATCACCAATGTTTCAAAAGTAGTATCTGAACCCAAGTTTTGTTGGATTTCATCCTTAATCAGAAGTGTTCCATTTCCCTAATGAAATACTCTGACATTCCTCTATCTGACCATAAAGTCCAATTATTCCATGTCCCCCTAGGCTTCAACCCTGATAATCTCATTTTTCAGTATTTATCACATCATTAGTCAGTCAGGCAACAAGTGTTTATTAAGTGCTTACTATGTGTCAATACAAAAGGCAAAACCACAACATCATCCTGGCTTTCAAGCTCACATTCTGATGGGAAGATAACATGCAAACAACTATGTACATACCAGATTATACATGTAGTGTAATTGGAAGGTAATAGTACAGGGAAGACACTAGAGAGTAAGGGTAGGGAAAAGCCTTTTGCAGAAGGTGATGGTTAAGCTGAAGACATAGAAGCCAGGGGACAGAAGTAAGGAAGGAGGGCATTCCAGGCATGGGAGATAGCCAGTGCAAAAAAAATGCTCCAGAGATGAAGTATAATAAATATTTCATAAACACCCGATGATTTTTGATCCTCAGATGAATTTTTTAGACTCTTTTATGTAGATACACAAGGATTTGAAGAAAAGAGTGACCAAATTATTTTTTTAAAGGCTGCCAACATATACATCAAGAGAAATGGACAAAGAAAAAATCCAATTAACATAAGAACATAATTTGACATTCATTAATCAATGTTATTAGTATTATTAATAACAATAAACATACATCTAAAGGCTTGAAATTTACTTGGCAGATTTCTGAAGCCTAGTCTCTTAATCAGGATATTGCAGAGAAAACAAAAAGTACATTAGGTTGTAATTAATATTGCATCTGCATAGACACTTTTCTAATCCAATTACCCTAATTTAAAGGCAGCAAAATTTATATTTTTCTAATGTAAATTGTGGAGAAATTGTGCTTATTCTGTGTCTTTTATAGCTTAAAAAGGCTTTGGAAATACTACGACAGCAAGGGGAGATTTTAAATCAGGTTTATATTATAGGAGATCTCCATTTTAAAAATAATTCCCCATGAATATTGCTGGAGTTATAGATTATCTACATTTAGACATATCTCTGGAACTCTGATCAGATTCTGATGTAGATATCAGTGTGCTTTTAAATTGACACAAGCAATATGTATAATTTTAAATGTAAATACAGAATGTTGGTGGAAGTTGGGAAGAGTGAAATTTAGACTCCATATAAGGGAAAATGCCCTAGTTTTTAGAATAAGAGCTGAAGCTTGAACTTTAGCACAATTGGAACAAATTGAGTTAAGCTGGGAATAGGGGCAGATGGAACAGGAACTAAGGAGTCGAAAGTACAGGGAGTGAAGTGACTCTAAGGCATCATCCCTGCTCCTGTGAATGCTTAAGGGAGATAGAAATTGATGAGTTTAAGAAACTGGATGTTTTGGAAAGGGCAGATATTGGAGGGGGACAGACTGGTGATTATTGAATTATTGAGGAGGGAGAGGGAAATGGAGGTCTATAGATGGCAAAAATAAGGATCAGGACTGACTAGAATGAGCTTTTCAGGAGTGGTGACAAAGTGAGGGCCTCAAAGTAGTGGTGGAAACGAGGAGTGAGTCCAGACACACAGGATTCAAACTCAGGTCCTATTACTCTAAATTTGGCAATCTTTCCTCTGTAGGAGTAAACGTTCAGGGGGTACAGTGGAAATAGAAGCAAAGAATAATAGTGACTAAGAAAGGGGAAGGGCTGAGTTTATTGTGGACAGGGGCTAGGGCAGTAGCAGGTCCACCAACAGCAAGCATCTTTGCTGCTGATTATGCATTGATCTTAGAGGGCTTTAGGCCAGGCAGCTTATCTGGCTCTCTGAGTGTAAAAGAAATCCACCATATACCTATCAGAAGACAGTGAAATAGATATAGCATAATACTTGGATCTTGGGAGAAAAGGAGAAACCTGGGTCCTGCAAAGTAGCAGGCATTAGAAGGAGGCGAAAGAGTTCCTCCTGAAAGAAGATTCAAATCGACATTAACCTCTCATGGTTGCATCTAGGTCAGACTCCTAGTAGTTATTGCTATTATATCTGGGTCTGATTAGATATCTTTAAAAATAGAATGGTTGCCTCAGGTGCTAGCGGTCTCTCTTTCTTTGGGAGTTTTCAATCAAAATCTAAATGAACACTCTTCAGGCACTTTGTAAATAGATGTTTGTTTTTTTTTTTTTTTCCTTAGTATAAGTTAGACTATATTCTCCTTTGAGTCCCCTTTTATTCTGAAAGTCTGCAATTCAATAACTTTGAAAATGAGTAGGCAGTTAATTCCTATGTGGGAAAATGTAAATACAATTTTAGAACTAATTAATTGCAAGAAATTATACTTGGATCAATTAACACATGGTAAGAAATGAAAAGACTCAGTTCTTGTAAGGAAAGCTGTGGTAAGTCTGGACTGCATACTAAAAAGCAGAGACATCACCTTGGTGACAAAAGTCTGTACGGTCAAAACTATGGTTTTTCCACTAGCAATGCTGAGTTGCGAGAGTTGGACTATAGTTGGATTATAAAGTCAAGTGATGCAGAATCTATGCTTTTGCTAAAAGATCAAATAGGTAAGACTTAAAGAGATTAATTCAGGCTATTCATTGGAGGGTCAAATACTGAAGCTGAATCTTACATAATTTGGCCACATAATGAGAAGATGGGACTCACTGGAGAAGACCTTGATGTTGGCAATGGTCAAATGCAAAAGGAAAAGGGGATGGCAGAGGATGAGATGGGTAGATAGTGTCATGGAAACACTGAACATGTTCTTGGACAGATTCTGAGAGATGGTGGAAGATAGAAGGGCCTGGTGTGCAATGATCCATGGGTTCAGGAAGAGTCAGACACGACTGAACAATTGAACGATAACAAAAATTAAAAGGTAATATGATGCAATAGAATAGTCAATATCCATAAAATATTCACACTAATGCTAGACATGAAAGAAATTGCTTCTTTTCTGTACTTTACGTTTTCTCTAAAGGAAATAGATTCCACCAGATATTTGCAAGTTGCTTGAGCAGCAGGATTGTTTTGTGTTAAATCGATGAGTCTTTTCTAGGCAAAGAATGCTATTCTGATCTTTTTTAGAAAGAGAGATATCAATGAAATTCCCAAAGTATGTTTGTCAGTTTACTCTCTAAATATAAATATTAAATTCTCATTGTGACTTTCTTGTGTCTTTGATCCAATACATTTTCAACTGTTGTGGATGAAAAAAAATCTAATTTCTTCATTTGATGTGCTATGGATTAGAGATGCCTGCTGTGTGAATCTAGTCAAGGCATTTACCTCTCTGTGCTTCAAATCCTCTTTGGAATATGAATGGGTACACCTAGATACTCTTTAAAGTCTTCATCAACTCTCAATTTATGTAAATTGGAGGGTAAAAAGTTCAGGAAGTGATTTTCTATTTCAGAATCCCAGCTCTTAGAAATGAAGCATTACCACAAACTGCTGTATAAGGCAAAGTACATTTTAATCAATTGATGAAAGCATTTGTGGATTATATTTTAAATCAAGAACAAGAGGAAATGGGAGGCTAAATTCCCTACACTTGTTGCAAATCACAAGGCAATATTGGCAAAACACAAATGAAGTCCTTGTCATTGCCCTACAGTAGAACCCGTAGTAAGTATTTATTTCAGTAACCTAAAGGTGGAGGGGCCTAGATTATAGCCTCAGAATATCTGACCTTGGATCTGCCGTGGCATCAGTTTACGTACCTGAAAAATAGGCAAGATAACTAATTTAGGTCTCTGCTATGTCTCATCTCACTGAAATGAATCAATAAAGGCAGTGAAATGAATTCCTGAATTTAATGAAGTCCTTGAGATTGTCCTGTCCCTATACCTCCAGTCTTTTTAAGCAACAATTTTCTTCCAGCCAGTCAACAGCTATTGGTAAACTCTGGTTTGCCATAAATCCAATTCTCCTAGGAAATTCCAGTATGCTGGACAGCCATATGGGTAGAGAATCACATCCAGTAAGAAATGTTCAGGTCAGACAAAGAGGAAAGTAAGGAAAGACAACTATCTTTATTATTTAAAGGTTAGTGAGTATCTGCCCTTTTTTGGTCACATCATTAGTATGCATGCAAGTGCATGTGTACCTGCATGAATGCATATATATGTAGGAAAGATGATTCTATAGCAGACAATAAACATGACAATGTTCATTGAGGGAAGTGAGATGTCAATGTTTTATAAATTGTTTATACCTAAATATAACTGTTAAATATCAGGAACCCAAGGAGATGAGCCTATCAACAAACAAAGCGAATACATCTATAATTAAAGGAAAATGAACTTCACAAACTTTTTCAACTCAATTTCCAAAAACAAGAACTGAAAGAAGAATGAAAATAGAAGATAAGAAAATAGGAGGTCATCATATCACATTCCTTGAAAAGCTAAGCACCGTTTAATATATTTAATATAATGAAAAGCTAACTACCATCCAAGATAGGTAAATGAATTGTAGGTAAACATAAATAAACAAATAATTAAAACAAGAGAAGTGTTTCTATAACAGACCTTAGTCACTGATCTGAAGTCTTTAATCAATTACTATTTTGTGACTTTTATTAACCAGTTAGTATTTTAACTCTCCAACTAAGATTTTTAAAAATAGTGCTGTTTTGGTTAACAGTTAAGCAACAGAGTCAAGTTGAATTTTGGATGGGAATGCAGAAGGGATGAGAAGCCTGAATTTTAAAGCAACCATTATTTTTATTCCATTTTTTAAAGTAACAATTATTTTAATTTGAGGCTACAAATTCTAAGAGACCCTTAGAATCAAATAAATACAAGCTCTAACTCTACCTCTGACACATATTCGTTGTATGACTGTAGACAAGTCACTTAATCTTTTTTACTATATATCTTTCTGATATAATTCTCTAAATTTCACAGCAGATGTCTGTTTGTTTTGATAGAAGGAGTTTCCTCACTGGCAGTTACTTATACCAATAAATTTATTTTGGAATACTAACTGGGAAATCAATTTGGAATTATGCAAATACAATAACTAAAATGCTCATACCCTTTGATCCAGAGATCCTCCTGCTTGGAATATAATTGAAGGAAGTAACTGATAAAATTACAGGTTCCATATAAACCAAACTGCTTGTGCTGTTGCTGTTGTTCAGTAACTCAGTCATGCCTGACTCTTCATGACCCCCAGAGCATGCAAGGTCCTTCCATCCTCCAACTTTAGAATCACTTGTGAGACAGGGGAAACACTGTCATAGGACTTACCAGGGTGGCATGTCGGCATCAACAATTAACCAGAATTGTGTATATTTCTATTTTTGAAAATATTTTATATAACATGATCATTATGTATCCTTTGTATATTGTGTACAAATAACTTGTGAATCCATCTGATCTTGGTGTTTTTAAAAAGTTTTTATTTTTTTCTTTTAAAATTGGTTTATTTAGGATATCATTCTCCTATTTTGTATTTTTGGAAATATCACATTTAAACATTTTCAGTTTTTTGGGGATATAATTCTGCATAACAGTCAGTACATATCTTAAACTCAATATGTCCAAAATAGATCTCATCCTCTTTTCCTAAACCTTCCTCTGCCCTTCTACCTTTCCTAATATTGCAGAAGGTGACACTAATCTCTCAGGCTTACAATGTAGGAGACAGCTTCCTCACTATCTCTTATTTCCTCCTCCCACAAAATAACCAAGCTGTTGCAAAGGCCTGTTGGTTTCACTTTTGCAACATCTCTCAAAAATGCCCAGAGCATAGCACAATGCCTGGAATATATAATAGGCACTCAGATGCTTGCTGATTCCACACATGCATGTAAATGGTCCTGCCCATTCTAATCATTATTATTTTTCTGTTTTGTAAATGCTAACCATAGCAATAAAGCAAGAAAAATTAATTAAGAGAAAAAAATTGGCAAAGACATTAAGATCTCTTCTTTGTACAGATTAAATAACACTCTATTAAGAAAATCCAAGCGAGTCACCAAAAATTAATTGAGATATTAAATTGATTTACCAGGATAGTAAGAAATTCAACTAACCCTTCAGTAGTAATCAATGATTTTGTATATTACTAATAGAATCCAGGAAAATTTGATAGAGACATATCTTTTATCATACTGACAAAATGCTTCAAATACTTTTCAATTAATGTTGGAAACTGTAAAAACAATGCTCCTTGCAGCTACTGTGGCTGTGTAAGACCAACAACACCAGCACACAGGAGGGCTACCAGGACAGGTTCTTTGATCTGCTTTTCTAAGGAAAGCAACTTAAAGGGGTTTATAATTTCACTTTAATCAAACATACTTACATCATTCATTTAGTTCAGGGGGAAAAAGTCAGCACCCTGAACTTCAGAGAAAACACAAACAGAAATTACAAGCAGAAATTATATAAACAGAGTAAATAAACACAAATCAACAGACAGGGCTTCTAGCTGTCTGACCATAGCAATCCATACAATTACCAGAGAGAAAAGCACCATCATCTGGGTTTTCAAAGACCTGGGGGCTCCTTAACAGCTACCCAGGGGTCTCCACACCAACACTCTTCCAATGATTGAGCCCCAAACAAAACGCTAACCTCAGAGTATATATAAACTTCTTCAGGGTCACTTCACACCTCTCGAGGGTTTCATACCTCTTGAGGGTTTCACACCTTTCATGACTTAAGTAGCAAAAGGGTGTGGGCCTTCCCACAAACAAGGGCAAGACTCAATCAAAGTACTGAGAAACACTCCAAAACAAAAGACAACAAAAAGTCCCACTTTGCTTGCCATTACAGAAACTAACACACATGCACACACATACATACACACACACACACACACACACACACACCCCACACAAATATAAACATTACTTGGATAGATATACACTAATAGAATAGAAAAAATATTTGGCAACAAGATATCTTTTATAATGTATCAAATACTTGGCTATTGATATGCAAGCACAGACACCTGGATAGAGGTAACAATAAAATAATTTTATAAAATAAAGAGGAAAAAATTTAGAAAAATTAAAAACTCATCAAATGTCAATTGACTTGGTTTAGCCAATATATGGAATGACAATGATGCCAAAATTATAATTATTTAGAAAGAAATGAGTTCAAATGGAAGAAATTTCAAAATAATTAAGGTACATAGGGAGGAGGAAGAGAAGAAGAATTTGACTGTCAGTTCACAAATAATGATTAAAAGCAATAAATATTTGTTTCCCCAGAGCTTACTACAGTGACTTGCATGTAATAGTTGATTAATAAATGTTTATTGAATTGATTTGAATATGGAAGTCCTGGATTTTGGTTATGCTAATTCAAAGGACTTTTCCCATGGATATTTATTTAACGAGGTGCTTGTTGCCCTCTTATTCCAATGGTCTGGGCAATTTTCATTTATGATTCTTTGATATATAGCTTCCATACTTCCATTTTATCATGGTTTTCAGAAAATCCATTGATATCTCTCAAACCTATTTTAAGACCACTTTTAACGCGTCAAAATATTTTGCATTTTTTCTATTTCTTGAATCTTTTGTTCTAGAAGGATTTACTATCTCATAGAGTAAATGATTTCTTGGGTCTATTCTATTTTTCAAATGTTCCATTTCTTTGGTAAGGTTTATCACCTTCTAATCTTCTTATTCTTCTAATACTTTCATTGAAAGCTTTTATTTCATTTTTAAAAATTTTTTGCTCCATTTTTCCAGGTATTTGTATAGTACTTATGGAGAATCCAATATTTTACTTTTGAGTTTCTTCTTGCAGTTATTATAGCTAGATTTACAATGATTTTTGATTGTTGATTTTTTTATTTGCTCCTCTCTTCATTCTTTATTCCTGGCTTGGAGCTTCAAACCATGGACAGGATTAAGTCCCTGCCGCCCTTTTGGTTGTAGTTGTGTATTAACAACCCAGCTAGCAGCTTCTGTGGGGGCATAAGATGCACCCACAGCCAGGACCCAGGAGGCTGCTGGGACGCCAGGAAATCACAGGTTCTTTTTATCTGCTTAAACAAGGAAAGCACGGTGAAGGGGTTGACCAGCTTACTTTAATCCAGCATTCAGTTAGCATACAGACAACATTCATTTAGTTCAGGGGAAAACGCCAGCATTCAGTTAGCATTCAGTTAGTTCAGGGGAGCAAAGAGACAAGCATCAAGAGATATACCAAATACAAATTCATTCACGTACTTCAGGGGAAAAAAGCCAGCACCCTGAGGTTCAAAACATTCATTTAGTTCGGGGGAAAACAAACCAGCACTACGAACCTCAAAACCAAAATACAAACAAATTACAAATATCAACAGACAGACCAATACAATTCATAGTTACCAACATCTGGGCTCAGCCTGAGAGCAAGGGCTGGCCCAGAGTCATGCTCCCCACTGCTCCCACACCAACCGGAAAAGGAAAGAGAGCTCTTCAAGCTGTCCTCTCCCCTTATAGAGTTTTTGACATCATCAAGCGCTGCCTGAATGACTAGAGCCAATTGGTTCTTGAGCTGGCCCCTCCCCCTAGTGTAGACCAGGTTAACATGCAATAGGGCGTGGCTCTGGAGCTAACACTTCCCCTCAGCCAGCCCCATGACTCATCACACAGGAAGTTCTGATTCCTGGCATGGTTGCTGGACTTCCTGCCGCAGAAGAGCAAGCCACAGCATCCAGAGGCTTGATGAGGTAAGCTGAGTCACTCAAAGAAAACAAAGGCCATTCCGGTTACAAGTTGTTAACCCTGTTTGGTCTTGCTCTGTTTCGTCTGACTTCTTTCACTGAGCTCCACCATCCCCAGTTTTATATCTCCTGTACTTTTCAAGTTGAGGTCACTGGATCTTCAAGTCCCTCTCTATCATCTCAGGAGACAGTGTTGGGGATTTGAGAGCTTCTGAGCCTTTTCCTTGAGGGCTGAATGTGGCATCTTCTTCTGGTTGCTATTGAATCCTTGGTTTTTCAAGATTACCACCTAGGCCTTTTCTCAGATGATCCCCCCATGCTTATTGCATCTTGATACAGAGCCTCATAAGCCACATGGCTTCTGGACCATCTCTATTCTTCTGGAGCCTTCCCTACACAAAGCATTGTCTTTGGTGATGGGGGCATTAGATGACTTTATCCTTCCACCGACCTTTGCCCATAGTAATCCAATCTATCCATAATGCTCCAGCTCAAATTCCATCACCTTCTATATCACCTAACTCTCCCATTCCCTTTTAACTAACCTACTCCCAACTGCTCCTATGCAGCAAAGGAGTTGTTCTTCTTTTTAATAATCACAGGACTTTGTTCACATCTCAGTAGAACATTAATCACATTATGATTTGCATTAGTTATTTGTGTCCATATCTTATCTTGACTTAATAGTAAATTCCTTGAGAACAGAACAGTGTTGTGTTTGTAATTGCCCATAGGCGCTAGCCCCAGGAGAAAACAAAGTTGAAATGGGCAGAGGCTACAATTTTAACTAAAATGTTAAAATAAATCTGAAAGTTGCATAAGAGACTTTAGAAATCAGAAAAAGGAAATAGAGAATGTTGTTCTCTATATTTATATATAGAACTGGATAAGAAAGAGAAAGGAATTTTATATTAACTTTATGTTAGACTTATGACCTCAGTTGTGTGAGACAATTCCTATTGTGGAAATTTCCTTCTCAATTGTAGTTCAGACATTTAGGGTCTTAGAAGGTTGCCTGGGACACCTAAGAGATAATGTGGCTTGTCCATAGTTATACAATTTCGATGTCAGAGGCAGAGCTTAAGACTAGCCCTTTAACCCCTTGAACACCAGCATGCTCTCTGACATATGTCTTGCTGCCTCTCTTACTTTTGACAAGGATGTCCCTTTTTAAAATATAATTTAAATTAAAAGCAGGGATTTGCTTGAGCTCTCCCCTAAACCCCTCCAAATACTTGTAAAAACTGATGCTAAACAAATTCTAAAGCAGTAGAAGCCACAAGAAGATAGAATGAAACAAATTACCAGCCCAAGAGAATCCTGATGGTCAACAGGAAAGATCTGGAAGAAAAGCACATTCCAGTATGGGTGCCTGCACAGACCAGGATTCAGCAAACCCAGAGCAGGCCTCAGGCGACTTAATCACTGGCAGTTGGGGTGGTTTCCAGACTTCTCAACCCACAAGCAGCAAAGACAACTTAGAAAGTCAGTGGGAAAGGTCTGTCAGATCCGAGTGAGAGAGGAGCACAGACTAACTTTGGCTTCAGTGCATCCCCAGGTCAATAGCAGCAGCAGCAGGGGAAGTTGGGGGGGCTGGGCAGCAGCAGTCTCTGCTTCCAGAGCTCTCAGCTGACAGATGGTAAGGGGATTGAACAACTAATCAGAAGGAGATTACAGGGATCTCTTTGCCGGCTCTGAGGCAGGATTCTGTTGGTTTTCCCATATTCAGATCTGGGTCGCAGTCCTGGGGCAAGAAGGAGCACTGGTGTAGTAGAGCTTGTGGTAGCAGTGGAGAGGGAACCCTCCTCACAGTTCAAAGGCAGAAAAGACTGCTTGTGGTTACTCACTAGCCAGAGCACAGGCCAGGAGAAAAGAAATCATCTCTCCTTAGATAACACCACCTTGGAAGAACTGGAAACTTACAGGTTGCTAGAAGTATCTCTGAAAACAGCTGAACAAACCCCCTGAAGCTTGCGATAGTATGCCCTCCATGCTGGAAACAGAGCCCTACCTTAACAAAGTTAAAAAGTCAAGCAATTGGCTGGAAAAATAAGCAAACAGCAGAGAAAAACTCAGACTATAGAATTTTACTTTGGTGACAAGGAAGATCAAAACAGACACTCAGAAGAAGACAACAAAGTAAAAGCTCCTACATCCAAAGTCTCCAAGAAAAATATGAATTGGTCTCAGGCCATTGAAGAACTGAAAAGGGATTTTGAAAATCAAGTAAGAGAAGTACAGGAAAAATTGGGAAGAGAAATGAGAGAGATGCAAGAAAATCACGAAAAATAAGTCAACAGCTTGGTAAAGGAGATGCCCCAAAATACTGAAGAAAATAACACCTTAAAAATAGACTAGACCAAATGACAAAAGAGGTCTAAAAAGCCAATAAGGAGAAGAATGCCTTAAAAAGTCAAATTGGTCAAATGGGAAAGGAGGTCCAAATGGCCACTGAAGAAAATAATTCCTTAAAAATTAGAATGGAACAAATGGAAGCTAATGACTATGAGAAATCCAGAAATTATCAAATAAAACCAAAAGAATGAAAAAAAAGAAGACATTGTAAAATATCTCATTGGAAAAACAATTGACCTGGAAAAAAGATCCAGGAGAGATAATTTAAATATCATTGGACTACCTGAAAGCCATGATCAAAAAAGAGCCTAGACATCATCTTTCAAGAAATTATCAAGGAGTACTGCCCCAATATTCTAGAACCAGAGGGTAAAATAGAAATTGATAGAATCCACTGATCACATCCTGAAAAAGATCCTAAAAGGAAAACTCCTAGGAATATTGTAGCTAAATCCCAGAGTTCTCAGGTCAAGGAGAAAATATTGCAAACAGCCCCACAAAGAAACAATTCAAGTATTGTGGAACCACAATCAGGATAAGACAAGATTTAGCAGTTTCTACATTAAGGGATCAAAGGGCTTGCAACATATTTATGGAGGTCAAAAAAGCTAGGATTACAACCAAAAATCATCTAACCAGCAAAACTGAATATAATTCTTCAGGAAAAAAATGGATATTTGATGAAATAGAGGACCTTCAAACATTCTTGATGAAAAGACCAGAGCTGAATAGAAAATTTGACTTTCAAATGCGAGACTCAAGAGAAGCATCAAGAGGTAAACAGGAAAGGGAAATCACCAAAGACTTTAAAGTTGAACTGTTTACATTCCTACATGGAAAGATGATATTTGTAACTCATAAGACCTTTCTCAGTATTAGGGTAGTTGGAGGGAATATGTGAATATGTGTGAGTGTGTGTGTGTGTGTGTGTGTGTGTGTGTGTGTGTGTACATACATATAGACAGAGGGCACAGGGTAAGTTGAATATGAATAGCTAAAATATGAATATGTAAAAAATAAAATTAAGGGGTGAGAGAGGAATGGACTAGTAGAAGGAGAAAGGGAGAACTAGAATGGGGTAAATTATCTCACATAAAAGGGGCAAGAAAAGGCTTTTACAGTAGAAGTGATGAGGGGGGGAGGTGAGAGGGAATAAGTGAACCTTACTCTCATTGGATTTGGCTTAAGGAGGGAATAACATACACACTCAATTGGGTATGGAAATTCATCTTATCCTACAAGAAAGTAAAGGGGGAGGGAGTAATAGAAGGGAAGGCAGATTGGGGGAGGAGGTGGTCAGAAGCAAATACTTTTGAGGAAGAACAGGGTAAAAGGAGAGAATAGAATAAATGGGTGGTGGGATAGGATGGAGAGACATATAGTTAGTCTTTCACAACATGACTATTATGCAAGTATGTCACATGACTATACATATATAACCTATATTGAATTGCTTGCCTTCTCAATGAGGGTGGGTGGGGAGGGAGAAAGAGAGAGAATTTGGAACTAGTTTTTTTTTTTTTAAAATGTTAAAAATTGTTTTTACATAAAAAAAAAATTGTTTTTACATGCAACTGTGAAATAAGATACACAGGCAATGGGGTATAGAAATCTATCTTACCCTACAGGAAAATAGAGGGGGAAGGGGATAATAGAAGGTGGGGGTGGGGGGTAATAGAAAGGAGGACAGATTAGGGGAAGGGGTAAACAGAATGCATGCTGTCATGGGATGGGGAGAGCGGAGTGATGGGGAGAAAATTTAGAACTCAAAATCTTGTGGAAGTGAATGTTGAAAACTAAAATCAATAAATAGAAATGTGCACAAAAATAAATAAATAAATTTAAAATAGAATTTTACCTTAATGACATCAACAAAAACATATTGCACAGTAAAGAAAGTGCTAGATTTGTAGACAAAAGATTTGCTGTTCAATCTGTCATCTGTGTGATCTTGGGTGGGTTGTTCCACTACTTACTCTTTCCCATTAGTCTTGGATCTCCTTGAGTACAGGGACTGTCTTTCCTTTTCTTTGTATCCTAAGTGCTTAACACGATGCCTAATACATAGTAGATGCTTAATAGATGTTTATTAATTGATTTCATGATTGACTATGTGGGGCTCAAATTCCTTCATCTATAAAATGACTGTAAGGTCCCTTCCAGCTCTTAAAAGATGATCATATTCACTTTAACAATAACATTTTTTTGCTTCTGTCTCCCCTTCCACTTTCCCTCTCCTCTCTGGATATTATTATTACTACTAATAATAATTATTAATATCTCTCTGGATATTTTTATTGAATGCTATTTTTGTTTTGGGTGCAGGTGTAGTCAGTGACCATTGTTTTGACTCTTTCTGCAGTCTTCATTGCTTTGTAAATTATTCTCTATATCTCTGAATTGTATAGAACTGTCCATTGAGAACATCCCTTTTCTATATGAGAGTTACATGGTACTGCTTAATAAATGTTTATTGAATTGAATTAAATGAACTGAACGTGAGAATCCTAGATTTTGACTATGATAATTTAAGAAATTTTCCTGTGGTTATTCATTTTGGGAGATGCTTGTTGGCCTTTTGTTCTAATAGATCTGGGCAGTTTTCAATAATGATTTTTTGAAATATAGGGTTTTATTTTATCATGGTTTTCAGAAAGTAAGAAGATGGCATAAAAGCTAAGGTGATGGTTTTTCCACTTCAACTACCTTTAGAACCAGCACAAATACTTTCTAATATATACATGAATCAGTGAACAAGGGAATGTTTGGTGATGTCCTGTCAAAACACATAGCAATTTCCCTAAATAATTGAATATTATTAAACAGCCTTAAAAGGTTTGTTTTCAATTTGTCCCCATGGACCATATGAGAAAGAAAGATCTTAAATAGGAAAAATGATGGTAAATGACATCCCCATCTGATATGAGAAAATACTTCTTTCTTACGAATATATAATATTTAAATCATAGAAAAGCTGAATCTATCTAGAAGTCCATTGTTTCTTGAATAAATTCCTATAACCTTTAAGGTTAAAGAAGTATGGCAGATGAAGGATTGGAATGGTGGTGAGGGAAGAGGGTACTGTAAAAGAGGGGGAAAAAACCCTTCCTGTTCAATGATCCCATAAAGCTTGGTAACATCCACCTTGTACTCATACATACGCTAGCACTAAAATCTGGTTTTGTTGCTATATAGTAAAACTTTAGATTGAGATTAATGTGATTGTGGGTAGTAATATGACAATAGACTAAGATTAATATTAATATAAATGTATATGGATATGCATATTTATATGTGTATATGTGGTGTTTGTGAATTCTGATCCTCTAGTAAACTATGTTAGCTCTATCTCTCAATTTCACTTAATGAAATTTTGAAAAGCTTGTTATTTGTGCCTTCATTTAATCCAATCCACAACTTATTTATTAAATGTCTACTATGGAGATGGAGAAAGAACCCTGGGGCATTGTACTAGAGATCTCCTTCTAAGCTAACATCAATCCATTAATCTTTTGGTCAGGTCATTCTACCATTTCCTGAATCCATAAAACTATACTATTATTATCAAGTTCACTTCTCTCAATCTTTTCCACAAGTATAGCATGAGAAAAAAATGCTTGGGAAAACTTTGCTGAAATGAAACACACTGAAAACATGCCATTCCCATTGTTCTGTTAAAAAATCATATTAATCTTTCATGGTCTGTTTTTGATAAAGCCATGATGGCTCCAATAGATCATTGTTTCTCTTTCTAAATACGCTCAAAACATCCTTAGAATGTTACCTAGAGTTAAGGCAAAGCTTACTGCACTGTAGTTTGAAATCACTTATTTCCCTTCTTAGATAATTTGTATATTTGTCTCCAATTTGGAAGCACTTTTTCTGATTCTCCATAACTGTTCAACCATCATCAATAGTAGTTCTGTAATTAATTCTACCTTTTCAGCAATTGCCCTGAGATTTATCTTATCTTGCCCTGGTGAATTAAATTCAGTCAGCCCTGTTATGTATTTTCTTACTCTCCCCTCACTTCCCTTATTATTTTCTGCCCTAGTCAAACTACATTTGTAGCACGACCTTTGGCACTGACCTCGATTCCCTCATCTATAAAATGGAGGACTTGCACTTTTTTAATCTCCCTCCTACCAGGTTTGCCTATTAAAATGGAAGATACTTGTGGCCAGAGACTTTATTTACTTTCATATTTTATTCTCAGTTCTTAAGAACAGAATGTCAGGCAATTTCATAAATGATTGTTTATAGATTGTTGAATAAAGTCTCTTCCAGATCATCCTAGTCCTTCCTGAATTTCCTTATTGTCTCCAATTAGTCTTCGTGGGCTCCTTTTGTTGTCCTTATTCACTATCATTCTCAGCTCATTCTCTCCTATGATGCTTCTGATGGTATTAGTACAGGAACATGTCATTAATTTCTATTCATTCTCTTTTGCTTGTTCTTGTTTACACTTTTATATTCTTAAAGTACTCAAATTGATCTCTGATCTCATCTATTTAGATATCCCTTTGAATGAGGCAGATCATAACCCATCCATACCTGCTCATTTTGTGCAATTCTTATCCATGCCCACCCAAAACTTTAACAGATCTGACCCAAGATGGGAGAGATTTTTATTACATTTTCCTGAGGGTAAATTGGAGTCCTCTGGTTCTCTGCCTGTCATAATTCATTCTTACAATGAGATCAGCCCATTTGGTCTTCCTATCACACAAGTCCTTTTTTAACATATTTTCCTTTTCTCAAGCATGCACTGTTGATTATATGCACCATTGAATCAATCTCTTCCTGTCTTCTCCAGCAGATTGCCCTCATTCTTATCTCCACTTTCTCTAATATTCAATCTCACTCAAGGTACTTCTTCCTTCCCAGCTGCTCATAAACCTGCCCATGTAGGGATAAGCATTATTACCTCCATATTACAGAGAAAAAAATGTGGCTCCATATTTTTTTTTTCAGGATCAAATATAAAGTCCTTTGCATTTACCTAGTTTTCTTCAAGACTCAGCTCAAATCTCATCTTCTACCTTAACATCCCTACCTTCAGCTGCTAACACCATCCACTTTAAAATGATTGTCTGTTCCTCTACTTAATAGTTGCTTTCCGTGTACTTTTTACAGTTTGCATGTATTCAGTTATTTACTTGTTATTTTCCCCATTGGAATGTGAGCTTGTTGAGGGCAGGGATAATTTTTGCCTTTATTTGTATCTCAGGCTCTTAAAATGCCTGGCATTTAGTAAGCACTCAATAAATGCTTGTCGACTGATTATTCCTTTTTCTACTCTGCCATATTTAATCCAATCTTCCACCATCATCCTTCAGTGGCATTTCCTCCTTCTAGAGCCACATAATTCACTTGTTCAGTCTTCTTCCTTACTGATTACTGAGCAACTTTCCTACTTTTTCTTCATAAAATACTAGTCATAAAAGAGATATACCTTCACAAATGCTGATCCCTCTCATTGCATCCCAAATCTCATTCCCTTCTATGTCTCCAAGAACTAAATTGTAGTAATCAAACCCTCTTGCATGTATATTCAATTACTATCAGATGAAATATTCTTGTCTAGCAAGTTCTAAGAAAAACAGCGTCTCTTGATGACTCAATCCTATCTACTTTTTGCACCATGTCCCTCTTCCCCCTTGCTGCCATTCTTAGAAAAGAAAAAGTCTATGTTTTCGTGTCCTCACTATTCATTCTACATTTACAGATTGAACCAGAATTCAAATCCTGATTCAAAGCCTGGTTCAACCACTCTGTGATCTTATATTTAATATCTTTGGGCCTTTGTTTCCTCATCTATAAAAGAAGGAGTTGGCTAAAAACCTCGAAGATCCTTTTCAGCTCTAAGTCTATGATCTTAGGCTCTCCACAACCCTTTGCACTTGGTTTTCCATTTATCTCATTCTAATGAAAGTTCTTTAAGGTCTCTAATTACCTCATAGTTACAAATCAAAAAGGATTTTTTTTCAGCTCAGTCTCCTTGACTGAGCTCTTTGGCCCTGATGACTATCCTCTTCCCTTTTGATAATCTCTATTGCTTCATCTTTAAGTATGCCACGCGTCATTCTGCTTCTTCTAGCTTTCTAACAATACATTCTCTGTCTCATTTGCTTGCTACTCGTCCTTTTCTTGTTCCACCAAGACTGATCAATCATTTTGTTTTTGTCAAATTTCACTTTCTTCTTTGTTTCTGATGAAGTTAGGGAACCTATGTTTTTAGTGGTGCTCAAGACCCCAAAATACCAACACACAGGGTCCTGCTTGAATAAATTAAGCTCAAGCCTTCTCAGCCGAAGACAAACAAAGTTTATTAGAGATTCACCTTATTGGGTACTTAAGAAATCTCACCATTTGTGACACTCGTTTTCACAAGTAGGCTAGATTCAATCTACTGAGCTAGATTGAATCTGAGAACCTTCATTGAGGCAAGATGTAGCCTATATATAGCAAGATTGTAGGAGGGATCTAGGGTGGTCCTGGGGTGATAGGAAGAATGGTTTAGGGAGGAGGAGTCTAAAGAGGATTTTGATGGGACTGGAGTGAGGTCAGACTCCCTGAACCAAGAGAATGGGATTAAGGGTGGGAAGTAGTTGAAGGCTACCTTGGAGATAACAGACAATGCAGAGTAGGCTAGTTTAAGGGTAACAGATGTGGGCATAGGCACTTTGACAGGATCAAGGGTGTGAAGTAGCAGAACAATGGAGGGCTAGGCTAGGTTAAGAGTAAACTAGAGGTTTGGGCCTAGGGATAATTAAAGGCTTATGGCCTCAGGCAAATGCCTCATCAAGTGAGAAGATTCAAAAGAGCTCAAGGGGGCTCCCAGAGCCTGTACCCCAACATTTCCACAAATACTCCCTTGCATTTCTTTGGGACAGAGATTATACAATTTCTTTGTGCATTTCCAGTGCGTTGTATGTCCTTAACAAATGCCTTTTGAATTGTACTCCATAATTTGAGCTACGAGTTCTCTGGTTAACTTCAAACTCTTGATCTCTAGCACTGACCTTGCTTCTGAACTCCAGACCTACATTTCCTACTACATATATGACATATCTCATGAAAAAAATCCTCTAATATCTCTGAAATGAATGCCATTCCAGTGAAGTACAGAATTGGTTCATTTCTGTCTCAGACTAGAGTGGGGAGGACATTTTAGAGTAAGAGAGGATATTTTTAAAGGAAAGTTTGTAAACTTCCATTGTATTTTATAGAATACCCACAGGACATGACTAAATCTCAGGCATTACCAGCACATCTTCTATGGAATGTCACTTCAGTTCACTGAATGGATTTCTAGGATATCTTAACCAGCTAATGCCTTGATTATTTCAACAGAGATGACAAGTCTTTGTTCACATTTAGTTACACTTCAGATCATTGTCTGATTCAAAAGAAGTAATCTTACTGAGAGTGGTATCAGCATATCTTTATTTACTTTAACCAGGGAGAAGGAAAGGGTGATTTATTGATTCAACCTACCCCCCCCCCATCCCTTATACTTTAAGAAGATAAATAATCATTTGTGTTTTTAATTATTTTTTAATGAGTCTGAATTTCTCTATCTGTCCCAGCCTGGAAGTGCAGCTGCTTTTCACCAGATGATCCTCCTACTGATTATTCTTGGAGTTTTGACCTACTCCATTTCTAACCTGGGCCAGTTTAGGTCCTTTAATGGAGCCTAGTGGTCTCCTGCTCCCAGGCACTCACCATATTGGTGTCTTGGTGTCAAACAATGTAAACACCTGATGCCTAATCAGCTTTAGCCCTGCTGCAGCTCAGAACTCTGGAACTTAGCCAATGAACTAGCCTTAGCTTCCCCACCTTCAGAAACTTGTATCACAGAAGTCATAGGCTTGTATAACAATATCTGGCATCAGAAATATTTCAAAAGACTTCATCTATACCTCTGGATAGCCAATAGTGCCATCACTGCAACCAGAACCTCAGTAGAACACCTTTCATAGCCACTTCATATGCTATACTCAATTGTTTCTATCTATATTCATCTGGAATATAAGTGACGTATAAAGCTAGCTAACTGGTGTATGGAAGAGCAATTATCAGATTCTTGAACTTAATTTCCCTATGTATTTAAACTGTGAAGGATTCTATTCTTTGATCACTAGTGTCAAGCATCAGAAAATATTAGCTGATCCCAGGAAGGTAGGAATACAAATTCACAAGAACATTAATCACAAATATACCTCAATCATTACATATATTGAATAATTGAAAACTCAAGACATTAATTTATCATATAATTGAATGGAGGAGTGTGGAATAGCACTTAGACCAGCTGACTCCTATTATCATATTCTCTATTTGTAGAAATTCAAATTGTATTATTATCTAATAAGCACTATTAAATAATTAAAACAGAAGGCCACAGTTCAAGTAACTTCTATTGCTGGTTATAGGTGTATAATAAAATATTTTCTAATTGTTTCTTCCTGCCACAAGAAAATTCCCAGAGTTTAGCCAGCTGCATAGAATTATTGTGAGGAAAGTGTTCCATGAAGTGTAAAATACTATATAAATGCAAGCTATTATTAATTCAAAATTATGAGGTATGGTTTTATTCTTGTCAGTGACAAGAAATCATCGTTGTGGGCAACCAGACTGCCTATCAGCTTCTAAATGAACTGAGGTTGTTACTAAGCAAATCACTTTACTGTCTTACTATCTGAGGAACAGAAAAGAAATTTGACTAAGCATTTCTTAGGGATTAAGGTCCTTTAGGGATAACTTTAACACACACATATGTATGTATCTTATGTGTGTATGAATATATTTGTATATACACATACATACATTATATACATTATATATACATATAGATATAGAGAGAGACAGAAAGAGAGGGAGGGCAAGAGGGAGGGAGAGAGAGAGAGAGAGAGAGAGAGAGAGAGAGAGAGAGAGAAGAGACTTGCTTAGCACTTGAATCCTCAAATACTTGGATTAAAAGAAATGCAATAATAAGGGAGGAACAATGTGAGGCAGTGGCAGAGTATATTTGGAAGATTTATCCTATAGAACCTGCAGTCAGGAAGATCTGAATTTAAAACCTTCACGCTTACTAGTTTTGTGACCCTGGGAAAATCACTCAACTTTTCTTGGCCTTAGTTTCTTCACCTGTAAAATGGGGATGCTAAATACACATACCCCAAAGAGTTTTTGTCAGGATCAAAAGAGATTACCATAGATAAAGTTCTCTGAAAACTTTAAGGAGTTATATAGGGTGTCGCTAAAGTCTGGACACGTAGGACAATTGAACGCAATGTGGACTTATTGCATTGAGTTCATGTGAATCTTGCAAAGAGCATCAACCTTTGCATCACAGATGATGGAAATTAGATTAAAGGCATTATTTGTTAATATTCCAATTAAATAAAATGTGGTTGAAAATTTCATTCATTTCATTTCTTGAAAATATGCATTTTTGCCTATGTGCCCAGACTTTAGGAACACCCTATATAAATGCTATTACTACTACTACTACTACTACTACTACTACTACTACTACTACTACTTCTACTACTACTACTACTACTACTACTACTGCTACTACTACTACTACTACTGCTACTACTACTACTACTACTACTTCTACTACTACTACTACTACTACTACTACTTCTACTACTACCACTATCATTATTTAAAATTAACTGCCACTTTTGCCCTCAGAATTCTAGGGGTTCCTAAGGGGCTAGTGGGAGTGTCTTTCTAATAAATCTATACTGATGTGCTTCCCCCATGTCATTTAATATCAATTTGCCAACCAAATACTTAGATTTTAATTAGGTATATTTACTAATGGGTATGATACAAACAATTGAACCAAAACACCATGCCCCAATACTGTAATATACTCTCTCACAATACATAAAGTGTTTAGAGAAAGTGGGCTCAAGTTTAGTACAATGTGACAAATGAGGTATTCATAGTTCTTTGTTATTAGAAGTCCTTTTCCTTAGAGTCATCACAAGTTCTCCTTCAGAGTGTAGCAGAATAGTTGGTGAATGGAAGCAAGCTTCAACACATAACAAGTAAGAGACTATAAAGAAGACATAGAATGAAGGATGTTATGAAAGAATTGTACAATAGGAAAAAAAAAGTGATGGCCATGTGGTAAAGGCAAGGAATAACCAATGGACAGCCTATGTGCTTGACTTCTATTTTTCTGATATGAAGAGTAATAGAGACTCCCAACTAGGAATTTTTGGAAGTATGTGAAAAAGTGTCTCCCAGGATGGGCAGATACAAAAGAGCTGTGATTCACATTGTTGTAAGGAATATCTAAACCAGTGAGATAATCATAGATCCATTTGGGTATTTGAATAAATGCCCATAGTAACTATGATTGTAGTTTCCTTCTTACAGAGGAAAATTTAAGGCAGAATCAACTGGACAAATAAAGAACAACATTGTTTCACTTGCTTCTTTTATGTTTGGATGGTTTTGACTCTGTACAAATGTTGGGTTGGTAATATTAACACAAGGATGAGGGCAGAGGAGAATGGGATGCCACCAATGTAATTGTCTGTCAGATCATCCTTTTTTAAAATTTTACTCTTAGTAATGAATCACTATTTCTGTGGGTGAGGCCAGAGGGTTATTTACTGCATTTAAAAAGAATTGTGCGAATTCAAGAATAGAATTAATGTCTGACATTGGTCATATGCACTTACTTAAATACATTGGAAATAAAATTAGTACCAACCCTCTCTACAGATTTGCAATGTTTTTCTAACATTTTTCATTTCAAGTTTGTGGGGAAAAATACAGGTGTTTGTGTGTGTATGTGTTTGTGTGTGAGAGAAAGGAGAGTGAGAAAGAGAGACAGAGAGAGACAGAGAGAGAGAGAAGAGTGTATTTCAGAAATGAAATTAATGAATTAAAGTATTCTGTCTTTCTCATTCTTTGTTTAAATACTAATTTGAAGATCCTGCTTTCATCAGATTCAGGCCTTATGAAACTACTTTTGTTTAGCCACTTTCATGCTCTAACTGGCAATAATTGCAAAGAGGAAAATTTGGGCTGTATATATGGGATATCTTCCTAACAATTAGAGCCAGTACAAAGGAGGAATGGGGTTCCTTGGAGGTAGTGCATTAAATGTAGGCTGGATGACTATTTTTTTTTCAAGGAAGTAGATCCTTGTTTAGGTGTGGATTAGAAAAAATGGCCTTTGAGGTTCCTTCCATTTCTGAGTTTGTGTATGAATTAGAAGCACCTCACCTTTCAATATGTCCATATTACAAAGATTCATGAAGTTGTCTTTATAGGTACTTTGTTTAGTAATGTAGTCTCTGTATCTAAGTAGCTGGGCTTAGCAAAGTTGGCATGGGTGAAATGTCTATCATACTGCAGCCAACCTGGCAATAAGCCTCCCCAAATTTAGCTAGGCTGGTCCTTTGAGCACAGGAATCCAATCCATTTATTGGCTCATACGTAAACCTTTCCAGATTGCTAGGACCTACCAGATCTTACTCTCTATCAGAACCTCTGGGAAACCATTGTCATATTCAGACTTTGAGGAGAAGTTTACTTGAGATAGATACTGTGTTGTAACATAGGAAATAAAAGTTTTGTAAGAAAAAAAAGGTGAGTCACAACATGACATATTTCACTGAAGTATAACTTGGAGTCCAGCACTTTGAACTCTGTATTAAATATGCAAGGTTCCAACTTGGAACAAAATCTTCACAAATCATATCTCTTTGCATCATCTTTTCTCTAGCAATAGCTTCTTGTGGAAAATTTCAGATGAGCAGTCTGAAGAGAAGACAAACAAGAATATAGTTTGAATAGAACTAGGTCTCCACAGACATGAGCAAAAGAATCTTCAACTACCTGTAAGTATTTAGGGTCAGAATGCATATGTATACAAGGAAGCTTTTGTTTGTCTCTTTTAGAAAACTTGGGAAATGCATAATTGACTTGACATATCACATAAACAATGAAATTCTTGTCCCACACTCATTCTTATATTATCCCTTTTCCCGTAGAACAAGTTTATGGCACTAGTTTGACGCCTTAACCTCATCGTGGCAGGAAAGCTAACCTGGGTTTTCTCCTCATCGAACCCTTAATGTCTGAATAACTCACAGTAGTATTGGAGAGCGTGCTCTTCCACATCATGGCTCAGTCCCTTGTTGCTCCTCCAGCTGCAAAGGTCATGTTTAAAATGCTTGTTTAGCCCTTCTACATCCCAGCATAGTTCAGTAACTTCCACACATATATTCGATTTTTATTGTTCTTTGTTATGTTGGATAAGATTCTGGAATGAGAAACGCTGAATTTGAATCCTGACACAAGCACTTGCTATCTCTGTCACCCCATACAAATCATTTGACCTCTCCCTGCCTCAGTTTCCTCATATATAAAATGTATCTACTCCACAGAGTTATTGAAAGAATCAAAGGACATAACTTATATAAAGTGTTTTGTAAACCTTTATGTGCTCTATAATTCAGAATGTTTTGTCCTGTAATTCTTAATCTCAGGATTCAGAGAAAGGCAGCTTTGATACTATAAATCCTACCTGCTCCTGGCCAGAAGTCCAGATCCCAAGGGGAACTACACAATTAAGAAGACCATACAAATACAAATCTTTGCTGTTGCCTCTCTATGGCTGGGTCCAGGAACTTTTCCTGCTCCACCACGGTTGATGGTTACTTCCGTTCATTCTGAGAGCTTTCTGTTTCTGGGGATTGAGGTAGGAATGGTCACTAAGTCACTGGGAGTATATACCAGTGCACGTGCTAGTCCCTAGGGACAAAAGTCCACTCTTGTCTCTGACAAGGAAAATCAGGAAAAACCCAACAACAGCAGTTTTAATCTATAGTCTTAGTACCCTGAATTGGTTCCAGTGGTATGCTGATAACAAAAAATTCATGACACACATACATTTTATCTACATTATTAACACTTCTCTATCATCTTCTTAAGATTAGACAATGAACAATACAATACAACATGCCCTGATGTGTCTTATTTGCTGATTTCTGAGGTGTAAATGCTGTTGCAACAATTTGGCTAGCAGCTGCTGTTTGGGTGAAAGACCAACACAAGTCCAACAACGAGAATGCTGCCAGCACAGATTCTTTTGATGTGCTTTACTAAGGAAAGTAACATTAAGAGGTTAACAATCTTATTTCAATCCAACATACAAATATCATTCACTTAGTTCATGGGAAAAGCCAGCCTGAACTTCAGAGCAAATACAAACAAATTACAAATATACATTATAAACAGAGCAAACACAATTCATAGTTGCCAAGAAACCATCAACATCTGAGTTCAGGAGCCATGGAGCTCATAACAACGGCTGGCCCAGAGTCACGGCCACTCTTCCTATGGCTCAGAGCCCCAAGGAAATAGCTCTGTTCTCTCTTTTTATACAGTTTTTGGACATCATCAAACATCATCTGAGTGACCAGAAATTAGGTTCCTACTATTGGCTCTGGTCTTAGCAACTACCCTTAGGACCCCAAAGGGCTTCACGCCCACATAGGCTTAGCACCTAGTAATTAGGGGTTTGGGCCTGGGGCTTTGCACCTAGTAAGGCTCAATCAAAGAGACTTAATTAATTTATCATCTTAAAACAGTAAGAAAGTCCCACCTTAGTTACCAATGCAAATGTTCACATTGAAAATGTAACAATTGACTCTCCTGAGCCAGTACAAGCTAGTCCCAGGACTTTCCCAATTGGCTTCAATCCAAAAAGCCTTAAACCAGCAAATATTTCCCAATTATCTTCAACAGCTTGAGTCTACCATCTTATTTTCAATGTACCGTTACTAAGCATACCCCTGTAGGTGTGCCTAGCCCTCTCAATACCGAATCTATATCATCCATGAGAAGAAACAAAGTACTACATAAAGGTGACTCATCTTCCCTGAAACCTCCTCAAATTGATCAGGGAGCTCTCCTGATTAAACTCCTATAGAAGAAAAATACACAGACACAACCGGTCTTTTCTATCAAGCTTGTCTATCTTCTATACCTTCCCCGTTTAGTTCCTCATTATTTTATGATACTGGTTTACAATCTGTACTGTAAATGCTCCTAATTCTAAGTGCTAATGAATGCCAGCTATACTAAAGCACTTAGTGCTAGGAATTGTGTTTCCATCTCATTATTGTTGTAATTGCTAGTACATACATTAATGGAATCACCATCAAGCACAGCAGGGTCTGGGGGAGGAGGGACAGCAAATCAGGACTTGCACAGGGGCTGACAAATTTAGAGACACATTAAAGATAAAACTGATATTTTTCTAATGTCATATGTTCTTATAGAAGAAATAGTGAATCTCACTGTGTATGTCACATGGCTGCTGCCTGACCTAGTAAATTGCTCTCCAGAAAATTGCAGGAAAGCTGTATTTGTGCCTATCCCAAATTGGTCTTTTCCAATCCTTATGAAAATCTCTACCAAATGAAATGAAGCTATTAAAATAGAAATTTGCTCCTAAAGATGTCTGAAAATCATAAATTTTGGGATGTGAAATAAAAGGAAAAGTGATACCAAGTAGAGCCCAGAACGGTTGAAGGCAATGTTGGAAAACCAAATGGTCTCTACCTTTGCCTATAATGAAATATCTAGAAGGCTATCAGTCTCTGAAAATCCACCCATCAGGAGATATAAGCATACTACATAAGAGAGTTCCTTGATATTGCTAGAAAGTGATCAGCATCTATGAGAATAAAAATCCCCAGTATAAATTCTTAGTATGAATAAAGAATATGTTTTTTTCTTAAATCTATCTTTAGATTGCATGGAAAATTTTAACAGCTTGGCATTTAAAGTCTCTTGTAATCTCTACTCTTATCTACCTTTCTAAGTAATATTCCACCTCAATCCCCTTTCTGGGCTCTTTCTTCCAGTCTAATTGGCCTGCTATCCATTCCCTGTACATGACATTCCATCTCCCATCTCTGTGCTTTGAAACAAGTGACCTCCATTTAGTCACCTCCACTCAATGCATTCCTTCAAAGCACCCACCCTCCTACATGAGATCTTTATTTTTGCCCCTCAGTTATTAGCACTCCTTTATTCTCAAAATCCCTTTTTATATCCTTAATACTCACATGCTTACTTGCTTTTTTTTCCTAATGTCTCCCAGTAAAATATAAGCTGCTTGAGATTGGAACTACGTCATATTTCTATGTATATGTGCGTGCTCAGCACCTATGAACACATTAAAGGGGCTTAATGAATGTTTGTTAAATTGGATTGAATTCTAATTATCTGGTGGCACTTTATCTAAGCCTTTTAAAAGTAAGTTTGCCGACTGGGTTTTCCCAAGGGAATACTACAATATGCTGGTATTTATATGGAGTTTAAAAAAGAGAAAGAATAAAATGAAAGCTTTTCACCACAGTATTTAAACCTAATTAGATATAAAACAAGGATACCAGCATGTGTTACTTACCTGGAGAAGGGAGGGGGGAGGAAAGGAGGAGAAAGCAGATGGAAAAGAATTTATATTTTAGAATTCTTTGCAAAGTTGATTTGTGGATTGAAATAAACTAAGTGATGATTGTGAAAATTCTAAAGATTAAAGCTTCAGGACATTACATGTATGTCCTGACTTAGAAATGAATAAACTAAAGCTGAAAGGGGTGAGTGGTTCTTTCTGTTTCCTCAGAATATCATAAAAGATAACACCCACAGAATAAGCCATGATCTTAGACTAGCTAAATGCACTGTCTGGGTCTCATTGTACCTGTAACCATCAAATGATATGGAGTAATATAATCTAAATAACATACTCTTTTCTAAACTTGAAGGTTTATATAAAATGTTTCTCACAATATCCCTGAAAGGCAAGGGATGTAAGTATGATCACCCCCATTTTATAGAGAAAGCAAAAAAGGACACAAGTTGATTAAGCGTTTTGTCTACCATCTCTCCTCTAATTTCAGAGATAGTATTTGAATCTAGGTCTACTGACTCGAACTCTAGGACTCTTTCTACTATGCTGATATTTTTAGTGTATATTTCATATTTTTTCTCTTTTTCCACATTGACAAAAGTCCTTCTCTGATACTCGATCATAGAATAGCCTTAGATAATTCCAAGTCCTTCACAGCTATGCTTACAGTGGGAACACAAACTTTGGCATGTGATGCCAAAGGGGGAAAGTTTCAACTATACTTGTTATCTGAAATCCAATATCGCCAAATTCACAGAGGGTCATTCAACAATTCAGTGACAATCTATTGAATACCTATCATGTGCAAAGCAATGAGGATGAGGAAAATGAGAGCCCCTCCCCTTGAGGAGTTAGAGGTAGGGAAGTAACAAGTAAGCAAATTAAAAGTAATACAAATTTGTTTCAACAGGGAAATAACAGTCCCTATACATGCTATACATAAGTTATTATCCTCATTTTCACACACAGCATCCTCTTTGACCCTCAAAACTGCCATGTACGGTAGACTAGGAAAGACATTCTCATCCCCATAATAATGGCAAAATTAAGCATCAGAAAAGATAAGATATTTTCTCAAGATGCCCCAGACAATAATAGGCAGAATCAAGCCTTCAATACATTCCTGAATACTATAGCACTAAATTACTTTCTTTCCATATTATATTTCTTCTTGACCATTTGAATCCTTCTATTATTCATCTACAGAAACTTTTTTTTAGAGGAGGCTAATAAAACCAAAATCATCAATGAGAACTTGATAGTTTATTTTTATTATGCCCCCGAAATCTCCTTTAGCTTCCAATTAAGAATTTTGTAAGATCTTACGTGATGTTTATGAAAGGCAAAAGAAGAATCTTGGTAGAGTATGAGATTAGAGATCAGTAGATGTCGTTTCAAATATGGACTTTGACACTTAACATTAGTTGGGCTTTGGGCAAGATGCTCTGAACCTCAATCATGGCATCTTCAAAGAGGGGTTATTACTATTTGTACTAGCTATATTACAGGGTTGTTGTGATGATCAAATGGGATAACATATGAAAAGTAATTTGCAGTAAGCAAGTGAGAATTTGTAATACAAGCTGTTCATTAGTAGGTAGTATAAAATAGTGGAAAGAATCTTATACTTTGAGTAAGAGGATCAAGGTTCAAATCCTAACTGGCGTTGATTGTGGGCAATCACAACGTAAGTCTTGATTTTCTCATCTGCAAAATGGGGAGAAAAGCATTTATGCTATCAGTCATAGGACTGTTGCAGAGAAAATGTTTTTTAAAGTTTTATATGAATGTGAGCTATTACAAACTAATTAGTATTCTTCAAAGCCCTTAATAAAATTTAAATATTTAATCCAAACTTCTAGATTCTGTATTTAGACTCTCTTGTAAATAAAATGTTGCTATTCATTTCTATGAGGCTTTCATGTTTTCTACAAACACTTGAATAAATACATGGAAGGTACATTCTTGTGCTAATTTGTAGCCACTCTAACCTTTTATGAATCTCTTCTAAAAATATAATTAGTTAAAACTCCAAGTTAGACAAAAAAAGTGTTAATATTAATTGTGGCAGATGGAACTTAAAGGAATCAAAATAAAGACCAATTTGAATTTCTTTTAATAAGTCTAGTTAAAAATAGAGAGGTGCCAGCTGCAAAATTTTCCCAGCCAACATTTATTCACCCTTAGTGAGAAAATACTGTTAGTTCATGGATAACTGCTTGCTTAAAAAGCTAGAAATTGGAGGAATACCTAAATTTTCAGTTCACAGTAGTGCATGCAATGAATTCAATACTCTACCCAAGATAATTATGGTTTTGTATAGCTATCAAAGTTTTACTACAAAATTAAAAATATGATGCACAAAGCCCAAGTTGAAATCCCTTCATAATTCCTCTGCCTAGAGAATTATAGTCATATGATGTACTAATGTCTAAAAGCTCACCTGCATTCTCTTCCACCTTAGAGAACACTTTCTAAACTTTGTCATGCTTCTCTCCTGTTAATCTCTGATTTGTTCAAGATCATTTGAAGCTTTACATTGCAAACATGATAGGTAAAATATGCACATTGGTGAATCATCCACCAGAAAAGAAGTGCATGCTGAAACCCCTCTGGCCATCTGCTCTGCTGCCATGTTTCCATCTCCCACCTCTTTCTTGGGAAACATCAATCAAATTAATGCTACCATGAAAATTATAAGGGGCATGACAATTTGCTGCCCACTAACTATGCCTCTATTTCCTCCAGGCAAAGCTCCCTTCTTTAGTTACAATACTTGCTACTACTTCCTAATAAAATGTAAGTTCTTTGAAAATAAAGACTATGCTATTTTCATAGTCACACTTCCTAGCATAGTCCCTGTCACACATTAGATGCTTAATAAATATCTTTTCATTAGCTAATTCATTTATTTAGTCATTCATTCCTTACTATAAAAGTGATCTCATTTTTTTCACTTGCACCAGCAGAAAATGGGCAGACTTCTTTTTATTGTTATAAATGTTTTATTTGGGAGCAATATCTCTAAGTCCAATAAGGTACACACTAAAACAAAATCACCTTTTCATATGATTCAGAGTTGGAGGTAAACTTTGTGATCTAGTCCAACCCCTTCATTTTATGACTAAGGAAACCTAGATAGGTGACATGACTCACTCAAGGGCTGACAAAGAAAAAGTTTGAAGAGCTCATATTAAGAAAATACTTCAAATTTTCTAAGAATAATATGACTATCTTATCATTTGATCCTCATAATACCCTTGTAAGGTAGAATGATATACTATTATCCCCATTTTCTAGAAGAGAAAACTGACTCTCAACCAGGTTAAAAGATTTACTTTTCTAGGTCATGCCACTAGTAAGGCTCTGAAGCAGGATTCCAAACCATCTTCCTGACTCCAGGCACAGAACTCTAGCCAACATACTACACTGCTTCTGTGCCCCTATAGCACAGGAAGATTTAAACCCAAGACTTCGAATACCAAATTTAGTGTGCTTTCTATAGTACTTTTTTCCTCTTAATGATATTACCCAGGGGAAGTATTACAATTAGGTCCTTTGCATACAGTCAGTATTTTCCTAAAGTCCTATTATCTACTGATTTTCTTACACTTTTAACAGTCCCTTATCTATGGTCACATATATCTATATTAATATTTATATAAATATTTATCTATATAACTATATCTGTGTCTATATCTATATATTTCAAAAACATAAAAGCCAATATGAGTTAAGATAGGGATAGGGACTGGATTTGTGATTTATTTCATTTATATAGGGAACTCCTGAATTAAGAAATACACCCTACCAGTGCAAATTAGTACCTTCTCTGTAACTTAGAAACTTCAAAATTTGCTTAAAGCAATTCTGAGGTTCAATAACTTTTCTAGGGATACAGAGCCATTCTGTACTAGAGCCAAGACTTGAACTCAGATCTTTCTGGCTCTGAGGTAAGATTGCTTTCCACTTTGCCCCTGTTCTAAAAGTCTAAAACTACAAAGAAAGAAAACTAGCCATTGTTTTGCGTGTGATTATTTGTTACTTTTACAAATACTTTGTTCATGACAGTCCTAAGCACTCTATTTTCCCCTATGATCTTTTATAGTATTGGCTTTAATCTGCTGAAACAAGGTCATCTCAGTGTGCTGTCCTCAATTCCCTTATTTTTTTTTTCCATCTGATTCATCTGCTGCACACTCATGTACTCTCTTGCTAGGGTATTTCTGTTTTTACACATTGACTCTCTAAATCCCGAAACTGTTTTAAACTCAATTTGTTTTCCTGCTGAGGGCTCCATGGCTAAAATATCATTTCTAACTTAATTCCCACTTGCATGATTCTACTGACAATCAGTACGATGGAGTTACACAATTTTTCCAAGCAGAAAACGCTCAAAGCTTTAAAAAATAATGCATTTGGTGAACCATCATTCCATGTTTGTGCTCTGAATACTTAAGTTTACTGTATCTTAAGCTTTCCTCTAACTTATCAAGCAGGAAGAGTGACTTGGACTCTCCTCCAAGCTCTTAAATCAGTCAAGGCAAAATCCCTACTCAATTAAATATTGCTGCTTGCAAAAGGGCACAAAGAAAATTCAGTCTTGACAGTGACAACTGCAGGCAATAATCTTTCTTTTCCTTTTCAAATCATTCACTTAAGTGAGCCCAGAGAATGCCTCTTTATTGCCCCCAAACTTACTAAGACATAAATGTTTAGATAAGCGATGTGGTCATATCTGACCCCTGACAGAAGGACTGACTGGTTACTGGGACACTAAATCATTTGAAAGAGAAAATTAAAATTCCAGTATCTTTTGGTTTTCTTGGAAAGAAATAATTTTAAAGGTATTTTCCTTATACTTGACCCTGTTGTTTATCAACTGTGACTATTTAGGTATTCATATGGTTTCTTGACAGAGACCAAACTAGGTTTGGGTAATGACAGCTTTTCTCCAGAATGAAAAATTTACATTGTAAAAAGTTTTCAGTCCTTTAGCAGTAGAACAATAGGGATTTACCTCTAGTAAGAAGTATCAGTGAAGGGCAGAGCAAAAATAGCAGAGTACAGGCAGGAACCCCCCTGAACTCTTCCCTTCCAAACAACTTTAAAATGATGCCTCAAATAAAATTTTGGATCAGTAGAGCCAAAAAAAGGTCAGAATGAAACATTGTTTTTTCCTGACTAAGACAACATAAAAGATAAGAAGAAAGGTCTGCGCTACCATGGTGGAAGCCAACCTGGAGCATGGCAGCAGCACAAGCAGTGGATTTTGGAAGCAGCTTTGATAGCAGCAGCAGCAGCAGTGTCTTCAGGAGCTCTCAGCCCAGAGACAGTAAGGAGGTTACACAACTGATAAGAAAGATATTATAGGAACCATTTGTGGGCATTGGGTGTAGCTGCCACTCTGGGACTCTATTGCCCATAAGCAGTTATGGGTTATAGTTCCAGGGCAGAGAGGAGTAATTTTACTCAGTCATAAGGGGTCAGGGGCCCTGGTTAAAGTTCCAAGGCAGAAAGAAATATTAGCACTTGTGACTGAAGGAGAAAAGGTACTTCTTCATAGCTCCAGAGGCAAGAAGGATTCTCATGCTTGTAGCTGCAGGAACACAGAGGTTCTTCCTGGGTAAAGAACAGAGCCAGATCAGGAGAGCAGTGACCACACCTCTCCCAGAGCACACCACCTTGGATGCACTGATCCACAGAATTAGCTCTGAAAACAAGAGCAGAAAAATACCTGAAGCTGGGACTGTGCCTCACTACCCTCAGGTGAGCAGAACCCAGCTTTAAGATAAAGTTCAAGGTCAAGAAATAGGCTGGTAAAATGAGCAAACAACAACAAAACACAACTTGACTATAAAAAATGACTAATTGGATCCAAGCCTGACAATATCAAGTTCCTTGAAGCATTAAGGAAATAAATAAGAGTGCTACAAGAAAAAATGGGAAAAGAAATAAGATTGATGTAAGAAAATTATGAAGATAGAATTAATATCTTGGTAAAAGAAGCACAAAAATAGCAAATAAAATAACCTCAAAAACAGATTTTTCTGCCCTGGACTCAGGAGGACCTGAGTTCAAATCTGACCTCAGACACTTACTAAGCTCTGTGACCCTGAGCAAGTAACTTAACCCCAATTGCCTCAAAAAATTTTCTGAATGTTAAAAGAGGCACAACAATTCACCAAAGAAAATAACTCTTTAAAAATCAGAATTGGGCAAATGGAAAAAAAAAGAGGTACAAAAGTTCACTGAAGAAAAAAATTCCTTAAAAACTAGAATTGGTCAAGTGGAATCTAATGACTCCATGAGACATCAAGAAATAATAAAACTAACTCAACGGAAAAAGTAAAAGAAAATGTGAAATATCTCTTTGGAAAATCAACTGACTTGGAAAACAGATTAAGGAGAAATAATTTAAGAATCATTGTACTACCTGAAATCCATGATTTAAAAAAAGAGCCCCAGCATCATGTATCAAGAAATTTTAAAGGAAAATGTCCCAACATCTTAGATCCAGAGGATAAAATAGAAATTGAAATAATCCACCAACCATCTCCTGAAAGAGATTCCCAAATGAAAACTCCTAGGAATATTATAGCCAAATTCCAGAGCTCCCTGTTCAAGGAGAAAATAATGCAAGCAGACAGAAAGAAACCATTCAAATATCATGGAATCACAGTGAGGATCACACAAGATTTAGCAATTTACATGCTAAAGGAGTGGAGGGCTTAGAATTTGATATCTAGAAGGAAAAGGAGTTAGCATTACAACCAAGAATAATTTACCCAGCAAAACTGAGTATAATTCTTCAGAGGAAAAAGACTGGACATTTAATAATATAAAAGACTTTCAAACATACCTTGTGAAAAGACCTGAGCTGAATAGACATTCAATCACAAGACTCAAGAGAAGTATAAAAAAAATGAAAGAGTAATAATAAGAGATTCCATAAAGTTAAACTGTTTACATTTCAATAATTTTATCATTATTAGGGCAATCAGAAGGAGTTTACATACACAGATGATATGAATGTGAGCATAGGATGCTAAGATGATCTCAAAAAAAATTAACTGAGTAAGAGGGATGCACTAGGAGAAGGAGAAAGGTAAAGGTAGAATGAGGAAATTTTCTCACATGAAAGAGTCACTCAGCGAAGAACTTTTATAGTAAAGGGGAAATTAGAAGGGTGGGCGATCCTTGAACCACACTCTCATTGGAAATGGTTCAAAGAGTGAAAAATACATACATACACTCACACACACACACACACACACACACACACACACACACCCCACACACACACTTAGTTCAGTAGAGACATATATCTTAACCAATAAGGAAACAGGAGGGAAAAGGGATAAGACATATGGGGGGTAATAAAAGGGAGGATGGGTTAGTTTCTCTGTCTCTCTGAAAACCTGTCTGTTCTTCTGGTAATTCTTGGTTTACGTATTACTAAATCCCGGCTTGCAGAATCTTAGTATATACTTCATGGTACGTGAGATGAGTACAATTGTTTGGTAATTTAAGCATTTTTCTTGTTGCCCTTCTTAAGGACTGGGATATAAACTAATCTTTTCCAATACAGTGGCCACTGTTGAGTTTTCCAAATTTGCTAGAATATTAAGTGCAGCACTTTAACAGCATCAGCTTTTAGGATTTTAAATAGATCACTAGTAATTCCATCACCTCCACTGACTTTATTGTTAGCAAAGGTCCACTTGACATTATTCTTCAGGACATCTGGCTCTAGATCAGTAACTACATCATCATGGTTATTGGTGATGTTAAGATCTTTCTTGTATAAGTTTTCTGCATATTCTTGCCACCTCTTCTTAAAATCTCTTTTACCTTTATTATGCCTCTGCCATTTTTGTATTTTATAATTCATATTTTTGCATGAAATGTTTGCTTGATATCTCTATTTTTTGGAAGAAACCTCTTGTGTTTCCCATTCTGATGTTTTCTTGCATTGTTCATTTAAGAAAACCTTCTTCTATCTCCTTGCCATTCTCTGGAATGTTGCATTAATTTGGGTATATCTTTCTCTTTCTCCTTTGTCTTTTGCTTTCCTTCTTTCCTCAAATATTTGTAAAGTCTCATCAGACAGCCATTTTGCATTCTTGCTCTTTTTTTTTTTGCTTTAGGATTTTTCTTGTTGTTGTTTTTGATGCCTCCTGTACAATATTGCAAATCTTTTTCCATAGTTCTTCAGCCACTCTACTAAATCTAACCCCTTAAATCTATTTGAGATTTCACTTCATATTCATAAGGGATGTTATCTAGGTCATGCCTGTACAGTCTGATGATTTTCCCTACTTTTTTTCAATTTAGGTCTGAATTTTGGAATAAGAAGCTTATGATCTGAGCCACAGTCAACCCCAGCTATTGTTTTAACTAACTGTATAGTGTTTCTCTAACTTTGGCTGCCAATTATATAATCAATATGATTTCAGTATTGACCATGTGGTGATGTTATGTGTACAGTTGCATTCTGAGGTGCTAAAATGAGTGTTTACTATGACCAGTGAGTTATCTTGACAAAAATCCATTAGTTTTTGCCCTTTATTAAATATTTTGTATTTTATTTTATTTTGTATTCCAAGGCCAAATTTGTCTGTTATTCCAATTAGTTTTTGATTACCTACTTTACCATTTCAATCCCCTATGATGAAGGTGATTTTTTTTATTTGGTGTTTTTTTTTTCTAGAAAATGTAGGTCTTCGTAGAATTGATCAACTTTGGCCTTTTGGCATCAGTGGTTGGAGTTAGACTTACATTATTGTGTTGTTGAATAGTTTGCCTTGAATTAGAACAGAAATCATGCTGTCATTTTTGAGATTATACCCCAGTACTGCTTTTCTCATCTTTTATTGACTATATGGGCTATTCCATTGCTTCTAAGGGATTCTTGCCCACAGTAGTATATCTAATGATTACCCGAATTAAATTGACCCATTCCAGTCCATTTAATTTCACTGACACTCAGGATGACTATGTTTAATCTTTCTATCTACTATTTGACACATACAATTTACCTTGATTCATAGATCTTACATTTCAGGTTCTTATGCAGTATTGATCTTTATAGCATTAGACTTTCCTTTTGTCATGAGGTGCATCTCCAGCTGAGTTTCCTTTCAGCTTTGACCCAGTTGCTTCATTAGTACTGGAGCTACTTGTGATTGTCCTTCACTCTTCCTCAGTAGCATGTTGGATGCCTTCTGATCTGAGGGGTTTATCTTCTGGTGTTAGATCTTTTATCATTTCAATGTTATCCATGGGGTTTTCTTGGCAAAGGTACTGGAACGGTTTGCCACTCCTTTCTCTAGTGCAGGGCTTCTTAAATTTTTCCCACTGCAAACCCTTTAATGCTTCTTAAACTGTGAATCACAACTCCATAATGCATCACCTTTTGTCTGACTCTTCACCATGACCTGTCCATTTTAGGTAATCCTGCATGGCATAGCTCATAGTTTCATTGAGATACACAAGCCCCTCTGCCACAACAATGCAGTGATCCAGGAGGGACATTATTGATTAGAGAAATGCAAATTAAAGCAACTTTAAGATTCCACTTCACATCTATCAGAAATGACAAGTGTTATGGAGCTTGGGGTAAGGAGGAAAAATAGGTACAATAATAAACTGTTGGTGGAGTTGTGAACTGGTCTAACCATTCTGGAGAACAATTGAAATCTATGTCCAAAAACTGTGCATAGCCTTTGCCCCAGATATACCACCACTAGGACTGTAACCCAAAGAGATCAAAGACAAAAGAAAAGGACCTATGTGTGCACAAATATTTATAGTAGATCTTTTTGAGGGGACAAAGAATTGAAAATCAAGGGAATGCTTATCATTTGGGGAATGGCTGAACAAGCTGTGGCATATGATTGTGACAGAGTACTATTATGCTATAAGAAATGATAAGGGGGTGATTTCTGCAGGGGGAAGCATAGCAACATTCATAGGAACTGAGGCAAAGTGAAGTAAGAAGATCATTGTGCACAGTAACTATAATATTGTAATGATGATCAACTGTGAAAGACTTGGCTACTCTGATTAATACAGTGATCCAAGACAATTTCAAAGAACTCATGACAAAGAAAAGTCTATCAACCTCCAGAGAGTAAACTCATGAACTCTGAGTACAAATGGAAGACTAATTTTCAAACTTTATTTTTTGTGATATGAATAATATGAGAATGTGTTTTGTGTGATTTGACATATATTATTGATACCATATTATTTGCCTTTCCAGTGGGGGAGCAGTGGGAGGGAGAGAGAGAATTTGAAACTCAAATTTAATAATAAAAGAATGTTAAAAATAAATAATTAAAAAAGAAGAAGAACCAGTGAAATAGGAGACAACTCCATTTATTGGTGAGGTGGAGAACTATGGGCATGTAATATCACATGTATGTCCTCTCAGACTCCAAGTCGGTTGATATGTTGGGTGATTTTACTAAATGGCTCTTTTCCCCCTCTTCCCTCCCTCCCTTCCTTCTTTCCATTCTTTCCTTCCTACTTTCTTTCCTTCCTTCCTTCTTTCCTTCCTTCCTTCTTTCCTTCCTTCCTTCCTTCCTTCCTTTTTTCTTCCTTTCTTCTTTCCTTCCCTCCTTTCTTACTTCTTTTATTTTTTTATTCTTTCTCTTTGCTTTTTATTCCTTCCTTTTTTATCTTTTTTTATCACAAGGGGTAGTTCTCTGAGGAGGGAAGTTAGGAAAAGCAGGATGTAAAAACAAAATATATAAGTCTAATTTTAATAGCTTTTATTTAATGGTCTATGATATGGCCTTCATCTAGCATCTATGGCTTAGAGAAGCCAGGATAGGAATACTCCTATATTTTCTAGTAAAGCAAATATAAGAGTTAACGTCACTGACCTGGCTTGTGTTACCTCAAATACAAAAGGCTAGGTACAACTCTACTTCCAAACTGAATGGCATGCATATGAAACTCTTTTCTGCCTCTTCTTTTTGAAAATGCTAAGCCAATGAGCATTTAAAATTGATGATTTCATTCCCAAAGATTGTATATTTTCTTGTTCATAGCATCAATATTGATAGAAATAATCTCTTTCCAGGATGTGACTATGAACATTACCAATCTTTCCACCATATTTGAATATGTTGTGTTTTATGCTACATGGGGTTCCTGAATTAGGGTGAACCAGCAACAGTCAAAACATCATATAAAGGCAGGTTTCCAATCTTGTTTTCAATGGGCTATATCACACAAATTACTTGTGTATCTGCAGAAAGGCACAATTCAAATATTTATGAAAAACTGACCATGTGTTAGAGTTTCTGAGGGTAATAGAATGTTTAGGTTGGGTATGATCCTTGCCTTTATGGAAGTTGAAGTTTTAGCACAGGGACATAATACAAACACTTATCATCCAAAATAATATATGATATCTACATTAGATCCGAGGTGAGAAAAACGTTGTTTGTTTAATTGACTGAAGGAAGGGGGAGTTAATCATGGAAAGCTTCTTGGAGTAAATGGCTTTGGAAGGGTTTTTGTCTATTACAAGAATAGGCAGAAAACCAACAGGCAAAGGGCAAGGGAAGACTTTCAAGACAAAGAGAATAAGCAAAGACATAGAGTAGGGAAAATAGAGATGATATTTGAGACAAAGTGCAAATAGTATTCACATAGAAATAGATAGCATGAGATAAGATTGTGAGGGCATAGTAGTGATAGGTTTTGGAAGGTCAGAACGTTTCAATTTTAGGAGCCACTAAAGATTTTTGAACAGAGGAACAAGACTAGATTTACCGAAAAGGAAAACTTATCTGGCAGTGAGATGGAGCGGTTGATTTAAAATGGGAAGAGCAGATACAGAAAAAAAATCTGCTGTAACATTCCAAGTAGGTGGTGATGAGGGCTTGTTCTAAGATGTGGGCAATGGAATGATAAAAAAGAACACACAGTATTATTGAAGTGGTATACTGAGATTCTGTTAACAAAGTGGACATAAGGAAGAGTCCAAGATAACACCAAGTTTTAGCTGTGACAGCCTGGGCAAATAATGGCTACATTGACAAATAATAAAATTAAACAGAAAAGGCAGGAGGTTGTACAATAAATGATATGCTGGACTTAAAATTATAAAAATCTGATCAAATGCTGCCCCAGAAACTATTTGTGTTATGCTGGGTAAATTCCTTAATTGTCTTCAACCTCAGTTTCCTTATCTGAAAAATGAAGATTATAATATGACCTACTTTACAGGGTTGTTAGGAGGATCAAATGAGATAAAATATATAAAGAGTTTTGCAAACATGAAAATGTTATATAAAGACTAATTACTATTGTCCTTTGGAGTCAATTGGGGTTAAGCGACTTGCCCAGGGTCACACAGTTGATAAGTGTCTGAGGCCAGACTTGAACTTAGCTTTTCCTAACTGTAGGGCCAGTGCTCTATCTACTGCACCAGCTAGGTGCCCCAGTTGCTATCAATATTATTATGTAGAATAAAATAACAAATTTGATTTTGGAAATTCTCATTTCCATTTATTACACACTTACTATTTATTATGTACTATGTTAGGCACTGAAGATACAATTAGAAAAATGAGACATATTCTAATAGTGATAGATATGTAAGATAGATATAAGGAAGAACTGCCCAGGGGTCTTTTGGTCTGGGAAGCAATAGTTATGATGAGTAGAACAAAATATTGATTGAGATACACATTTCAGTAGCAATAGTAATGTTCATTTGATTACTGTTCTCTGAGCAAAAGAGTGAAAGGGAAGGGGTAAATTTGGAGGCGAGATTGAAAATGGCTGACATGAAAGAGCATAGCCAGCTTTGCTACTGGTTAGATAACATGAGGTCTCAATTGTCTTCACAGACTGGGCCTTGGAGGCCAATTCCAAAGCTCGTCCGAGGTATGGTCTCTGGACCATAAGAAGTATAGCGGGAGGGTGCAGTAGTAGCGATAGGTCAGAAGATAGCTAGGGTGAAAGTTGTTCTGAAGTCACTTCTGTAAAATACAGACCTCAGAAAAGAGGAAAGAGCAGAAAAAGGTGTTGGCTTGCAGTCATCTGTGTTGAGGTGATATATTGAAAATAGGGAAATGAAGTAGATAGCCAAGTGAAAGTAGAGGGAGAAAAAGTCTAAGGAAAAGACTTTGAGGAATTCTACCTTAAGTAAAAAAGGGGGTCTTTGGAGAAGGGAAAAATAGTCCCTGACCTCAAAGAGCTCACATTCTTTGAAAAAGTGACATGAATATAAGTAAGCAAAACATATAGATGTACATACATGCATTAATATATAGATATATATTAGATATACATACACACACACACATAGCATAGATAGAGAGTAACCCTAGAAGAAAGGACTCTAGTAACTTGGCAGACCAGTGAAATTTGCAAAATTTATGTGATTCTGCCCAAGTAATTATTTAAATTTAATGAAACAGTTATATTCTAACTTTCTCTCTCTTGCAAATTACGTTGAATGTTTACCTTTTATTAGTACAATTCTATTCATTTTGAACTCTAATGATGAGGGCAATATACTTACACAGATTAGAAGTTATTTGGACTTAATTATCTGTGTTTAATTAAAATATTGAGCAAGACCTATTTTTTTCTCTAGTCCACTTTTCATAAAATACTTCTTCACACATTTTCACTTAGATAAATGTGGATCAAAAGTCCTTTAAAATTATTAATGCATCTACCATCTTAAATGCATTTATGCTACAGACTATATTAACTCACTTGTTAAAGCAGATTATTGTATTAGATAAAGATATTGATGAGCTTTTTACCCCTAGTACGGATTAGAAACTTCAAACTCTTATCCATTTAAAAGAAGTTGAAATTCATAGTAATATGGTTTATTTATACTGAAATGAAAACTGTTGCCGTATGAAAACAGCCTTATTCCTTCTTAGTGTAACTGTTTTTATTTATTCCTCATTTGAATATACATCTTACAAAGACTTAGTTTTGCATGGCTAACTATATGAATTCCCCTTGTGAGGGAAAATAAGCAAAAAGAATTATAGCATCACAGAATCCCAACATCTAAGACTTGGAAGTGAAGTCAGTAACCATCTATTCTCCTGCATATTAGATCCAGAGTCCTCTGCAATATCTCTAACAAGAAGTTGTCCAGTCTTCACTTAAAGGCCTCTATCAAGGTCTATACACTACATCTGGAGGTAATTCATTCTGCTTTTGGATTTCTTTACCTGAAAGTTTGTCCTTGTTCTGGAAACCACATATGCCCTTCTTAAAGCCGTCTAAGTTTTATTTCTTGGCTGACACATCATATTAAGTTATGGAGTTCATAGTTCACTGAACTCTTGTCTTTTTTTTTATTATTTTTTAAAGAACTACCAGCCAACCAAATTCCCTCCCCCAACTTTTATGTGTATAATGGAATGTTTTAACCCAATATAGGATTTTTTAATCCAAGTTCAATTTGTGACCCAAATCTATATGATGAAATTAATTGACCCCCAATTTACCATAATATAATTTTTGTTCTGACTCTAAAACCCCATGTCCTTCATTCTGGAAAATTCTCTTTTTTTAAATTTTTTTTATTTAGTTTTCAGCATTGATTTTCACAAGAGTTTGAATTACAAATTTTCTCCCCATTTCTACCCTCCCCCCCACTCCAAGATGGCGTATAGTATATTCTGGTTGCCCTGTTCCCCAGTCAGCCCTCCCTTCTGTCACCCTACTCCCCTTCCTTTCTTGTAGGGCAGGATAAATTTCTACACCCCATTGCCTGGATATCTTATTTTCTTACTTCACATTTTTTTTTGGTTTTTTTTTTTGGCAGGGCAATTGGGGTTAAGTGACTTGACCAAAGTCACACAAGTAGTACATGTGTCAAGTATCTGAGGCCAGATTTGAACTCAGGTCCTCCTGACTCCAGGGCCAGTGCTCTACTCACTGTGCCACCTAGCTGCTCCCTTACTTCACATTTAAGAACAAGCTATTTGTCAAACTACTTATCTGAGAAAAGGGTGAATGTCTTTTCCTTCTCCAACAACAGGCAGTGTCATCTCATGCTCAAATGTATCTATTATGACAGGTAAATGCTCAATTATACATTTCCACCAATGATAATGTCATTATTTTGTATCTCTTATATTAACGAATATTGTACACACCTCTAAGAGAACAATGTAGACATTTTAGCTAGCTTACGTAGAAATCTAGTTGGAAAGGAATATACATTTGCTATTGTAAAGTAAACAGTGGAGTCAGAAATCCAGGATTCCAGTCCCAGCCCTTCCATCAACCAGTTACCATGTAAGTGATCTGTGCAAATCAATTAACTACCCTTGGAATCAAATTCAGCCTCTGGAAAATGAGGCTGAACAAGAAAATTTGTAATATTCTTTTTCAGCTATAGAAGTCTTTGAGTCTAAGATTCTAATTTAATCTCATAACCAATGTGAGAATTTCTTCTACAATGCACCTGGGGAAATGGTCATATTTGTTTGAAATAGTCTTTGTTTGAATATCTGCAGGGACAAGTAGAGTGCTACCAAATGAGTATAGCTCTTTCTATAATTAAACAGTTTGAGTTCTTGACAAATTCTTATTCACTAATTGTAACCACACAGAATAACTCTATTCCCTATCATCTAAAAGGACTTTCAAGTATTTGAAAAATTCCACTTTTGGGTCATTTTCTCACTAGATTCCTTGTAAAGAGTACAAAAAACACTTTTCCTAAAGAAGATAATAAATAGATGTGGATGGATAAATAGATGGAAGGATGGATAGGTAAATACATAGATACATAGACAGATAGAAAGAAAGAAAGGCAGAAAGGCAGAAAGGCAGAGAGAAAGAAAGAAAGAAAGAAGGGAGGGAGGGAGGGAGGAAGAAAAAGAAAGCTAAAAGATAGGTAAACAAACAGATGTATGGATAGATAGATGAATCTATTAAATGCTTACTCTGTGATACTGACTATGGTAATTTTTGAGATACAATATAAGTAACCAAGATAGTCCTGACTTTCAAGAAACTCACATGCTAATAGGGAAGACATAAAAGTTATCTGACAGGTCAATGATTGGGAAAAATGGGAAGTGAGGAAGAGAAGAAGCCCAGAGAATGAATCAAGATGGGAGTGATATAAGCATGAATGCAGCCCTTCATGAAATGGTGGTTCAGTTTGAGGACTAACCAATGAGAGCTGTCTCAGGGAAAGTTCCTCACATCTAGCTTAATAATTCCCCCTAACCCTCAACACACACACACACACACACACACACACAGGCACACACTTATTTCTCCCAGTTCTAGAAACAGAATCATCTAATCAACACTGCCATCATTCCTGGAAAGTGTGTGCCCAGCTACATACACATTTACCCCTGCATTTACCACCAGATAATTTTCAATTATCTTATTCACACTCCTGTGGATAATCTCTAGTTGCTTAGTATATCAATAAGCAAAGTATCTGTGATTCTAGGATTTTTTCAATGAGCGTCAGTTCCCATAGAGAACTTCTTCAAGTGATCATAATCCAGCTATGAATTAGTAGGTAAACCCTAGACAGTTGCATGAGTCATTAAAATGCTATATGACAAGAGTCATGCCTACATAACAAAAGCCAGAAACAGGATTTGAAAGCAGGTATCCTATCCCTAAATCCAAGATTAAGACTCAGTACACTCTACTATTTGTTAATATACTTCTTTAAATTTAGTGCCCCAAAGGGAACATAATATTGTGAATATTATTTGATCATCACAAAATACAGGCAAGTTTGCATCCCCGGGTCTGCACAATCTACTTCTCTTAAATAAGGTGATGAAATCATCATCTCTGTAGGCAACAACGGCCTAATATTTACTCCTATTGAACACATAGTCATCCTAAACTCAACTGATTTTTTTTTCACCTGAAATACTAACAAACCAAGGTCACCCCTATCCTGAAGTAACACAATGAATCATTTTAACTGAATAATGATGTTAACTTTGGGCCATGGTCAGTGTTTTTGTCCTTCTTTTCCTGTTGGAGTAATAATCTTATATTATCATTCTTATATGTTATTATTTGCATAACGGAACTTTTCCTTGCCATGCAACGCTATTGGAAAAACAAAACAATAAAACTTTGCTAATTGAGGATTAAATGATGTTTGCTTTTTCTTTTAGAAATCCTATTATAAGTCCAATATTTAGGAAATTAAAATGAAGTACACACATAATTACTATAAGGCAAAGTACTGAACTGAAATCACTGTACAGTTCATAATCCCTCCCTTTTGCAAATGAGAATACATATTTTGTTGGACTCAGCAGTGTGTGCTCCCAGTTGCTCATCCAAAACAGAACCTCTCCATAGAAATAACTAGCCAGCCATCTCTCTTTACCCTTACCAGCAATAAAGGCCACATGGACACAGATGGCATTCACAGTTGGTTCACTAGCATAGTTAATTCTTACAGAAATATATAGGCAAAATTATAATGCAATAAAGCTTAGGGAAAGTAAAACTTGTCAAATGTTCATAACACCAGAAATGTCCAAAGATTTTTTTTTTAATTTCATAAAAGCAATGAAGAATCAGTGGCTTGAGTTCTGATCTAGTGATGATAGCTCCTTGTCAAATTCACAGTCCATTGGTGTGGATTATAGCCACACCATTCATTCAAAGGCAATTAAATTCATTCAAAGGAAAGCATCACACTGTTTAGAGGTGTTAGCTCCTTTTCATTGCACCAAAAGGAGAGGGGCAGGGAAGGAAGAGCCAGAGAGAATGCATAGAAAGACACAATTGTCCATTGCTAGAGGATCATACCACGAAAAGGATTTTCTAACAATTTGACATGACGTGATATATTTAAAAAATCACTTTCTCTTGAACTAATTTAAATTCATTCATTTCCTAGTTCCACAAACCTGATGTAGGGGAGGGGAAGGAATGGACTTTAATGACCAAAGATATTCCTTCTTTAAAAAAAATAGAGTGGAGAAATAAAGGTTTCAATAAAGGGGAAAATGTGGCAGATTCAACTATCCTGAAGCAAGCAATTCAGGTTTCACAAGGGAAGTGATTGTGTCTCTGCATCTCCCTCAGTGCCTAACATAGTACTTTGTACATAGTAATCACTTAATAAATGTTTCTCGAAGGAATTTCAGAATCAATATTTGTACCCACAGCTTTGTCCTACATTGTCGTCTTTTTTTTTGCTTTATGTTTTCTTGCTAATCTCATTACTTTCCTTGGATTCAACTATCATTCCTATACAAATGTCTGCCAACTCTATCTATCCAGCCTTAATCTCCTGACCTCTTCTCTTGAGTCTCTGTCTGCTAGACATCTCCAATGGAAATGTCTACAGGCATCCCAAACTAAACATGTCCAAAATAGAATTATCATTTCCTGTAAAATCACCCATCCTTTCTCCTAACATCTCTTTTTATGTATGTCAAGAAGACCACCATTGTTCTGGTCATTGAAACTTCAACTAGCATCCACATAATAAATATCATGATAGCTATCATTTGTAGAGTGCTTTAAGGTTTGTGAAATGTTTTCCATATGTCTATACTCTCCTTAACCTCCCTTTGCTAATCAGTTATCAAGTTTTGTCAGTTCTTCCTCTGCCACATTTCTCACATCCTTCCCCTTCTCTATATTCCCAGAACCACCATCCAACTGCAGGCTGTCATCATCTCTTGACTACATGATTGCAATAGTCTCCTACTTGGTCTCGCTCCATCCAATCTCTTCCTCTCTCCAATTCATTTTCCACAAAGGTGCCAAAGCACAGGTTCTGCCCAAGAATCTGTAGTGGCTCCAGAGGGCCTCTAGGATAAAGTAAGAAGTTTTCTGCTTGGAATTTAAGAGTCTTCACAATCTGGCTCCAACCTATCTTTCCAAACTATTTTGATATTACTCTTTCTCACACACTCTATGGTCTATCCAAATTGGCATATGGGCTGCTCCTCATCCATAATGTATAGCTTCCTGCCTCCACAGCTTTGCACAGGCTATCTATGTCCCATGCCTATAGTACCAACTTCACCTGAACTTGCAACTCCTGGCCCTCTCCAAAAAGACTTTCCTTATTTCCGTGCTTGTTAGTGCTCACCTACTCTAAAATGACTTAACATTGATTTTTATAGATCCCATACTTGCTGACCTATAAATATTTTCTATTTCTACTTCAAGAAGGATAGGATAGCACCAACTTTGTATTTTTCTATGCAGCATCCAGCACAGTGCCTGGCACACAGTGGGTACTTTATAAATGTTTGGTGATCAAATTGTTCCATTCATATGGTCAACTCTAATAAGAGTGCCCACTCAAATAGTACAGTAAGTTTCCTTTATTGTCTTCAACTACTGCTTCAATGTTCTTTGAGGCCATCCAGGCTTCATCCTCCTAGACTGGAATAGCAAGCCCTTCCTTATTCCTACATACACAACAAATGGAATCCTAACTTCTTAGTCAAAGTCCTAGTTCTGAGGCTGCATTGCACATGTTTAGAATATCAAAGAATCCTGCTAAGTAAGAGGAAGGGCAAAAACAACATAGCTTTTTTGTTTGTGTTTGATTGCTAAACCCTAAGGAGAGGACAGATTCCTTGGTCCAATTAGATGACATCTTATTTGAGTAGAATGTTCATGTTATCTACAAAAGATGGAGCACAGATGGCTTTTAGGCCTTTGGGGCAGTGCCTCAATAATTTTCTATAGTAATTCATTGATTAAAAAAATTGATCTAAAAAAAATAAAAAAAAAACAAAAAAATAAAATAAAAAAAAATTGATCTGATCAGAAGCAGTGATCACCCCATTATATTGGAATGATCAGAGACAGCCCAATACAGTGGAGAGATCATTGTTTCTGGAGTCAAAGGACCTGGTTTCAAATCCTGCCTCTGATACTTACTGCTTATACAATTATGGGCAAATAACCCAATCTTCCTCCTCAATTTCTTAATTTGTAAAATAAGAGAGTTGGACTAGATGACTTTTGAAATGCCTTCCAGTTGAAATCCCAGCTCAGTTATTTGAGAATAAATCTCAGAGATAGAAGACTAATCCAGCCCAATCCAAAGACTGGCAAGTCAAGGATAACAAAGGTAGTCACCATACAATCAGTGGAGGCCACTACCACAGCTACACACAACATATCTTCCTATTGCACCCCCTGCTTGACATCAGCATAGCTTCTCTAACTCTTATGAATAATCTCTAAATCAAGAAATGAGCACAAACTTCAACACACCACACCCTCTACTCCTTTTCACATGCAAAAAATAAATACTGACAACAGCTTGGGAGTTATTTTCCCTTCAACATAGACCAACAGATAGAAGGGCATATGAAACTTCCTTTCACTTCCTCCTTTTACAGCAAATTACATTTACTTTATTTGCAAACAGACTATTTTTCTTCTCCCACAAACTGCTTACATCAGCTTCTCATTCCAAGCTGCCTAAACTTTAAATCCAATTGCTACTGATAGCTGATGCTAGGAAGAAAAATCAGGTTCCTCTCCCCGGCCCAACTTTGCACAGCACTTAATTACAATTTAATGACTCCAAACCTTCTCTTCTCCTATAGAGTTCACCCAAATAGCTATATAGCCTATTGTTATAGCTGTGCTATTTATTCCCTGAAGATGCAATGCTTTTTTAGAGGGTAAAGAATGTGAAAACAATCCAGATAAAGATTTGATGCTTGTTAGTACTCTACATGTAAGTTTGTGAGACGGAATTTTGTCAGAAAGTGGGGATTGATAGCCCCCCTAACTAGGGAAATTGAGTGGATGAGGAGAAGTAATATACTGCCATATATATATATATATACACATATATATATGTAAATACATATATATGTAAATATATATATACATATACAAATATATGTGTGTGTATTCATTTGTGTATGTGTACATATATGTATATTATATGTTATATATAATAATATAATATTAAACGATGATAAGAGAGAGGAAAAGATTTCAGAATTATCCTTAAATATAAAAGGTTTTATTTACCTCTTAAGGAAGCCATCATCAATCCATCGGCAACTATTTATTGAATACATACTATAGTCTCTGCTCTGTTAGTTCCAAACATTTATTATGCACAGGAGGTGGTAATATAGTAGAAAGTTGGCCTCAGAGTCAAGAAGACCTGGGCCCATGTCTCAGACATCTACTGGCTGCATTCCCCTGTATAAGTCACCTAAATTCTTAGTGCCCAAGTAATTATCTGAGATTTTAAGTATAAGATGCCAGTCAGTACTGATAGAGAATTTCCTCACCAAGATGGAGAGCTCCTTTCACATAAGGCTGATTAAAAAAAAAATTACAGAGCACTGAGATGCAAAGTTTAAATAGGGCTCCAACCTCATGGGAGCTGTTTAGTTTCATGTTTTGCCCTATAGCATATAGTTGTGCCATATTGAATTCAGATATATATTAAGTTTCTACTGTATGCAAGGTAGTATAGTAGGCTCTGGGGATACAAAGACCCAAAACAATAGTTCTTTCCTTTAAGGAGCTTCCAGTCTATTAGAGGTGCTACAATATGTATATGAGACAAGGAAAGCAGTGAAGGGGCAAAGGAGAAATGTGTATCATATATCTTGAGCTGGAAGGGACTCTGGAGACCATTTCATCATGGAATCATATGTTGGATATAGAAGGGACCTTAAAGGCCACTGAGTCCAATCAATCCCTTTATTTTATAAACAAAGAAACTGAGTCATGAACCTGATAAGTTAATTGCCCGTAATCACACAGCTAGTAAATATCTGAAGAAGGATTAGAGTTCAGTTTTTCCTAATTCTAAGCCCAACATAGTATCCACTACTGCTCTTAGTACATCTTCTTCATTCCAGAGATGAGAAAACTGAGTCCCAGAGAGGTTAATAATTTTTCAAGTGACTTTCTGTAATAACAATGTTGCTAGCAACTGCTGTGGAGGTGAAAGACCAACAAGACCAACAATAAGAGCACACAGGAGGGCTGCTAGCACAGGTCCTTTGATCTGCTTTTCTAAGGAAAGCAACTTTAAGGAATTGACAATCTTACTTTAATTAAACATCAATATGTCATTCACTTAGTTCAGGGGAAAAAGTCAGAACCCTGAACTTCGGAGCAAATATAAACAGAAATTACAAACAGAGAAAATATAAACAGATCAATAGACAGGCCTTTGTCTGACCATAGCAATTCATGCATAGTTGCCAGAGAGAGAAGCATCAAGATCTGGTTTTTCAAATCCAGGGATGGGAGGGGGGTCCTTGATGGCTACCCAGAGTCTCCCAGCCACCACTCTTCCAATGAGTGTGCCCCCAAAATAAAACACCAATCTCAGAGTTTATATACACTTCTTCAGGGTCAGAAGGCATCACATGCATGGAACTCAAACCCATATGACCTAAGGCTTAGGTGATTTAAGCCAGTCATCAAAGACTTGGTTGAAACAAAGACTCTTGATTCAAATGAAGGACTCAATCAAAGGCACTTGATCACCTCAGTGCTGAGAAGCATTTGAAAACAAAAGAAAACAAAAGGTTCCACTTTACCTGCCTGGTTCAAACAAAGGCAAGACTCATTAAAAGCACTTGATTACCTTAGCATTCCAAAAAAGAAAACAGTAAAAAAAAAAAAAAAAAGTCCCACCCTGCTTAACATTACACTTTGTCAAGGTCAAAAAAGCAACAAGTATCAGGGGAAAGATTCAAAGCCAGGTTCTCTGACTCCAAGACCAGTGTTCTTTTCAATATACAATGCTAGAAGAATATTTGAGGAATGGGGACCTTTTGTATTTCATCTGGAGAGTAGTGAGTATCAGGGAAAGCTTCATGGAAGAGGTACTAACTGGGATGGGCATGAAAAAGGAAGAAATTCTGTAGATAAAAATATGAAAGAAATGCATTGCCAGCATATAGGATTCCCAGCTCAAATACATGGAGTGGTGTATCAGTAATTAAGATGGACTTTTAGCACTTATTTAATCAAGTGCCTTTAAAGAGTTTGGCCTTTGTTTCTTTCATTAAATTAGGAGTCTTTGATGACCGCCTTGCCTCAAGGGAAAGCCTGGTATGCATGGATTGGATTCCCAGGTTTGTGATGCTTTTTTGTCATGTGGGTGAGTCCCATGGGTGACTCACCTTCGACCCTGAACAAGATATATAAACCCAGAGGTTGCTGTCCTCCCTTGGAGCTCTTGGCCACTGGAAGAGTGGTTCGTGACTCTGGGCCAGCCGTTGTTAAGAGCTCCCTGGCTTGTCAAGCCAGATGTTGATGCTTTCCTGGTAACTATGAATTGTGATTTGGTCTGTTCACATTGTGTATGTTTGCAATTTGTACTTGCTCTGAAGTTCAGGTTGTTGGCTTTTTCTCCTGAACTAAATGAATGATGTTTGTATGTTGGATTAAAGTAAAATTTTTAACCCCTTAACATTCCTTTCCTTAGTAAAGCAGATCAAAAGAACCTGTGTTAGTGGCCTTCTGTGTGCTGGTTGTTGTTGGTTTTACACAGATACAGTAGCTGCCAGCAAGATTGTTGATACAGGTAATAGAATAAAACAGGTTGGATGAGGGCAAGGAACAGTTAAGACAAATCAGTCTGACTGAATTAGAGAGTGCATGAAGACAAATAGGATGAAATGTCACTAGAAAAATAGGGTGGAGATAGAGTATAGACAACCTTAAAATAAAATCTGTATTATATCCTTTTGTAGCATATAGAGGATTGCCTCAGAACCAGGAACACCTATGTTCAAATCCTGTCTCTGACATATACCGGCTATATAGCCCTGGGCAAGTCATTTAATCTCAGTTCCCTTGGGAAGAGAACAAGTATTATTCATCACCTACTATGTGCCAGGTACTGTGCTAAAGTACTTTACAAATATCTCATTTATCTTTACAATAACCCTGAGAGCTAAGGGTAATTATTATCCCCAATATTATAGTTAAGGAAATTGAGGCAGTCAGAGGTTAAGTGAGTTGCCCAGGGTCACATAGGTAAGAAGTTTCTGAGGCTGGATTTCTACCCAGTTCTTGACATCAGGCTCAGAGCTCCAACCATTGTGCCACCCAGTTGCCTCTCTAAGGCTATCAGTAGCAGAGAAGGTTTTGCGCCCCCATTGGTAGAAGGCATTTTCTCATCAGAGAATTCCCTATGTCAAGGAAATCATATCCTATAAACCATCCGTAATGGTGCTCTGCCACCTAGAGATCAAGAAAATGTTGAGTCAGATCTGAACCTCGGTCTCCTGACTCCTGGTTCTGTGTACCACAAAGAAGTGAAAGGCAGTTCCATATTCCTTTCCATCTGTTGATATATGTTAAAGGGAAACAAAAAGTTAAGAAAGGCACAAAGGCAATTCCAGGTGCACAGTTAATGAGAGTTTGGTTGCTAAGATCTTTATAGGAGTTGAAAGGCTAGGACAGTGGCCAATAGAAAGCATATATTGTTTAGTTTCAACTAACCTTAATAAATAGCTGATGTAAATAAATACCTTAAGGCTTGCAAAGCACTTTGCCTACTGTACATTATCTCATTTGATCCTGATAAATGTCCTGTGAGCTGGTGCTGTGAGTATTAACCTTCTTTTACAAATGAAGAAACTGATACTTATAAAGATTAAACACATTTGCCCTAAGTCACATAGCTAATGGTAGGGAAGATGCCTCTTCACCAAGCTGCCTCTTGATCACTGAAACATTATGGCTCCTATGGAGGAGGAATCATACAGAGATGGTCGATTATATATGGGGGAAGGGGCAAGAGTGGGGGAGAAGTCAGTTGTTAGCACCTAGCAGAGGTAAGAAGAGGGGCAGGAGATCAGGAATAGGTCCTAGCATTGATATCCTGACAGATTACACATTCAGACATGAAGAGGTCCATGTAGATTATAGTAGTTGAGGAAGACAGTGCCAAATAGGATTTGAATGGTGCCTTAGGTGAGTTAATTAACCTCTCTTGTATATATATTTTCACCTCAAAATAAGGGTTATAGAATATCATTTGCTTTTGCAAGTATATTTCAATCATAAATTAAGATTAGAACAAAAATAAAATGAAAAAAAAAAATTAGTCCATTGTAGCTTGCCATTTTTTCTAACATATTATTTACATTTTTGCCTCATCAGGTTCAATTAATCAAGAATCCATTTAGTGCTTACTATACCCCAGGTACTATACTAGGCACTGAGGATAAAAAGGTGAAAATGGAAAAGTACTTGCCTTCAAGAAGCTTCCATTCTGTTGTCAAATTCTGTCGTGCATAGTTATAGGCTCAGTCTTCTTCCATACTCTGGCCTCAATCTCAGAAGCCCAACTTTTATGTCATTTTGGCCTAAGGTTAAGTCAGTATTGCTCTAATCATTGACCCCCTCCCCAAACTACTATTTCTGTCCTTTATCTCCTCTGTCTCTCATTTACTGATTCCTTGATATCTGCCACTAGATATTTCTATCTTTGATATAAATTCTCTGACTATGCTCTCACTATTTAAGTAAGTCACTTTCCTTCTCCTTCCAGTGATTTGTGGTCTGAATGCTAAGACTCCACTTTGACTTTGGCTTACCATAGTTAGGCCGTTTTTCCAAAAGATGGTTTTTCCAATCTTAGATCCACTTCTGTACTGATGTTCCACATATTCAATCTTCTTCTCTACAACTTCTAACCATTTCTCTACATTCTGCCTTCTAGGGCCAAGCAGAATAAGTCTAATCCGTCTTTCACATGACAGCCCTCCAAACACATTTTTAAAAAGCAATTTTGCACTCCCTAAGCATTTTCTAAGCCAAATATTCCCAATGTCTTCAGTCAATTTGGTGTGGTAAATTTTCCAGGACCATTACTGTATTATATCACTTCAATTTGCCAATGCTCTTAGGAAAATTTGGCTAAAGATTCAATTCAGTTTTGCTTCATTTGGCTAAGGCAGTGTTACGTAAAGCAAAGACTACTAGATATAGGACTGTATTTCCCTTATCCAAAGGCTGATTCTTCTTCCTACTATTTGTTTGATATTGAGAAAATCACTTAAATCTCTAGGTCTCATTTTTATCATCTATAAAATAAAGAAATTGGACAAACTTGTTCCTAAGGTCCCTCCCAGCTCAGAATTCTATGCTTTTTGTATGCTGATGACTCATGCTGAGCTTGACTCAGTAAAGCGCCCCCCCCCCAGTTCTTTTTAACATAAAATATTATTTTACAATTTCTTCTTTCTTATCATGAACTTACGCAGTTCAGATTTTCAAACTACTTGAAGAATATTTCCTGTGTCCCTTCTTTTTTTTTCCCCTTCTGCTTTGGTAGAAATTGTTCAAGCTCAGGTCAAATCAAGTCAACGAGCATATATTAAGCACCTGTTATGGGTCAGGCACTGTGCTAATTGCTGAGGATACAAAGGGAGGTAAAGACAGTGCCTGCCCTCAAAGACCTCAAAATCTAAGACCCAGAAGGAAGTCATATGCTTCATGTCCAGATATAAGGAAAGAGAGAGAAATTCAGTCAGCTGTGGGAACAGACAAGACAAGATGGAGATTGAGAAGGAAGGAATTTTTTTCTCCAGCAGTCTTGCCCTTACCTATATCCCATTTCTCCAGTAGAAGTGGACACACTGTGAAGAAAGCTCAGAGTCCTACAAAGCCCAGCTGAATGTACAGCCTGGCATCAATAAACTATTAAAGAAATAACTAGATGTTACTATCTGTGACAGAACTGTGAATATAGATAAGGAAGCATTATTAGTTGGCCATGGATCCTAAACTTCCCATCCCCTACTCCTTACATTGGACTGTAGGGAGGCTGAGTTGAACAGTACTCAGTAGCCATATTGGTTATCCTCTTGTCTATCAATTTGCAAAAGGGCTGGTCATAGAAACATTGGACTGTTTTGACTAAAATTCCATGGCTCAGAGTAAGCCAAAAGAGTCCTTGTGAATAGGTTGGTTGAGTAGGTATAGGCATTTATCCATGTGGAAGATATTTGATTGGGATGGTAATCAAAAATATCCATTTTGTAGCTCACTCTGCTCTCTATTTCTTATTTATTCATAAATTGTTTGCCTATTCATTTCTGATAAGTAATCTGTTCCATGTTCTTCAAATTTTCTTGTAATATCTCTCTTTAAATCTGGGTCATGTATCCATTTTGACCTTATCTTAATAAATGGTGAAAGATATTGGTCTATACCCAATTTCTGCCATATTAGTTTCCAGTTTTCCCAATGTTTACCACATAATGAATTCTTATCCCAAAAATAATAAGTCTTTGCACTTGTCAAATACAAGATTATTATATTTATTTGCTGCTGTAAATGGTATGTCTACTCTCATCTACCTTTCTATTTCTTAGTACCTATTCTAAGAGGACTATGCCACTCTTTCATATATCTCCTTAATTATTTGTTCTTGCTTCCATCTTAGGAGGAGACATAGGGTAGCAGATAATGGACTAGACTTAGTGTTAGGAAAACCTAGATTTTAATCGTACCTCATATACTTCCTAACTATGTGATTATTAGCAAATTTTAACCTCTTGGAATGCCAGGTTCCTCATCTGTAAAATGGTATAATAATAACACTTATTTCAGAGAGTTGTGTTGGTAGGATTGAAGAAGGAAAAAAAGGATAAAGCACTTTGCAAACCTTAAAGTATTCTATATTTGCAAGCTCTTTTTGGCATTATATATATATGCATATATGCATATATGCATATATATGTATATATGATACACACAGACCCATATATTCTGCTGGGAAACAATTTTTACAGCCAGTTTTTTCTGATCAAGACCTCATTTCTAAAATATATAGAAAACAGAATCAAATTTATAAGAACATAATTCATTCCCCAAATGATAAATAGTCAAAGGATATCAACAGGCAATTCTCAGATGAAGAAATTAAAGCTACCCCTAGTCATATAAAAATGCTCTGAATTACTTTTGTTTAGAGAAATGCAAATTAAAATAATGCTGAAGTGCCACTTCACTCCTATCAGATTGGCTAATATGACAGAAAATAAAAATGATCAATATTGGAGAAAATGTGGGAAAATTGGAACACAAATGCAGTGTTGGTGGAGTTGTGAACTGATCTAACCATTCTGGAGAATAATTTGGAATTGTGCGCAAAGGGCTATAAAACTGTATATATCCTTTGATCCAGAAATGGCACTACTAGGTCTGAATCTCAAAGAGATCATAAAAAAGGGAAAAAGACCCACATGTACAAAAATATTTATAGCAGCTCTTTTTTATGGTGACAAAGCATTGGAAATTGAGGGGATGCCTATAAATTGAGGAATGGGTGAACAAATAGAGGCATATGAATGTAATGGAATATTATTGTGCTATAAGAAATGATAAGCAGGTGGATTTCATAAAAACCTGGAAAGACTTATATAAACTGATACTGAGTGAAGTGAGCAGAACCAGGAGAACATTGTATACAGTAACAACAGCACCATTTGATGATCAACCATGATAGACTTCGCTCTTCTCAGAAATGCAATGAATGCTCTAAGACAGTTCTAAAAGACTCATGATGGACAGTGCTGTATTTGGGTCCTTAGAATCTGGTTCTTGAGTACCTCCCATCACTCTTGAACTAACTTTCCCTTTATTTTTTGGATGTAATTGGGGTGGCGTATGAAGGGAAGCTTATTCTGAGCCATCCTTCCTCCATTCCAAGTAGCTAGAATTTCATAATAACCATAATGGTGTGATGGCCCAGGCTGATCCTGAAGCAGGGTAGCTGAAGGCAGGTCTATATGAGGTACTAATTGGTGTTAGGACTTAGGTAAGCTGGAGGCAATAGATCATGGGCCTGGTAGTCCACAAGTTGCAGATGAAACCTGTAATCAGTGATCGAGGATTGGTTTAGTTAATGGGAAACACGAAGCAAATAAAGTTATAAACAGTAAGTCTGAATGATGTCAGATAAACAGAAGATATAAATAGACTTTAAATAAGGCCAGAGTCCACATACTGGGGGACAGAAATGTTTGCCCTCTGTTAGGGGAAAACTCAAAAGAAAATAAATTAACCTCTAAGTTATATGAGGCAGATGGCCACACCTGTGCCTGCAGTTTTCAACTTGTGGGGACCAAACAAAAAACAGTCTCTCCTGGATGACAGAATTTTCTGCACAATACCCGTCATGAATCATAGTAAGGCTCCAATGTGGACACAGATGGAAAGGGAATCCTCAACTGAAAAAAGGTGATAAAGATAATAATAATAAATTTTAATAATAATTTATATCACAATTTAAGGTTTTCAAAACACTTTATACATATTATCTTTTTTTACCCTCACAACAATTTTGTGAATTAAATGCTATTTTTACTCACAAGTTATGGATAAGGAAACTGAGGCTGAAAAAGGTGAAGTAATTTACCCAAGGTCACAAAGTCAGGATTGTCTAAGACAGGATTTGAACATAGGTCTTCTTGGCTTCCCATCTACCACCCTATCCACCATACCACCTAGCTGCCTAATGGTCCTATCCTTTCTTATATTGCTTCCACAGAATCTTCCATTCTGGAACTAGTAGTTATAATCCTCTTTATCATATAGAGCCTGCTGGGAGCTTAGAAATTGCCCATTCCAATTTCAGTCATGATTTCCATTCATCATCACTTTCTGATCCTGTTCCTCTGCCCAGAGAAGATACAAGACTCCCACGCACTCTCTCTCTCACTTCATGGCTCTGTGCAGCAGCAGACAAGCACACCAACCTCCACATAGCCCTAGTACTCAGTCATTCCACACCTCTCTCCCACAAGCAGGCTTTCTCTTTCTGACTCACTCAAGGCTCACGAACTGCTCCACGCAGTGACTCACATGCAGAAGAGTCATGGCCACTGCTCTGCCTTCTCTCAAACACCAATGTCAAGGATGTAACTAGATTTTTCCTAAATGGTCCCAGGGTCATCTAAGAGAAAAATAAAGCTATAAGACCTTTTCCCCTCTTCCATGTATAGTTATTTGCCTTTTTCTGACTTCTTAAATTTCAACACTAGTTTAGAAATGGCATAGTTTTTCCTCCTCTTAAATTCTCTGGCTAATTACAGCCACGTAGGAAGCACAGGTGCACATCTTGGAATCTAGGCTGTACCACCTTCCTCCTAGCCCCTGCAGGGTCAGCTGTGCTGCTTGCTTCACTGCTTTTAACATCAAATCAGAATTATATAGACTGAAAATGCTAAGACAACACCATACTAGATTGAGGAAACAACAGAGTTCAGCAGGATTTGGGAGTCATGCTGATCAGATCATGACTCTTTAGAAAATGAAAATATTTGTTGAAACAATAAGTCTAAGCACATCATCCATGACCTTCTGTGTAACTGGCACCATTCCTAAAAGGAACCTCACTTTCTAGTTAATTAAGAAGCATTTATTAAACAGTTACTATATGTCAGGCATTATGCTAAGTGTTAGGGATACAAAGAACTGCAGAAACAAAGTCCCTCAAAAGATCTCATATTTTTATGGGAGAAGACTAAGAAAGCTTCTGAGAGCTTTGTACCCTGGTGGAGAAGCATCTTCTACTCCCTGACTCCAGGTATCCATTGATTTTGTCAGCAAGGACTTCATCCCAAGTGGATGGAAACTATTCAGATCTCTGTATAATTATTTTCTCTATATCTTGAAACTCTGGTTTTCTGTTTCCTTTCCAAGTTGGAGTCTAGTGGTGGGGGTGAGACAAGGAATCCCTGGATTGGAAGAATAGATGGACCATTCACTATGGGGTTAATACTGACATTTTTCCCTGACTCGTTTCATTTCTCACCGTGTTCTAAAGACATTATTTACTTTCTTACCTTTAGTAGTACTGTGTTCTGGTTGATGGTGAATATTTTGCACACACTTGCAAAGGACCTCATTTCATCCTTCAGGAAGAATTTCTTTAAATAAAAATGTAACAGAAGTTCAGGTGCAGGAAGAGAGGGAAAAACATAAAAGCAAAGAATATAAAGAAGTGACCACATGTCCTTATTCATCTCCAGATAACACGAGTACTTAACCTGGCATTCAAAGGGTTGTTAGCATCCAGAAGCCTTCCCAGCTTATTCCAAGGGCTCTTTTAATAGCCAGACAAACTGAAAGGAAGCTTGGGATGAGATTTCTTATTTGGCCCTCTTTGAAATATCATAAATAGGATGAAAATTGTACATTTCTATGATCTTCATAGCTGCTGTTGTGCAAAGAGGTTAGTGAAATAAATATTAGCATTCTAGGTCCTTCCGAAAAACTCTAGTCATTAATATTATGTTTTGGTGTTGTGAAAGATCTGTACTTCCACTGGTATGTTGTAAATACTGATGATGATTTTGGCCTTCAATTTGTTCAGCTAGCCTTGAAAATTACAAAGTGACACCGTGGTACCTTCCAGCTACTTGGAATGGGGGAAGCCCTCCAGGACTTGCCTAGGGCCATAAAAAAAGGCCACAGGCAACTTTGTCCCAATAAATCATATGACTAGATGGAGGCGGTAGCTTTCTGTTGTTAACAAGACAGGACCTTTTGTAATTAAAAAATTTGCTTTGTCCCTTGAAGAGAGATTAAACCTTCAATGACTCTCAGATTTGAAATGGAACCTGGGGTGCTAGTCAAAGTAAACAAACATTGATGAAGTACTTACAGAGTGCAGTCGCTATGTTAAGCTCAGGTGTTGCACAAAAAACACAAAAAACAAGGCAAAAAAAATCATTCTTAAGGTCCTCACATTCTAATGGGTAAGATAATACAAAGAACTATGTACAATAAAGACAAAGAAAGGAAAGTTCCGCAGAGAAAGATACAATGTTGCCTCTGATCCTAGGCTGTGCTGAAGAAAAGTCATGCACTATAGCCACAGAGAAGATAATTACTTGTAACTTGACCAGACTAGAAGTAGTGTGCAGGTCTTATATTCTCCTCACCTTCCTGTCCACTGACATCCTCCGGTTTTTGTTTAGTAGGGAGTGGGAGAATAAATGAAAATTTTCCTTTCTCTCTCTCTCTCTCTCTCTCTCTCTCTCTCTCTCTCTGTCTCTCTGTCTCTCTGTCTCTGTCTCTCTATCTCCCTCTGTCTCTCCATCTCTGTCTCTCCATCTCCATCTCTCTCTGTCTCTCTATGTCTGTCTGTCCCTCTCTGATTTTAAAAGTACATGTGCCTTTGTGTCAAGGTAGGCCCAAATGCACCAAGGATAAGTAATATAATTTCTTCCTTGAACTATAATGTTTTGATTTTTTTAATCTTTATTTTGTCTGAATCTAAGGATTAATCTTCAATTTATAAAAGCCATTTTTAGGGATCTGTATTTTTATTTTTACTGAGTGAGAAATTTTCTACAAAGTCTATGTGCTCATTAGTCCCTTTTAAACATTTGAATAAGTCTCCTTTCTCTATAATAAATCATTTATTTACTAAGTGGAGTTTAGCTCTTTAAGTGCCCTATTGACCATTATAAAAAAGATCTCTCATAGAAGAGAGGCCTGATTTTAAGCAGATCTGTTGGAGTAATGCAGGGACTGCCTTGATCATGCCCTTTCTCATACTTTGATATTCTTGCACACAGCCTCTCATTGGTCAGCCATAGAGGTGCTACCAATAGAACTCAAGGCTGTTTTCTTGTTATTTTAGCAACATGGACATGACATTGTACCACCTAGAATATTTGTCTGTAATTTTTCATTATAAGTAAATGATCGGTCCATTTCCTTTTCAACTTATTTACATACTGAACTGTGTGTTTTATACTAATTTTTATACATAATTCATTGACGAGAATACATTTTTGTCTATATTCACCACATATCATTCCATCTTTCTTTGCATGATGTGTATTTTAATTCTACTGAGTTTATGGTGTTTTAAGATTGAGAGCTTACTATCATAGTTGGAAAAAATATTAGTCTTAAAGCGTTGATGGACTTTGCCAGGAGCAAGGAATTTTAGATCGCTGAAACAAGTGCCCAATTTCCAGAATGTTTACCAGCATCAGCTCTCACTTCAAAATAATGCTGGGCCTACCTCATTATTCATCCACAGCACTTGTCCAGGATGTACCTATTGACGGTCTGCCTGTATGACTTCATATCTAAACAATATTGACTTTTAATCCATTTTATTTCCCTATTTTGGATGGTTAAATCAACCTCTTCCACATAAAATCAATTAAATCATCAAGAATTTATGAAGACTACAATATTCCATGTACTGTACTAGCTATGGGGAATAAAAAAGAAAAAAAAGCAATTGAAAGCCTCTGCCTTGAAGAACCCCGTTTTCAAGTGTGGGAGATAACAGATATAGATTGATATGTATAAATATTTAAATTAAAAGGCAAATATTTTAAGGGGGTAAAATATACTAGGTATTGGCAGAAATCAGGAAAATCTGGTTATATAAGGTCTCACATGAGCACAGATTTGAAGATAATGAGGTATTCTAAAAGGTAGCAATAAGGTGAAGGTGCATTTCCAGGAAGGGCTGACAAGCAGATCCAAAGTATGGTAGATGGAGTATTGTTGCTGAGGAATAGCAAGAAGGCCAGTTTGCTTGGATCAAAGAGGTCCAAAGAGAATGAGATCCAGCGAGGGAGAGAATGTAGAGAGCATTGCAAAGGGTCAAGAACAGCCTTGGAGTACCCATAGTTAGGGAGCATGCTATATATGACAACCAAGGAAAGGAGACTGAGAAATGGTCAGACATATAGGAGGAGAATCAAAAGGAAGGGGAGTTATTATTAGAATATTATCATATAATTATAATAAGGTTAGAAATATAAGTTCAGGACAGTTGCGAAGGGCTTTAAGAAAAGAGCTTGGAGAGAAGAGAAAAAATTATTAAGCACCTACTATGTGCTTAGTACTGTGCTAAGTACATTACAAATATGAACTCATTTGATCCTCATAACAATTCTGAGAGGTAGGTGTTTCTATTATCCTCATTTTACAGATGAAGAAACTGAAGCAGACAGAGTTTAAGACACTTATGCCAGGTAAAACATTTAATATTTAATTCTGAATTTGAACTCAGGTCTTTTTACTCTGAGTCCATGCTTTATCTCCTGAGTCGCCTAAATCAAAAAAACTAAAAATGATAGTAGTATCTATTTAATCCTACAGGTAATATGGAGTCATCAGAATTTATTAAGTAGGATTGACACGCTCAGACCTTCACTTAAGGAAAAAAATTACTTTGTCAGCTGCGTGGAGGGTAGATTGCAGTTGAGACGCGCAACCTACACAGGAATCAGATATTGAAATAGACTAGTCTAAATGAAATGAGGACTTGAACTGTGGAGGGGACCATATGGAAAAAGAGGAGACAGATGGAAGAGACACTGCAAAGGTAGAAAGGCAAGATTTGGCAACTGAATGGATGTACAGGCTGAGAAGTTAAGGATAACAGTTACGAACCTGGAAGTTTTTTTCCAGCTTTACCCCTTTTTCTTTTACTATCTTTATCATTTTACTTTTTCATATGTTATTATCCTCTTAGAGTTGTGCATAAATACCTTTGGGATGACTTTTCTTAATTGGGTCTATTGTCAAACCTTTTAATTATTTTTGTTTGTTTTATTTTTTTTTTTTTGCTTTCCTAATTGCTACTATTTTACAAGGTCATGCTGCTCATCAGCTTTTACCTGGTTGGTCACAACATTTTATAACTTTGTATGCCCTTGGCTACCCTTTCTTTCCACTTGACAGGGAGATCAAGTATTTTCTAATGAAGCTGGTTCTAGGTTCCTTTGACCTTTTTGTTAAAGCAATTTATTTATATTGGTTAAATTATTTTAGAAAATAGTAGCATTTGACCATATTTTTATAGTGTTTGTAGTTTTTGCCAAGCATTTCATATACATTAGCTTGTTTGAGCCTCACAACAACCTTTGAAGTAGGAGCTTTTACCTTCATTTTTAAGATGAGTAACCAGAGGCTCAGGAACGGTAACTGACCTATCCAGTTCCACACAGCTCATCTTGGATGAGATTCATACAGAAGTCTTTCAGACTTCAAGTTAAGGCTAATATTCATTGTGCTGCACTGTCCATTCTTTGCATTTATATCAATTCTTCCATCCATTTCCTATTTTTCAGCATCAAATTCATTTAAACAAGTAAGGTTGGAATTATTTGTTTGCTTACTATGCCTTTTTTCCCCTCAGTTTTTCTCCTAGGTTTATATTTTGATCTTTTCTCTAACAAGTCATGATCTGACACTACATAGACTGTTCATTTCTGAAAGAATCTCACATTAATTATTGTTTACTTCATGAAATTATAATCAATTTATTTTTGTGATTGTTATATTTCCCTCACAATGCATAGTACTTCCTGATTCTTTACTTGAAAAAGAGGTATTTTTATTCCTAAATCAAAATTTCAACGTATTTTTATGTCATCCTCACCCATATCTACATTTGTATTGAAGAAACTATGTATCCAAGTTTAGGTTTTAATTTTCCAAGCCTTATCAATTTCCTCATGGAATTTCCCTTCTTCCTCATCATCATTATTTAGTACATAAGTTACAATAATTTTTGTGTGTTTTTCACAAATACTTTTTTTACACACTGAAATAAGAAAGGACTAAATAGCCCAATGGATATTTCTTTCCTTTTGGACACATGCTAAAACCCAACCTGATGATGCCTTCATTTGATTTTCCAAATTATAATGACGATGTTAAGATAGTTATTATTAACTTTCCCCATTAGGGCATTTCCTTTTTGGTTACTGGAAAAGGGGTCTCATATTGAAAACATTAAAATTAGGTTAATCTCTGTGTCTAAAACACGTCATTTTTAGCACCCTCTGTCCCCTTTTTCTGTCATTCTGTTGCTGTCACTGCAGAAGTGAAAGGAGACCCTTCAGGACCAATTACCATTTTATATTTTAATTTGTTTCAAGGTTGATATGCCTGAAGAATTCATTAAGCTGTTATTTTGCTGGCATGAACTTCTCCATTCTTAGAGACACTATTCTTTGGAAAGCAAGTACAGCACATGGCTAGTTTTATATTCAAAGAATTTCTATCATGGTAGAAATCGTTAGAGTCTGTATTCTAGCCCAGTCTGAAAGACCCTATGCTCACTTTTATGCTATAATGAAGTATCAGAATAAGACTGTGGAGGACAAGTTTACTGAGACATAGAAACTGACTTAGAACATTAGAACTTAGGATATTCCATCAACTCCTTAGATGAAGTTGGCCATGAAACAACCTTGAGCTTAAAATTGATTGACAACTCATAAATGTTGATCCTAACCTGAGTTTGGGGAGTGTGTGATTGCAGGAGGAGAGCAATGTCACCATTAAATTAAGAAAGGGGAGAAGTAAGACAATGCTGAGGGGGGACTATTTAGTAAGAGAACAATAAATTGTTCTCCTAGTTCTACACACTTCACTTTATATCAGTACATACAAGTCTTCCCAAATTTCTCAGAAACCATCTTGTTTCTTATTTCTTATAGCACAATAGTATTCCACTACAATTATAAACCATAATTTTTTCAGTCATTTCTCAATTGGTGAGTATATTCCTTAACATCTGTGAGTTTTTTGCCACTATAAAAAGAGCTATTATAAGTATTTTTACGGATGTGAGTTCTTTTCTTCTTTTTAAAAAAATTTCACTGGGATATAGGCCCAAAATGGTATTGCAGAGTACTTTGAAAATATTAAGAACTCTGATCAATACAATGGCCAACTAAGATTATGGAGAACCTATGATGAACATTACTCACCACATTTTAGGGAGAGGTATTGAACTCAATACTGGATAATACTTACATTTTTGGCACATGACCAAAGTAGGTATTTGTTTTGCTTAATTATGAATATTTGTAACAAGGGTTTTGATTAGATTTGATTTGCTTTCTCAAATGGGAATAAAAGAAATTTAATACTTTTCATTGAAAAAAAAATAAGGGTACATTAAATGGAACTGGTCCCTACAGCAGGAAAGTAGAGACCCTGGCAAGAATGCAAATAGGAAGTTGACACTTTGAGGCATGGGATGTTGGGTGTTACCTTATAAATTCATGAATTAACAGATAGAAAAAAAATACTTTGAGTGCTGCATCAAATAATGAAAAAAAAAAATGACTCTGGAGTCAAAGGATACGGGTTCAAAGTCTGCCACTGGTGTTTACCATGTTTATGACATTGGGAAAGTAGTTAAATTCCTTGGGACTCAATTTCCTTATTTTTAAAATGAGAAAGTTGAAGTAGATAGGTCCCTTACAGCTCAAGATCTATGATCTTATGATGCATCTAATCCAAGCCGGCCATTATACAGGTGAAGAGACTGTAGCCTAAATAGGTACAGTGACTCACTCACCAAGGTCACACAGGTTATGAGTAGTAGAGTCAAGATACGAATCTAGGTTTTCTGAATCCATATCCTGTGTTCTTTGTAGACTACACCATATTGCCTTGAGGATCTGGTACATACATAACCCCATTTCACTGATCAGGGGTGTTATCCCCTACTACACAGGACAATCTCTCTACTCTTCTGATTTTCAGCCCCATGACTTTTCACTTTCCTCTTTATACACTTTCCAAGTTACTCTGTCTCATCTCAGAGATAGAATCACACCTTGAGTGGCATCAGTGAGTGGCTAATCAGAGCTAGCCTTGACATTTTCTCACAATTTTCCCTAGTCATTCTCCTGAGATTCAGAACACAATTTTGGGAATTTTGCTTTCAATCCAAAAAATTTCTCTTGATGCAGCTGGAAGTCACTATCTATTTAAGTAGTGTCCTAGAGATGGACTATGCATAATGAGCTCTATAAGTTTCCATGAAATGAAATTCTCAACAGATCTAGCCTCAGAAAGTAAACACAGCAAAAGAACAGTGGGCGTCTTGATTTCTCTTGAAGGGAATTTACCATGCTGTATTATCAGAAATAGCTCCTTTGTTGTTTGTGTTCTTTGACAGTTGTACTTTATTATGATTTTAATGAAAACATAATGGGTTTCTCATTGTAAATATTTCAGAATCATGTATTATTTTGTCAGGGACTATGAAAAGGGAAGCTGCCACAACAGCCATTGGCTCAAATGCGCTATCGAAAAGGATTGCTATCACTTTGGTCCAAAGGTCAATAGATGACACCTCCAGGTATATTTCAAGGAGAGAAATTCTCTCAAACAGATCTCAACTTGCTCCAATGATGGATTGAAACCAACAAAATGGAATTGAATAGAGCCAAATGTGATGTCTTACATTCAAGTTCGAAAATATCAATTATAGTACTCCCACATGAGGGAAACCAGGTTATGTGAAAAACATACCTGTGGGTTTTTATAGCCCTCAAAGTCCTTGTAAGTCAACAGTGTGATCAAACAGCAGCTGAAAAGGTAACACAGCCTTAGGCAGCATTCATAGAAACCCAGTGTCCAAAATGGATCATGTCTCATTACATTCTGCACTATAGGTAAAATATTGTGCCCATTCCTAGGAACTATATTTTTAAATCAATCTCAACAATATAGAAAGTATTAATAAAAGGCAACTGATAATAAGGGGACTTCAAATCATGTGAAAGGAGGAATGGTTCTTTACCTCCTGAATGGGGCTCATCATCATTATTTTAATTATGTCCCATCTCCAAATTCACCTATTTATTTTTAGGGTACCAATGTCCTCAAAATCTTGAAGATTAATAACCTCAGAGCTACCTTGAACTACTTCCTTTTCTTAATATTCCAGATTCTATTAGTTTGTAAATCTCCTTGTTTCTACCTTCATTACATTTCTGACACCTGTACCCTTCTCTCCATCAGCCACCACACTAATTTAAGCGTTGTAACAGCTTCCCAGTCTGTGTTCCTGATTCTGGTCTCTTCCTTATTTACTCAATTCCCCATAAGTTTTCCAAAATATTTTTTTTCTTCTGATGTACTCACTTAATGAGGAACTTTCAGGGACTCCCGATTGCTTGTAAAATAATTGTCATTTAAGTCCTTTCTCAATCCACGCTAACTTACTTTAATCATATTTGATATTATTCCTCTTCATACAGCATATAGTTCCAGCCAAACTGGACTGCTATCTGCTCTGTTGGATTCAACATTCCACTCTTCTCTCTAAGCATTGGCGGAAGACACTCATCTTCCTGCCATATAATCCTTTCCCAACTTTGCTTTTCCTAAAGTTTATCTTCCTTCAAAGGATTTCTGCAGGAGAAGGAAGTTGAAATAGAATAAATAGCCTCTAATATCCTTTCCAACCATAAAAGGATCAATAAATGGATTTGGGAATAGTTTCAAGAGTAAAGAATCCAATTCTTCATAGGGAAGGAGATTATCTACAAAATTTCTTTTAAATTGACTTTTAAATCATTTAAAAATATTCTATTTATATTTTTGTCCTTAAATCACTTTTATTTTCAAACATACCTCTCCTTCCACCAAAAAACCAAGGAGTTAAGCCTCATAACAAATAATTAAGAAAGAACTGAGAAAGAAAAAAAGAGACATAAAGAGTGACAGACAGATGGGGGAAAGTTCAGAAAAAGTAAACAAAAAGTCAACTGAGTCAGAAAGTATGGACAATGTTCCACATCGCATACTACCCTGCTTCTGAAAGAAAGCAGAGAGGTTAATCTTCTCATCTCTCTTTGGGGTCAAGATTGGCCACTATTCTATTGAGGCATTCCATTCATTTTCTTATTTTTGATCCCCACTTTATGTCATTGTAGTCATTCTATATGCTGTTTTCCTGGTTCTTGTTACTTGCAATAATAAGACTGGTAAATGATACAATGGATAGAAATTTTGACCTGGAGGCAGGAAGATCTGAGTTCAAATCAATCCCTTCATACTTATTAGGTATATGCCTCTGGGCAAGTCACTAAATTTATGTCTGCCTCAGTTTCCTCATCTATAAAATGCGAATGATAATAGCATCCACCTCCACTGATTCTTATGAAGCCCAAATGAGATATTTGTTAAGCACTTTTCAAACCTTAAAGCATTATGTAAATGTTAGTTGTTAATATTATTACTATCATAATTACCTCATTTTGCATCACTTTGTGTAAGTCTTTCTATGCTGCTCAGTATGCATCATTTATCATTTTTACAGCATAATAATATTCTATTATAGTCATGCACAAGAATTTGTTTAGTTCAGTTATTTCAGTCATGTCTGACTCTTTCTGACCCCTTTTGGGGTTTTCTTGGAAAAGATATTGTGGTTTGTCATTTCCTTCTCCAGCTCATTTTACAGATAAGGAAACTGAGGCAAACAGGGTTAAATGACTTGCTCAGGCTTACGCAGCTGGAATGTGCCTGAGGTCAAATTTGAACTCAGGGTTTTTCTGACTCCAAGCCTGGCACACCATCCAGTGTGCCACCTAGCTGCCCCATAATTTGTTTAGTTAAATCCCAATTTACAACTTATTTTGAGTCCTATCCCAACCCATTCTTTGCTACCAACAAAGTATTGTTATTAATATTTTGGTGTGTATGGGACCTGTCTCATTAGGTCTTTGTTTAGCAATCCTTTGGGTTTCTAGTGGAATATACCTATCAGTACAATCTCTGAGTTAAAGGATAAAAACTGCTTTTGTTTTTTTGGTTGGTTGGTTTTTGTTGTTGGTTTAAACTGACTCTATTTCCCAAAAAGGAGGATAGAGCCCATAAGAATATAGTCAAGTTGTATGTGACCCTGGCCTTATGGTTTTATCACTCTATTGAGATGAAATATTTTGTAATATGTCAAGAGGCACTTGAAGAATGAGACAGGTAGAATTTGGGGAAAATCTAATCTGTCAACTTCAGCAGAAAAGCAACTCAAGAGATGAATCCCAAACTATCATGCAAGTGGTCTATTAGGGTTAGCACAGGATTTGGACCTTTTAGATTGATGAATGGGTCAATGATACAATTCCTCAATTCCTTAAAGGAATTAGTAACACTCTCTGATTGTTAGTGAGGTTTAATGAAAAGGAATAATTTTGTATTACCATTTAGGCAAAATTTCTTTAAGTTCTACCTTTCAAATGAAGATATGTACATACTCTATCCAAAGGTATGCATATGCTATTATACCCACCATGAATAGAGAACTCACTTTTATTTGTTTTCTAAACAGGGGATAGTGCTTTCTATTTTGGGATAGATAGATCTAATCTCCTCTCACATTTATATTGTGCTTTGGGTTTGAGCACAAAGTTCTATGAAGTACACAGTTCAAGGATTATGGCATTATGCTAATATATCACTGAATACTCACGGACCTTTTGAAGGCTATTCCAGCTTCAAGGCATCCTTTGGGCCCATATGAACATAAAACCAGAGTTCATGAGCTTTTGCTGATGTTTTGTTTACTGTACCACCCAGAAGTCTACTTGTTAAAAATAAATTATCTAAATAGGATAGCAAAATAAATGAAAGGGGAAATTTTCACTCAATCTACCTTTTCACCATATGCCCAAGGGTAAGTACCCATCCCCATACATTCCCCCATCACTAATGGAAGTGAGATACATGCATAGGAAACACATCTAGCCAAGAAATCTCATGCTTATAGGGCTGCATCCCAGTTGGAACATCTCTGTACCTATCTGATGCATTTGCCTGTGGCATCAATGATGTCAGTTACTGGTTAGGTTATATGGGACCATATATCTAGAGCTGGAGGGTACCTCAGAAGCCATTTAATTCAAACCTATCATTTTACAGTTGAGAAAACTGAAATCCAGGAATGTTAAGCATTTGGCTCAACATCACAAAGACAGTAACACATCAGAAGGACAATTTGAACCCAGGATATTTGAATGAAGAGCCAAGTGACTATGGTAGGCTCTGTTCTCTGCTGCCAGCTGCTGATCCTCTACAGTGAGTCAGCAACCTGGGAGCCCTGTTCTATTCTCTGCTGCCATCTGCTGATCTTCAGCAGCTATATAACTTCTTCTGCATGGGGGCTAGGTATAGCATCTTTTAGTTCCTAACGATGTACTGGCTCTGCACTTTGTGATTTAGATCCAATCCAGAGAAGTTCTTAGGTATTAAATCTGTCATATTAGTTCTTTTTCTTGTGCCTTTGTGCCACTCTCTGATCCCCAGGCTCCAATCTGTCTTAGGGCTCAAAAATCCCTTTAAAATCCTCTCCATGTTCATCCTGCCAGTCTTGATCCATCTAAGTGTCTCCAAAGGATCAAGATTGAAAGCATTTGGCTGTAGCTGGCAATCTTTGTCCCCCTTCCCTGTCACTACTATTGATGCTGTTTCTGCTGCTGCTGTTACTTCTACATGTTAATGTAGTGCTTTACAAAATACTTTACACATATTACCTCAGAGGCTCACAATAGACCCTTGAGGTACATATTATAAATATTATATCCATTTTTCAAGTGGGAAAACCAAATCTGGGAAAAAAATAAATAACTTCCAGATGGTCATAGCGTATATGGATGTTAGAAGCAGTCTTTGAACCCAGATTGTCCTGTCTCTAAGTTGAGGACTCTATCTACTATGCTATATTTCTCTCTTTATACCTATTTTCCAAATGAAAAAACAAAATTTCACAGAGAAAACATGACTTATTCCATCATCACAGGGGTAAGCCAAGATTCAAATTGTTTCCAAATTGTCCATCGCCACGTTCTATAATCTTTGCATTATGCTGATTCTATTTCTCCCATGAAATTAATTCTAACCATTGAAAGCATTAAAAAGATTTTAAAAGCATCTTTTTAGTTGAAGCATTCAACTTTCATGCTTGTTTACTCATTACCAAGGTCATAGCATAATGTCACTGGCTTACCTTTTCCATAATCATTTTCCCTATCATCAATAAGAATTCAAAAATACATCAAGATCCCTAAGGTAGAATGCTTTATTGACTCTTATAATACTCTACTTTCACTACAATCAGGTTATGATCACTTGTTGTTGTTGTCTGCTATAGTAGGTGCCTCTTAGATTTTTTCCCCCTCCACCTGTTTCGGCAGCTTCTGAATACCAAAAGATAGCAACAAGTAAGTCCTCTAGCAGGTTCTGCTGTCAGATTTGCTATCTGCTATCTGCTATCACTATCTTTGGTTCATGACAAGAATTAGAATCAGCTTCCCCGTATTTCTTTTTCTTCTCAGTAGACTAAATCACCTAGCTCCAACAGTAACTACAAAGCAAGGAGAAAAAGAATAGAGCTAACTACAATATTTAACATGTGTTACCACCATGAAAAATATTTCTAATCAAGTATCTCAGGAAATTGTTCATGGCCCTGGGCTGCTTATTTTTTTCTCAGTGAGTTGAATAAATGCATAAATGATATTCCTACCTAATTTTCATAGAGGGACTGCTCCTATGATAGATGACAAAGCTAAGATTCCAAACCCAACAGGCTAAAGTGTTGGGCTGAATCTAAGAAGGTGGCATTTAATAGGTATACGGATAAATCCATATTTTTATAAATTCCAAAACTTTCAAGTTCAAGTTGGAAGGTTCAGACTTCCCAATGATTAAAGTTCTCAAAGAATGGAAGGGATTACCTCAGAGTATAGTAGTTCTCCATTCCCCAGAGGTCTTTAAGAAAAGATTAAATAACCGCTTGTCAGAAAGAGGTTGAATTAGATGACCTTGGAGGTCACCTCCAGCTCCCAAACCCTGAGATTCTATGTCCAATGAGGAGCTCTGAAGGATCAATTTCATCAAGGAACTGTATGAAAAAAAGCAAAGAGATAGCTGTCTGGCAAGAATGAGAAATAACAGGTAGACAGCCAGACAGCCAGAGTACTCTATTGACACCCAGGTGAAGTTGAATGAAAGTGATGCCAGAATCCAGACTGTTAGGGACCACCCATGGGGCAAGCTTCCAGGAAGACAAGCACAAGAGTTACACAGAATGAACAGGTAAGGATGGCATCCTTGCCAGGAAGAAAAAGAAATAAAACAGCACAAATGAATCAGTCATCCATTTTTTAATGAAACTCAGTTTCAGCTCCATAATTCATAAGTTGCTTCCAACACTCTCTAGATCCTTTGTCAGCCAGAAGGCTCTTCATATGTATATAGTACCAGTCTCTCAATCACTCATTCCCAGAAGTAACCTCTTTATACATTGTATTGGAACCAGGAAGGGAGTATCTAATGTTCATGCTCTGTATTATGGACTAGGAAAGGGAAATCCAAATGTACTCTTAGTACTGGGGCCTCACTGGCTCATACCCCATTATCCATGCTTAAAAAAATAAAGATTTAAGGACTTTTTGTGGATTGTAACTTCAATTTCAATCAGGAATATGATCTGTAAGTCAAAAAAACCCCAGCATTTAATATGAACTTAGTTTGTATGAATAGTGGTTGCTTGGTGGTTGTCCTTTCTTCTCAAAGAGGACCAAGATGACATCACTATGTTAAAGTCAAGTTACAGTCCATCTGACTGTGGCTGATCAGACCAATACGAGCTTGGAATGCTCTACCACAGGTCAGGCACAAATAGTTTATGTGAACATTTGGGGTAGATTCTCTAAATTTGTTCATCTCATATTTCTTTTGAGTTACTTTAATTCTGCTTTGCTAATAGAGCACTGCACCTTCTCTGATGAGGGCATACCATGCTGGATGGTCTTTTGCCAGTGTTTCCCCTGTCACACAATCACGTCCAAAGTTTTTAAGAGAGACCTTAAGCCTGTTCTTGAATTGCTTTTTCTTACCACTATGTAAGCACTTGCCCTGTGTGAGTTCTCCATAAAATAGTTTTTTAGGCAACTCTGCATTTGCATTCAAACAACATGGCAAGCCCATTGTAGTTGCACTCTCTGCAGTGGAGTTCGAATGCTTGGCAGTTTAGTTCAAGAAAGGAACTCAGTGTCTGGGATCTTATCTTTAGAATGATCTCCAGATGATCTTCAGAATCTTCCTAAGACAATTCAAAGGGAAGTGATTCAGTCACCTGGTAAGGCATTGGTTTACTCTTTGGGTTTCAGGCATACAACAATGAGCAATCAAAACTAATCTATCTAGTCAACAAGCTTGTATGTCTACCAAAAGGAGTGAAAGACAGACTCATGATAATATGATTGTCACTTATAGGAAAATGCCATGCCACCATCATCAGTGCCTATGCTCCTGCTATGATGAACCCTGATGAGGTCAAAGAAATTTTTTTTGGAAGATCTGGGGATCCTTATCATCAATGTGCCAAAACAAGAGAAACTTATAATTTCAGGTGACTTTAATTCCAGGGTAGGCTCAGACTACCAGATATGGCAGAGAGTCCTTGGGAGGAATGGAGTTGTAAACATCAACACCAATGGTCTACTGAAGACTTGTGCATCTCATGACACGATCACCAATGCTGTTTTCCATTTATCTAAATACAATAAAACTTCATGGATGCACCCTTGCAGCAAACATTGGCATTTAACAGGCTATATGTTTGTAAGGAGAAGAGACTAGATAACTGAGGTGATGGACCAATCATAGACTTTTACTCTCTAAGTTAAATATTTACATTCAACTAAAGTACAGGCGCCAAGGCAAAATGACTCCCAGAAAAATTAATGTTAAGAGATTAGAACAAGTCTTTGAAAGGGAACAGTTCCTTGCTAACTCAGAGGGAAAGTTAAGGCAAAACACGGTTGGCAACAGTGGAGCAAAAAAGGAGTGGGTAGCTTTCAGAGATTTGGTGTACAGCACAGCATTTGCTCATCTAGATCATAATACTTTCAAACTTCAAGACTAGTTTGACAAAAATGATGTGGCAATTAAGAAGCTGCAAAAAAATGTATTAATAGAGTGTTCAGTTCAAAGAAAGTGAAAATAGTGGTGTTTTAGAGCTAACTCATGCTAGTTTAGGAGACCTCTTTGTGAAACTTTCAGAGGAGCATTTACATCTTAGAAATTGACAAATACAGCTGATCAGAGCTTAATTTATCATTTTGTTAATTGCTTATACTTAAGAATGTGATGGAGAAAATGGCAATAATGCAAATTAAACTTTAAAATATGTCATGTGTGCATTCCCTCCCTCCTACCGGAGAAGTGACTGTTAAACCTTTAGCGGTAATTCTCTGTGCAATAGCCTACCATTCTCTTCTCTGGTCAGCCCACATGTGCAGAATTGCATATTTTTTTGGAAGATAAATTTTAGGAGAGACTCTGACAAGTTGGTGCCAACTCAGATCTGAGTGAAGACAGGGAAAAGACTCAAAATCATATTATAAAAGATAGATGGAAGAAGTGGAGATAATTATCCCAGTGGGGGAAAATGACTTGGAAGAGAGACAGTAGCCAGATAAAAGTTTTAAAGCATAGAGATAGTGTGTGTGTGTGTGTGTGTGTGTGTGTGTGTGTGTGTGTGTGTGCGCGCGCGCATGCATGTGTAGGTATGTGTATATATACATATATTTAACTTCTTTTTAAGTGTTATTTTATTGCAACATTAAACTCTTTACTCATATGATCAGTCTCTATACTTTTTTTACTCACATAGTAAAGATATATGTCCACCATTTAAATTAAGAGCATTGCTTCTGGCCAAGGGCACTTGCAAAACACCCACCTAAGATTAAGTTAATCTGTAGCTCCACAACCAGGTAAAATTGCTTGGTCCTTGTAGAGATAGAACCCATGACCCTAGCCTCATTAGCCTAGTGCTCCAAATAACTCTACCTCATTTACAATTGCTTGTGGAATCTTATCCTGTTACTACATCCTGTCAAATAAGCGGCAAAGAAGAGCAATTGGATGAGATTAAAACGTATTCTCAGAAGGGGCTTGGATTTAGGTCATATTGAAAATGGATAGGTCAGAGTAACGGATAATTTATTTTACTTCCCACTTCAATATCGGTTTGTCTTGAGGCTTCAATACATTTTACACATATTAACTAATGTTTATTTCTGAGAATTACGTTAGAAGGTACATAGGAAAAAATAAAAAGAAGTTATGCCTCAATGAAATGCAGCCATATATTATATAGAAGAGCACTGTATCCATGTGCCATCCTATCCCATAGAGGTGGTTTTATTTGGTTTGTTTGTAATACAAAAAGTGAAGAAAATTCAGTATGGTTTTAATGAAAACAAAATAACAGAACAGGAAATCTCATACAATGATTGTACTTTGATTAGAATCTAGTAAATACAACTCCAAGATGAAAATCTTCTTAGTTATTTTGATCAACTCTACTTTCACCACCAGAGGCCACTCCCAGATTTATAAGGCTTAAAGGACAAGTAACATAGGTGAGTGACCTCAGGTCCCAGCCAAAGTAAAAAGGGGGCTATGCAAATAGAGCCAGCTAGAGTTATTGTAGCCCTCAGCTACAAAGGAATTTTACCCACCCCAAGGTTTAATCTTAATCTGACCTATTCACCATTGGTGATTAGGGTTTATATACCACACATTGAGAGAAAATTTTATCTATCTCAAGATAAAATTACAGAGCTTCTGATACGTGACTATCCAGAATCATTCAATATTCAGCTATTTGCATATTCATCTTCATCAGCCTGAAGCAGGTTAAAGTAGGGGATGAGGATGCCATTGAATTGGGAGTATGCACATCCTGTACCCTTTATGCATGACTTAGGTTGTCCACTAATTAATTCAGTTTGCATGTTATCAATAAATCCTCTAGAGGTGGATGTAAGTATGCTTCTGTTCAGTGAAATCCCAAATATGCCTGACAAAATAGTAAGGGGAAATATGTTCTTCAGTAATTTTCAGTCCTGTCTGACTCTTCATGACCCCATTTGGTTTTCTTGTCAAAGATACCGGAATGATTTGCCATTTACTTTTCCTGTTTATTTTTTAATGATGAGAAACTGAGGCAAACAGGATCAAGTGACTTGTCCAGGGTCACACAACTAGTAAGTGTCTGAGGCCAGAGTTGAACTCAGGAAGTTGAGTCTTTCTGACTCCAGGAATGTCACCCTAGCCACTCTGTCATCTAGCTGCCCAAGGGGAATGTGAGTAATATCCTAATGTTAGATCTGTGGAAACTGGTTACTGAACAATTCTTTAGCATGAAAAATTCTACAGAGTGAAAAGTAGGTTTCTTCAATATAATTTACCACTTTTAATAAGAATTTATTAAGCACCTATCTAAAAAGGATCTGGGCTAAGTGCAGGCAGGGGATGGGGGAAAAAAGGGAAAGCTCCCTGTCCTTAAAGAAGTTACACTTCATTAAAATTTCTTGGCCAAGATTCTAAATTTCTTCCAAAAAAAAGATTCTTTTATTTGCTTATAAGTACCTTACTTTAAATTTGTAGTTTTTGGCACATGTTCATTTGAAAGGAAAAGTATATAGGGTATACTGAAAGGAACAGTGGACTTCAAATCAGAAGATTTCGATCATCATCCCAGTTCTGTCAATAGCTAACTTTATTGTCTTGGGCAAATCACTTATCTTTTTCTGTTGGTCTTCAAGATTTCCACCTCTTAATAAAATGGTTGGACTATATAACCTCTAGGGTCCCTTGTAGCTCTAACCTTTTACCTAGCTAGGTTGCTCAGCAGAGAGAGTGTTGGCTTTGGAGTCAGGAAAACCTGAGTTCAAATTTTGCCTAAGAGGCATCTTAGCTCTGTGACTCTGGGTAAGTCACTTAAACTCTGTTTGCCCCAGTATCCTCAACTGTAAAATGAATTAGTGGACAAACAGCGCCCACCTCCTTGTGAGGATCCAATAAGATAATATTTGTAAAACACATAGCAGAGTGCCTGGCACGTAGTGGTGCTATATAAATACTTATTCCATGGGTGGAGCCAAGATGGTGGCTGGAAAGGAGGGACTTGCATGAGCTCCCTGCCCATGTCCCTCCAAAAAACCTATAAAAAATAGCTCTGAACAAATTCTAGAACTGCAGAACCCACAAAATAGCAGAGGGAAGTAGGGCTCCAGCGCAGGACAGCTTGGATGGTCCCTGGGTAAGGTCTATTGTACATGGAGCTGGGAGCAGAGGGAGCAGAGCCCAGCGTGAGCCATACCTGGACCAACCAGACAAGGAGCAGGGCGGAATAGGCCCTAGCACCCTGAATCAGTGAGCCGTGGCAGTTACCAGACTTCTCAATCCACAAAGACCAAAGACAACAGAGAAAGTTAGTGGGAAAAGCTGTGGGGACAGAGTGAAGGAGTTAGCAGTTTGGCCACTGCCCCAGGGGCAGCAGGGGAGGTGTGGCTACAGAACTATAGCTGCAGTTGCTTCTGGTCCCAGGCTCACCTGGTAGGAGGAATTAAGAGCAGGAGTACAGTACCTGCTTAAGCAGTACCTGCTTAAGATCTGAGTCTAGTCCAGGTTGGCCGTTCTTGGGGGAGGAGGAGCGCTGGTGTGGCAGAGCTGGCTGTATAGAAATAGCTCTGAAAACAACCGCCCATCCCCTCAAGCTTGGAACAAAGTACTCTCCACTCTACAAGTAGTAATACCCTGACAAAAACTCAAGGGTCAAGTAGGTGGCTTGGAACATGACCAGTCAGTAAAAACACACTCAGATTCAGTCTCAGACTTTGGAATCTTTCTTTGGTGACAAAGAACACCAAAACATACAGCCAGAAGAAGTCAACAAAGTGCAAGAGCCTACATCAAAAGCCTCCAAGAAAGACATGAACTGGTCCCAGGCCATGGAAGAGCTCAAAAAGGAGTTGGAAAAGCAAGTTAGAGAAATACAGGAAAAATTGGGAAGAGAAATGAGAATGATGCAAGAAAACCATGAAAAACAAGTCAATGACTTGCTAAAGGAGACCCAAAAAATATGGAGGAACACAACACCTTAAAAAATAGACTAACTCAAATGTCAAAAGACCTCCAAAAAGCCAATGAGGAGAAGAATGCCTTGAAAGGCAGAATTAGCCAAATGGAAAAGGAGGTCCAAAAGACCACTGAAGAAAATACTACCTTAAAAATTAGATTGGAGCAAGTAGAAGCTAGTGATTTTATGAGAAATCAAGATATTATAAAACAGAACTAAAGGAATTAAAAAGTGGAAGACAATGTGAAACATCTCATTGGAAAAACCACTGACCTGGAAAATAGATCCAGGAGACATAATTTAAAAATTTTGGACTACCTGAAAGCCATGATCAAAAAAAGAGCCTAGATATCATCTTTCAAGAAATTATCAAGGAGAACTGCCCTGATGTTCTAGAGCCAGAGGGTAAAATAGAAATTGGAAGAATCCACCAATCACGTCCTGAGAAAGATCCCAAAAAGAAAACTCCTGGGAATATTGTCACCAAATTCCAGAGCTCCCAGGTATATGTGTGTGTATGTATATATGTGTACACATATGTATGTATATGTGTGTGTATATGTATGTATATATGTGTGTGTATACATACACACACACACATACACATATATATATATATATATATGTAGACAGAGAGCACAGGGTGAGTTGAATATAAAGGGATGATATCTAAAAAAATCAAATTAAGGGATGAGAGAGGAATATATTGAGAGAGGGAGATAGGGAGAGATAGAATGGGGTAAATTATCTCACATAAAAGTGGCAAGAAAAAGCAGTTCTGTAGGAAGAGAATAGAAGGCAGGTGAGGGGGGGAATGAGTGAATCTTGCTCTCATCAGATTTGACCTGAGGAGGGAATACCATTCATACTCAATTGGTTATCTTACCCCACAGGAAAAAAGGAGGAAGAAGATAAAAAAGGGGGATGATAGAAGGGAGGGCAGATGGGGGTGGAGGTAATCAAAAACAAACACTTTCAAAAAGGGACAGGGTCAAGGGAGAAAATTCAATAAAGGGGGATAGGTTAGGAGGGAGCAAAATATAGTTAGTCTTTCACAACATGAGTATTGTGGAAGGGTTTTACATAATGATACGCTTGTGGCCTATGTTGAATTGCTTGCTTTCTTAGGGAGGGTGGGTGGGGAGGGAAGAGGGGAGAGAATTTGGAACTCAAAGTTTTAAAAACAGACGTTCAAAAAAAGTTTTTGCACACAACTAGGAAATCAGATACACAGGTAATGGGGCATAGAAATTTATCTTGTTCTACAAGAAAGTAAGGGAGAAGGGGATGGGAGGGGAGTGGGCTAACAGAAGGGAGGGCTGACTGGGGAATGGGGAAACCAGAATATATGCCATCTTGGAGTGGGCAGGAGGGTAGAAATCAAGAGAAAATTTGTAATTCAACCTCTGGTGAAAATCAATGCTGAAAACTTAATATATTAAATAAATTTTTAAAAATATTTATTCCCTTCACTGTTTATGCACAGCATAGAGCTAGGGTTGAGATCTGTGATTTCACTGATATAGGGAATTCCCAAGTAAAAAGACTCCCTTTGCCAGTATAGACCAGAATCGCTCTGAAATTTATAGTCTCCAAGAGCTGCCCAGAATACTAAGAGTGCAAGTAACTTTCCCACATGAGTAAATGGCAGAGTTGGTACTTGGAGCCAGACTTTCTGGGGTCTGAGACTGGCTTCTTATTCATTACACACTGCTTTCTTCTTCTCTAGAAAATATTGGTGAGAATTATCTACACATAAATTGGGAACATCTTTGATGACAGTATATAAAGGGAACAGGCAGATTTTTTGTAAATCCTATTCTATCATATATCATATTTTTACAGTCAAACCATTGACTGAAAAGTATAGATTGTAAGATCCCCATGGATTTATTGTTTGTTGACTGTAAAAAATAATTTTATTCCATACAGCAAAATGTCACCTTAAACACTTTCCTCTGACAAAATGTTCCCATGCATATGTAAAAATTATATGATTCCTTGAAAAATATAACAAAGATTGCTTTCTTCAATCCTCTGACGAATCAAGGCATAACACTGGTTTCTGCTCACCAAAACTCTTCATCACTGTCATGAAGAATGTTTGTGCGAATGGAAAAAAATCCTGAATAGATGGTGAGGTCTCCAAGGTGCACTGCACCAATCAGGTCATCTCCCTAATAAATTCAGAACCTCTTAAACAAGGTCCACAATCACTCAAGACTTCAGTCTATTCTTACAGGAAAAGACCTGTAAATTGAGGATGTCTAGGTTTGTATTTTGGTATGTAGCTGGATGGGCATCCCATAGAACTGGCCTATCAGTAAATATATCAAATAAACTGGGCATTGACTTGAATAAGAGAATGGACTACATTATCTTTGGGAAATTATGCTGTCTTTTCAATGACCCAGATTTTGATTACTCCTGTTGCTATATTCTAGGGACATCACGATATAAATGGGCGTTTGTGAGCTATGCTTTGAATTTTAGTACTATTTAAAGCATTGGCTCTGCATGGAAAATGCTTCTGAGTACCCAAAAACCAACTACAAACTGTCAGAATACAGCTCATTAATAGATTGGAGGCTTCCTATAATGGATTTTTAACTTTCTATAACAAAATCTTACTTTCTTCTTTCTCAAATCCATTGCTGGAGGTGGAATAAAAGTTCATGGGATAAAGGGAGGAAATTCAATCTGAAATACACAAGGAAAAACTCAGGCTTCTCAAGGGCTAGAGGCCCTTAAGCAATCACACACACATTATATATATATATATATTTATATATATATATATATATATATATATATATATATATATATATATATATATATATATATATATATATATATAATTGCAGCTTTTTTCATAACATGAAATAAATATTTTCAAAAAAGTACTTGGCTTTGGAAAGTTTTGGACCTAAAGGAGTTGGTATAGCACCACTAAGACCGTAACTGTTCATTCAAGCCTTCCCAATGAACAGCTCTCACAAATCCTGATACATGGAATCTGTCGAAGAGAAAAAATTTAAATCCATCTAATAGTCATCATTACTCTATACCACTTTCAATCATAATATAATATATTTTGTCTCCAGCTAATGTGTATGTGGGCATGCGTGTGTGCACGTGTGTATGTGTGTGTGTGTGTGTGTGTGTGTGTGTGTGTGTATAGACAGAGGCAGAAATAAACACAGACTTAGACAAGAAGACGCTATAATTACTATAACAATTAGATGTCTGTTTAATTGTGAAGACAATATCAATAATTCTTTTAACCAGTTACTTCCCTATATATATGAACATGCACTATGCAGATATATAGGTGTGTTCGCACATGTATACACATATATGTAATAACACATGTATGTGTTCATGAATTATAGAGGTTAGAAGGATAAATACCATTTTGTAACAGTGTTACAAAAAGTGTTTTAATCTTATTTGTACATCATTCAGTCTTCTGTGTCACTTGTTCCTATATTAAGGCTCTTTGTTCCAAGTTCTAAGGTAATCCATGGGCATGTTTGAGTATTTTTTCATTAGATTATAGGGACTAGACTTGTTATTTCATTGGTATAGGTATCTGTGAAGTGAGGAAAGTCCTCCTAAAATGCAGAGCAACACTTTCTCTAAAACATATACTGTCAGAGAATGATTTAGAATATTGAGAGTTTGTTAATTGCCCAGGATCATACAACAGTATGTGTTTGAAGAGAAAATTGAGGGACAGGTCTTCCTGCCTTCAGGACTTGTTGTCTATCCACTATTCTATACTATCTCTATTTAATTTTCTCACTAATTATCAAAATGCTAACATCTCTTAACTAATCAACTCAGCTCAGAGCCCCCATCTCAACACATTGGATAGCATTCATTTAATAAATTAGAGAAATCTCCTTTCCCAGAAATAGTTATTTCACTCTCTATTTTAAAAATCTCTAATTTCCTAGTATTAAAATAAGTTTAAGTTATTTAATATATAAGTTATTAACAAATTAACAACAAAGACAAAAATAATTATTTGTAATATTTAATCTATGAGAATGATTATAGCTAGTAACCTCATACCAATACTGTAAATGCAGATGCCTCCACTTCAGAAAACATAATGTCACTCCAGTTCATTCATTTGAGATACCAAATAAATATTCTTCACAAATATTCTCTTTATCATCTTCACAAGATAAAGGTTACAATCGTTTCATGAGAAAAAAATTATTCTTCCATCATCACTGTTTGCAGCAGTTTAGTTCCAATCTCTGTGGAAGAGGTATTTGAACAGGTTGCACATATATACATGTATAGCCACACATGCATATGTACACATATATGTACACACATATACATACACACACCATGCATGCATATAATTATTATTTTTGTACCACAAGTAATAGAGAAAAAGTAGAGAGTAAATATAAACATTCATTAGAGAGATGGTATGGGATTAAAATCAGGTGTGAATAAAGGGGGGGATAGATGAAAGAGATGATATGGACATAGATGAGTCAGAGATAAGTCAACATTTCCTCACACGAGTGATTGGGAAGCCAGTGATTCCCTCAAAATAGCATAGTGAAGAAATGAAAACAAACTCTGGACTTGGAGTCAAAAAACCTGGATTTGAATTGCCTACATCATCATCTCAAATAATATTATGGGAAAGGATATATACTTGTAGCTATACATATGAAGATTTATATAACATATATATGTGGCATTTGATTGTGTGTCATAGCCATCAAGCCAAAAGCTGATATCTGAGACTGAGAGAGTAGATAAGCTAATCAGGGAAGTCAGGATAAAGAAAAAAGAGCCTAGAGTCAAGAAGCGAGCCTTTGTGACTGCCCACAAGTGGAAAGAGAAAGAGGGGCTAGTCAAAGAAGAAGTAAAGGAGTAGCATAATAGAAAGGACCAAGAATGCCTTGGAGGACAAAAAGGCTCATACAAATAAGACACATCATGGATTTTGTTGTGACATACATAAAATGACTTTTCAAACAATTCAAGGTTTTCCACAAATGACAGAATCAGATACTACAGCCCTGATGTACTAGGCTTTACCATTGGTTGGATATATCTGGATACTAGGTAGCTGACAAGTTAATATTCACATAAGTATCATTATGCATAATCTTAAATCGGCTGAGATAGTTGGCTAATGTGATTTTAATGATGGCAAACTATGAAATATGCACTGGAAAGATGTTCTACAAATATAAGTGACAGATAGAATATATCATGCGTCTGCAGATCTACATTAAAGAAAGGGCCATAGGAAAGCTTTGAAATGTCTCCTGAAGAATAGTGACATTAAAATAATCTTTACATTCCAGGGTATGCCTCCATCCTTCAAGAAACATCTTTATAGATTTATTTGGTTTTATTTCCTGTGTATTACATCCTATGCCTCTGGTTAACACTTGAGATCTAGAAATATTTCCCTAGGTACCAGAAATGTTGTTAAATGAAAATAATATTTTCAAAAATATAGGCTAAAGGTAGAACTAGGATTCAAGAATAAGTATAGAAATGAAGTAGATGTGTGCCCACTGGAACCCATCCCTTATAGGAAGGAAATAAGCGTTTATTAAATGCCTACTATGTGCCAGGCACTGTGCTAAGTGCTTTATAAATAATATTTCATTTAATGCTCACAACAACCCTGGGAGGTGGGTGCTATTTTACGTATGAGGAAACCAAGGAAGATAGAAGTTAAGTGATTTGCACAGGGTTAAACACCTAGTGAGAATCTGATGCAAGATTTGAACTCAGATTTTCCTAACACCAGACCTAGTGCTGTATTGGTTGAGCCACCTAACTGTCTCTAAAGGGGTTCAGTGTTCTCATAATTCTTCTTACAGCTGAACAGGTCCACTGAACAAATGATGCCTTGTTTGGGGGACAATTTAATCAGGAACGCTTCAAAATGAACCCAAGACTGCTATGGCAACTCTTTTTCTTGGCCACTTGTCATGGATGAACCTTAGCCTCTGTTGGGAAGCTGCCACACAGAGTAGAGCACACCCAATGCTCTAGGATTACTTGTATACCTTACCCACTCTGAAGTCTGTTTTCACCTGTGGAAGAGAGAAATAAATGGAGGGCAGGTTGGGGAAGTATTACTTAAAAGCCAGTATTCATTTTGTTTCAATATACTTTTATTAAGAAATGGCTATGGGTAAGGCACTATGTTAGAGGCCAGGAATACAAAGACAAAACAAACCAATGTAACCAATATAACAAACCAAGTCTTTCTCCAAAAGAAGTCATCATTCTACTTGAAGATTTTTTTTTCTGCACGATAATGCACTTGGTCTCATTTTGACAGTATGTGATTGGTCTCATCTTGATTCTCCGAAACTGCATGAGAGTACAAGCCTGCTCCACAACAAAGAAGAGTCTCTCCCCACAGGGCCAGCACTCACTCTCACTCTATGGGAGTATCCATGCACCACTGGGAATGCTGACCACAGGCTCAAAATTGATTGTCTCCCTTCTCCACACCCATGCATAAACCACATCACTACTTTCCATGCACCACCCTATCTCACATCCCTCCCATTTTGCTTCCTCTCCTCACTTATTCCTCAGGCAAATTCCACACACCTGTAGGTTAGTTCCTCTCACTATTCTTCTATAACAGCCTCAAGGGCATGTCACAATGTGTTTAAAATTGTCTTAGGGAATAATAGGCAATTGCAAGCAGATTTTTGTCTCTGCAGTCTGAGATGCACAGCTGTTCCCTTTTTGCCTGAATTCTCAGATTCTAACAGTGTCCCAGGTCTAAAGAATTATCTCTGCTAAACCTCAAAGTTACTGTGGGGATGGACCCATTGTGAATATACATGTAACCTTAACAAGGAGTTATATGCACAGTCATCAAAGTATACATAGCTATAGATTATGTATTCCACATGTAAAAAGCAAAAACATGTATTGTCAAGATTATGGCATGCAATTATGGATATGTATATATGTGCTATTATACACACACACATTATATATAAATATACACACACATATATTTCTAAGTATATGTATACATTCAGGATTGAAAAATGTAGATTAAATAAGTATATATGTACATATATAGTTCTAGATACAAATGATACTGTTGTAAATACAGATAAACCTAAACATTGTGCAAGTCAATGGACTATCTCCACCATCAAATAAGAGGAAGATGTCACTCTAGAATATATCTTTTGGGAAAATGTAAAGTGATTCTACCCTACTCATTGCCATAAGAGCTCAGTGTTTTTAATGCCAATATTCACCCAAAGAAAGATGCTATGCCTATGAATTATGGAAATCTTTAAGAGGCAGCAAAATTGCACTAGATCCAAAGGATTAAAAGAATGTGATGAGTATGAGTAGGTGTAGTCTATTAAAAACATGTAGACATGAACCCACACATGCACACAACTGTGTACGGCATCATCAAGAATGTATTCCTCAGCAAGACTGAGGAAGAACAGTTTCTACAGCCCAAGTCCTACATTGATTCACGTGACATTTTAAAAGAATCAGAGGCCTCCAACAAATTGCTTAGATTCTATATGGATATACAGAATTCTGTATGGATATATAGAAAAGTGCAAGAATTGTTCAAAATGAGAAGGTGGGTTTAGATGTGTGGATGTGTTTCTTGCAAGCTATACTAGTGGAGGAAGTATACAAACCAATGAAATAATAGCACTATCAACACTAAAAAATATTACATGTGGGCTTGCTATTTGCTTTTCAGGAACATATAGAAAGCCTTAATCAAGGAACCAACTTGTAAAATAATATGTAACAGTCTCACTTCTAATTCCCCCCTGGATCACATGAAAAGGCTTATGCAAAAATGTTCATTCAACAAATATTGCAAGTTGTAGCAAGATTTCCTTTTAGAAAAAGAGATGATTAGATTGAAAATGTCCTATAGCTTGAGATCAATTCACAGATCCACATGTCAGAATTCCCAGTGGTGTTTATAGGACTTTGAACAAATGCCAAAGAAGTGATTTGGTAATGGCATGATAAGTCACTTCACTTTCACTACCTATGCTCATGTTCTCTGAAGCGAAATTCTCTGAAGTTATTGGAATTTAGTGCACAAAAATATATAAGGAAGTAATTTCAAGAGAAAAAAGATTCGCAGTGAAAGAAAAACATCCATTACAAGGCATGGAAATTAAATATAGAATTATTAAGTAGTTTGTAATAGAAATTAAGTTCATTTCCCAGATAGAAATTGGAGGATTAGAATAGTACACAGTTATGTGTGTATGTGTGTGTGTGTGTGTGTGTGTGTGTGTGTGTGCGTGCATGTGTATTTGTGTGGGTGTGTGCAGATGGAAGGAAACTCACAGACCATTTATTCTAGCACCCTCATTTTATAGATGAGGCAACTGAGGTTGAGAGGGAAGGTAGCAATCTACAGCTGTGTTCAATTCCATATGGGCAGGATATATCCATTTGGTGCACTTATTCCAGGCTTATTTGAGAAGAGTCATAAACCATTATTCAAATCTATCATGAGACTCCCTGACTTTAATGGGATATACATGAGTAAAATGCAGGGCAAACATGTAAGCATTTGGAAATTTACTTTTTTTGGAGGAAAAGAAATCCTTCTTTCTTTCTTATTAATCTCATGACATTAAATATGTGTTGTGCCAGAAATGAAGAATTGATCATTTGGCTCAACTTCAGAAAAGCTCTTAGCATAATAAAAAATAAAGAGAAGAAGCTGAGATGTGGCAGATTAATCTCAGTTTTATCCTTTTGTCAGAAGTTTGTTGTTTTTAATTTCTCTGAACTGTAACATGTCACATAAATTTTTATAGGCTTCTCTAATGTGACATACCTCTGAAGGAGGAACTCACAGGGTGATTTATGCCTTGGAAATGTGAATCTGAGTGCAATGGTTTGCATCATCATAAAAAGGAATGAGACAGAGTAGTCCAGATACTGTGAGGCATTGGACGTTGAGCTAGTACCAATGTCTGTCTAGCCCTTGCTTCCAGTGACTCGAGCTATGATGAATATTCTACTGGGCTGTGCTTCTTACATGAATGCTTTCATGTCATATGTCTGCTATTCAAATTCACCAGAGTGAATACTTTCTGAAGAGTGAACAAGAAACAGTCAAACAAGGAGGCACATAGTCTTTTATGGATGCTTTACTGGGCAATGTTCTGTCAAGGGGAAGTTCTTGTGATCAGCCATGTAAACCCTTCACTAGAGCTCTTCTGCCAATATGATTTTCTTACAGGGGCAGCTCAGTGGTGCAATGGATAGAATACTGGGGCTGGAGTCAGGAAGATCTCAGTTCAGATGCAGTTTTAGACACTTCCTATGTGATCCTTGGCAAGTCTTTTAATTTTATTTCTTTTAGTTTCTTCATCTGTAAAGTAAGGATACACACCTCACAAGGTTGTTATGAGAGTTAAATGAGATAATAATTATAAAGTTTGCCCTGAGCACAGTGCCCGGTACATAGTAAGTATTACAGTATATAAATGTTAACTATCATTATTATTCCATCTCCTGCGTCTAGTGCTTTGTACAAGTGGTTCTTTGTGTCTGGAATACAATCCCTCCTAATCTTTACCTTATAGAAATCTTTGCTTCCTTCAAAGCCTGCCTCTGGTGCCGCAAAAACTTTTCTGAATTCTCTTCTCTCACATTCACTTACACATCATCCACTTTTGTAACACTTTTTCACTCTTGGAATAATTTTTCATGTACTTCGTACTTACTTAAATTTGCATATGTAGATTCCTCCCAGAAGAATGGAAATTCCTTGAAAGTGAGAGCTATTTCATTTTGCTTTTTGCATCACCTATCATAGTGTTTTGTACCTATTGTGATTTAATGGATGTTTATTGAATTAAATTGAACTTTTTCCTAGTAAAAATATAACTTATATTTGATGGCATGATTGTTGTTGTCAGTTGTGTACAACTCTGCATGACCCCATTTGGGGTTTTCTTGGCAAAGATACTGGAGTTGGTTTGCCATTTCCTTCTCTAACTCACTTTACAGATGAGGAACTGAGGCGAAGAGAGTTAAGTGACTTACCCAGAGTCATAAAACCAGTAAGTGTTTGAGGCTGAATTTGAACTCAGGAAGATGACTCTTCCTGACCCCAGGCCTAGGGCTAGATGCAGTGTGCCACCTAGCTACCCAAAGACATCACTATGAACTAAAAGGCATGACAATGGCCCAATCAGATAAATGACAGGAAAAATTGGCCTATGCCCATTTATATTTAGTATCTACATAGCAAGAACTTTTGTACTAATATTTATTCATATCAGTATAAAATATGACACCATTTTAGGGGTCCCAGAAAATTGTCAGACATAATTCTTCACCTACCAAAACCTAGCGAAATCTACATGTCAAAATCTCCCAGTCATCACACATTCAACAACTTATTAACCCTACAAAGAACAGACTTTTCACAGACTTCAAAGCACAAATTTTTATAAATATGCAAATCTAAACTGGATCCTCAATTCTTCTAAATCTTTATGCTGCCACATTTCCAGCACTTAAAACAAGAAAGAAAAAAAAGTAAAAAAAAAACCCTTTAGCTCTCTAAACCAGCCAGCACACACTGTGTTGAATCCGATACAATCATTCCATGACACTGAGCAATGACTTATAGCTGAGATGTTATTAAGTTATTTCAAATAATCCCTTTCAAAAAAATCCTTTGACTGTGGAGGAATGCTAACATTGTACAAGTCATTTTTGCTTGGACTCTAGTGAGGCTAAGTCAATGGTGTGTAGCAGTCAGGAAATCAGGCATTTTAAACACATCCAGCATCGCAGTCGTACTACCTGCTGACAAAGGAATAAGTGTTACTTCAAAAGCAGAAATTTCCTCACATCTCAGCCATGTGCAATGAGATAAAGACTAGTTTGTCACATATGTGCATTTTTTCATGTTTTCTATGACTTGGAACTTTCCTTTTGAGCATTATTTAGACTATTATTACTCAATAAATGAGGAGAGCAAATGTTTACTTTATAGATCTATAATGTAATAGGAAAATATTATAAAACTCCATCAATATTATTTTGATATATATAATTTTCCAGTAGCAACATTCTAAACCCCCTGAAAAAAAAGTACTTGGAAGCCCTTTTTAAGTCCACAACATCAGCTAGACAATTGATGAAACTACTTTACTTCGGGAATTAAAACCTGCTTGAATAGGACAGGTTCACCTTTCATAAACTACATTCAGTAACAGTGTTAAAGTCAGGTGCTAGGATTTGAGGTTCAAGGAATTTTTAATTTTACATACTAAATTAAAATTCATTATAATAAAGTTCAGTCCTAATTTTGTTTTTATTTCATTGCTTTATTCATTCCAGGATGATAATATAGCTATTGTTGACCTCACAAACATCATTGAGATTTGATGGAATGAAACCCATGACAGAAATCTGGTTTTGGATGATTATACCTTATTTTTAAAAAGTCTGCAAGTAGATATAACATCATATGCTTAGAAACACACACACACATACACACACACACACACACACACACAGCAACTATAAGAGGATTAAAGGATGGAAAGCAGGCAAAATTCAATGGAGGGAGAAATGGAACTGATTTTTTTATTGGAATCTACACTGTAAACTCACTGAGAGTATCTTTGATTCAGCTGTAGTAATAGAAATGTTGATATGCACAACATCCAGTTACCACATTATTTTAATTGCTTCTTCTAAGGTGGTAGATGATAAAAAGCTTTTTATTCCATGTAGCCTGAACATTATGAGTATTAGTTATGCTGGTACCTATTAGAAATATAGCTCTTTAACGTGTATTTTTTAAAATTTTAAACTAATTAATTTATTTTTAGTTTACAACATTCAGTTCCACAAGCTTTTGAGTTCCAAATTTTCTTCCCATCTCTCCACTCCCCCCTTCCCAAGACAGCATGCAGTATGATATAGGTTCTGCATATACATTCACATTAAACATATTTTCACATTAGTAATATTGCAAAGAAGAAGTATAACCAATGGAATGAACAATGACAGAGAAGAAACAAAATAAAACAATACAAAAAAGAGAGAGAAGAAATAGTATGCTTCAATCTGCATTCGGTCTCCGTAATTCTTTCTCTGGATGTGGATAGCATTTTCCATCATGAACCTTTTGGAGTTGCCCTAGAACCTTTCATTGCTGAGAAGAGCCAAGTCTATCAAAGTTAGTCACCACACAATATATCTGTAACTGTGTACAATGTTCTCCTGGTTCTACTCCCCTTAGTCAGCATCAGTTCATATAAGTCTTTCCAGGTTTTTCTGAAGCCTACCTACTCATCATTTCTTATAGCACAATAGTATTCCATTACATTCCTATATAGTAACTTGTTCAGTCATTTCCCAGTTGAAGGGCATCCCCTCAGTTTCCAGTTCTTTGCCACCACAAAAAGAGCTGCTATAAATGTTAAATGTTTCTTGTTATGCCAAGGTAATCATTTCCTTCCTAGTCATGCTTTAGACTTTCTCAGCTTTGTCACCATATTTCAACTGCCATCACACCCTGGAACTTTCCTCGGTACCCAGAGCCTTCTCACACTGGAATGGATATCACTGTACCATGCCTCCCCCCAACCCCCCACATTGGTGAGTTCGTTCCAAGACTTCCATTCTAGGGAGGAGCCAAGGTTGTCCAACTTTCATTGTCTTCCTGGCTCTTCTTTGACATTATACTACTGTGTAGTTTTCCCACCTTGTTCCTCTCCAACATGCACATATAGACACACACACACAAACCTTTAGCCTTCCATCTCCCTTTCATGTGTTTTCATCTGCCTTTTGAATGGTTGGTTGTTGGCCTTCATGCTTGAAGTGAATCTAAATTACATCACTATGTCGAGGTCAAGGTACGGTATGTCTAAATGTGGCTGACCAAACCAATGTCAGTTTGAGAGGCTCTACCACAGGTCAGGCACAAATAGGTCATATGGAAATTTGGAGTAGAGATGTCTCTAAATCTGTGCATCTCATGTTTATTTTGAGCTACTATAATTCTGTTGCTCATAGAACACAGCACCTTCTTTGATGTATGCACACCGTGCTGAGTGGTCCTATGTGAGTGTCTCCCATGTCACACAGTCAAGTCCAAAGTTCTTCGGTGAAACCTTGAGAGTATCCTTGTAATGGTTCTTCTCACCTTCACATGAGCCCTTACCTTGTGTGAGTTCTGTGTAATATAGACTTTGAGACAAGTGTACACTTGATCTTTGAACAACATGGCCAGCCCATCTTAGTTGTGCCCTCTACAGTAGGGTTTGAATGCTTAGCAGTTCAGCAACACAATGATCCAAGGCAAGTACAAAGGACTCATGAAGGAAAATGCTATCCATATGCATATAAAAGAACTGAAGGTCTCTGAATGCAGATAGAAGCATATTTTTTTTCACTTAACTTTATTCTTTCTTGTATTTTTTTCTCTTTTGATCTATGTCTTCTTTTGCAACTATGACTAATATGGACATATTTTTATATGATAGCACATGTCCAAACTATATCAAGTTGCCTATCATTTTCACAAGAGGGAAGGGGAGGGGAGGGAAGAAGAAAAATTTGGAACTCAAAATTTTGTAAAAATGAATGCCACAAATTGTTTTGGCATGTAACTGGGGAAAAATAAAATACCTTATAAAATAAATGTATGTATAAAATAATAAAAATTAAATTCCATAGAAAATGAATGAATGAATAAATGAATGAATGAATAAAAAGCACAGGAGCAAGCCCCCACTCACAGATATTCTATTTTTGACTTGAAAAGCACAAGAGCATCACCCACGTAAGCATGCATTATAAAACTGGCATAAAATACTTAAGAACTTCTCTGGGTTAGCAAATTTCCCATCATCTTCCAAAGGCCCTTGTGACTGACATTATCAAAGGCCTTGGTCAGATTGATGAACTTTGGGTACAGACCTCTGTACTGCTCCTGGCATTTTTCCAGGAGTTGTCAACCAGCAAACATTATATCAACCATTCTTCAGCCCTTTCTGAAGCCATAATGATTTTTGTGTAGATAACCATCTTCCACGTGAAAGATCAGCCTATTAAGGAGGACTCTGACAAGAATCTTGCTGATAATGATTAAGAAAGAGACCCACCCTGTGACGGTCACAAGAAAACATATTTCCTTTTCCTTTATATAGATGGAAAATGGAGGCATCCTTGAATGACTGAGGGATAACTTTCTCTTGCCATATAACCCAGAAGATTTCAGTCAGTGTTTATATGAATAGTGGAGCCACCCCTCTCTGACCCCACCTTTTAAATCTCAGCTGAAATAGAATCAGTACCAGGAGCTTTGCCACACAAGAGGAGTCTAATGGCATTCAAAACCTCTTCTTCATTTGGAAGTTTGGCCAGATAGGGATTGACTTCAACCTGAGGTGTATTATCAATAGCTTCAGCATTGACTGATGATGGTCTGTTGAGACCATCATGGAAGAATTCAGCCAATCTCTATAGGATCATGTCCTTATCACTAATCAATGTGGCTCCATCAGCACTGAGGAGATGCACCAGAAGGTCTTTGGCCCACACATTCTCTCCAGGGCATCGTAAAAGTGTTCTGGATTTTTACTATCAGCATAAAACTGAATTTCATCTGTCCCCTTACTGAGCCAAGATTTTTGCATCTCTCTAAGCTTCACTTGCACTTTACTTTTAATACAGTTAAATACGACAAACTATCCTACTAGTAGAAAAAAAGAGTTCTCTTTTTTCGTTTAGCAGCTTCTGAACTTCTCTAACATGTTTCTAAGTATTCTGGCCCAGATGAGCACATGCAATACCGTACATCAAATCTCTGAAACTTCTCCACTCCGTTTCTGCTACACTGTTGCCAACTCTGTGTTGGCTCAGCGTTCAATCCAAAATGTTCATGCTAGGAGAAGATCTCTAATCTGTTGACGTTGCCTTCTAGTAGTATTGCATTAGGGCCACTGCTTTTGTTGAATGTAAATGTTTAACTTGGAAAAGATAAGTCTATGACTAATTGGTCCAGCACTCTGCACCACACATCACCTTAATCACTCTCATGTCCTGTCTGTCTCTTCTTACTATGACATAGTCTAGTCTAGTCTGCTAAATTCCAATGTTGGCTGCAAGGGTACATCCCTGAAGTTTTATTATGTTTAGGTAGACAGAAAACAGTGTTGGTGATGAGAAGATCATAAGATGCACGAGTCTTCAGTAGTAAGTAACCATTGCTGTTGTTTTTTTTTTTTTCCAACTCCATTCCTCCCAAGATCTCCCTGCCATGTTTGATAATCTGTGTCTACTCTGGCATTAAAGTCTCCCAGAATTACAAGTTTATCCTCTTTTAATACATGATGATGGGGGGGAGGGAGGCAGAGCCTAGATGGCTGTGTTAAAATAGCATTTTACCAGAGCTCTCTCACAAGTTCTGTCAGGTAACTCTAAAAAAGTGAATCTGAGCAGATTTGAGAGAGTTAGAAGTCAGTAGTAGACTGAGTGGGGCAAATTTCCAAATCTCCAAGCCAGGATATATCTATGGGCTGGGAGACCGCCTGGCATGCAGAGCTGCACCAGACAGCACAAAAGCAGAAGCAGCTGCAGAAACCAGCCAGCGATCCAGGCTGGGAGAAAGCTGGGCACCCAAAACCAGCAGAGATCACCAGGCCTCTCAACACAGGACAAGAGTCTGTTGAAATGATGGGAGGCAGCAGCACAGTGCCTGTGGCTGCGAGACATTCACTCCTGAGGCTTGCAGTCCAAAGCCTTTAAACATGTCTTCTTGAACTTTGAGGAGACATAATGGTCAGGTAAACAGCTCTCATCTCTCCCTCCCTCACTGACCCAGAGAATTCCTCAGGAAAAATGCTGGAATAGAGGAGAAAGAAGTGGGGCTTCTGTAGCCAAACAGTGGGAATTCCTGAGTCCCAAAAGGGCGGAGCCAGCAAGGGTCAACACCAGGAACCCAGACATGCCTTTGCACAGCCAGGGGAAGTGGCAGACACCACCATAGACAACAGCTGAGGCCACTGGTGCTGGAGAGCACCCCCAGGGGAAGAGGAGACTTCTGGCAGCCAGACAACCCCTCTCCCACGTCTCAGGAAACTGAAGACCATAATACACAAAGCCAGTAACTAGGCTCACAATTCCCAGAATAAGGAACCTGGGACAGAGCTCCCTGAGCCCCAAAAGTAGAGATCCACTGTAAAGCCAGGAAAAAGCTAACCAACATGAACAAGAACGCTAAAAAAACGAGGACCTTTGATTCTTTTTATAGAGACAGGGAAGCTCAAAATACCAATTTGGAAGAGGACAGCGTTGACACTATACCCATATCTGATACCTCAAAAGGGAATGTGAAATGGTCTCAAGCCCCAAAAGCATTCCTAGAAGAGCTACAGGAGGATTTTAAAAACCAAATTAGGGAGGTAAAAGAAAAAATGGAAAAAAAAAACTCAGATGAGATCAAATCTTTAAAAAGTAAATTTGGCAAAATGGCTAAGGAGATTCAGATTCTAAATAGAGAAAATGATACCCTGAAGGGTAAAATCATCCAATTGGAAAAGGAGACTAAAAAGCAAAAGGAAGAGAGCAACTCATTAAAAATTAGAATTGAGCAAGTAGAAGCTAATGACTCTATGAGGCACCAAGAAGTAGTCAAACAAAATGTAAAGAATGAAAAAAATAGAAGAAAACATGAAATATCTAATTGGAAAAACAACTGACCTGGAAAATAGATCCAGGAGAGACAATTTAAGAATTATTGTTCTACCGGAAAGCCGCAATGATAAAAAGAGCCTGGACAGTATCTTCGAAGAAATTATGAAAGATAACTACCCAGAGGTCCTAGAACCTGAGGGGAAAATAGTCATTGAAAGAATGCACTGATGAACCCCTGAAACCAATCCCAAATTGAGAACTCCAAGAAATATTATAGCCAAATTTCAGAATTACAAAGTCAAGGAGAAAATGCTGCAAACAGCCAGAAAGAAACAATTTAAATATCATGGAACTACAGTGAGGATCACACAGGATCTCTCAGCTTCTACATTAAATGACAGCAGAAATTGGAATATGATATTCTGAAGGGCAAAGGAGCTTGGACTACAACCAAGGATCAACTACCCAGCAAAATTGAGCATAATTTCTCTGGAAAGAAGATGGATATTCAATGAAATAAGGGAGTTCCAGAACTTCCTGATGAAAAGGTCAGGACTCAATGGAAAATTTGATCTTCAAATACAACACTCAAGACAGACATGAAAAGGTAAACTGGGGGGAAAAACCTCCACAAACCTTGTTAATCAATAAGGGCATATTTTTTACATCCTAATATAGGATAATATATATATATATATATATATATATATATATGTATATATATATATACACACATACATATGTATATGTATATATATATGTCAATCTTGAGAATAGTACAATTATTATGACAATCGAAAGGGATACACATAGACTGTGGATGTTAGTATAAAATAACTGATATAATGATAAAAACCATAATTAAGGGATGTAAAAGGAGGGTTCTGGGAGAAGAGGTATGGAGGTAGTAATAAAGGGTAAGTTACATTACATGAAGATCCACAAAATCACATTATAGTAGAGGGAAAGACAGGAGGGAAAAGAGTAGTATATGATCGGGTTTGGTTCAAGAAGAGAATAACATATTCTGAAAAGCATAGAAATCAAACTTGTCCTATAGGCAGTGGGAGGGGAAAGGGGAAAGAAAATGGAGGGGTGGTTGGAAGGGAGGGAAGAAGTAACAAGGGGGAAAGGGTAAGATAAGGGAGGGAAATCAAGAGGGAGGGCAAACTGAGGAAGGTGGTGGTCAAAAGCCAAACTTTTGAGGAGCAGAAGGGGGAGGGAGAAATAAAAGCATAAAAGGGGTAGAGGAATAGGATGGAGAAAGAGACACAGCTTGTAATCATAACTGTGAATGTGAATGGGATGAACTCTCCCATAAAATGGAGGCAGATAGCAGAATGGATTAAAAACCATAATCTTACAATATGTTGTTTACAAGAAACACATTTGAAAAAGGGGGATAGACACAAGGTAAAAGTAAAAGGATGGAGTAGAATATATTGTGCTTCAGCTAAAGTAAAAAAAAAAAAAGGAGTAGCAATCCTAATCTCAGACAAAGCAAAGGCAAAGATAGATCTACCTAAAAGAGATAAGGAAGGACATTATATCCTGCTAAAAGGCACCATAGGCAATGAAGCAATATCATTATTTAATATATATGCACCAAGTACTATAGCATGCAGATTCTTAAAGGAGAAGTTAAGGGAGTTACAGGAAGAAACAGACAGTAAAACAATACTAGTGGGGGACCTCAACCTCCCCCTCTCTGAACTTGATAAATCTAACCTCAAAATAAACAAGAAAGAAGTTATGGAGGTGAATAGAATTTTAGAAAAGGCAGATATGACAGATCTCAAAAAATACCTGAATGGAGATAAAAATGAATATACTTTTTTTCAGTGCTACATGGCACATACTCAAAAATTGACCATGTCCTAGGGCATAAAAACCTCACAATCCAGTGCAGAAAGGCTGAAATAGTCAATGCATCCTTCTTAGATCATGACGCAATAAAAATTATTTGTAGTAAAGGACCATGGAAAAATTAGTTGGAAACTAAATAATCTAATCATAAAGAATGAGTGGCCAAATAACAAATCATAATACATGATGATGTAGGTCACCAAGTCTTCGTAAAATTTTTCTTTGACCTTACCGGGGCTCATCATGGTGACACTTTTCCTGCAAGTGGCAATTGCATTATCATGAACCTATAATTCACTCCTTTTGGGAGGCATACAAGCTTGTTAACTAGATTAGTTTTGATTTTGAAACCTGCACCAGCTTCATGGCACTTCCCATCACTGTGACCACTCCAGGGAAAAACAAACAAACAAACAAACAAAAACATGTATCTAGCTCTGACTTTGGTAAGTGGGCCTTCATTTACCAACCTGGTTTCACTTAGGGCTACTAACAGCTGCTGAGTTCTCCTGCAAGAAGACCTGTTCATTTTTCAGGTCAACTGAATTTTACGTTGTCCAGAAGTGTGCATGCATTCCACCTATCAATACTGAATGGAATCAACTTTGCAAAAGCTTTTGTACATGTTTTTTCTGTCTCGATTACAAGGTAGGATTCTCTCTACCTCTTCCTGAGTAAGCAGGCCAAGGTTAGGTTAAGTGAAGCAGACAATTTTTAGGGCACCTTTTCTAGTCCCTTCTTAATGCCAGGAGATGAGAAATGTGGGCCTTAAAAAATTGCTACCCAGATCCCCAGGTGTTTGCCAAATTCCATTGCTGCTTTGTTGCAGTGAGAAAATGACCCTATGGCCTGGGCCACCTGTGTGTAGGGTTCCCAGTATATCCTCACCTGCTGTTTCATTACTTGCCTGTCACCACAGGACTTTGAGGTAGTTAAAATGCTAAAATGGTGTGGATGATGTCTTTTGGTTTGCGCATAGATTGGCTTTAAGTGAGGCAGAGTTGCACAAAGTCCTTGGCCTTATTCTTTCTTCCAAAGTCATTAAATTCCAGTGGCAAGACAGAAGTCAAGATAACTGGCAACAACTTGGGATGCAGTGGATGACCTTGATCTCTTCTATATCTAACCAAGCTCTAAGTGCTCCACAGTACTTTCTTCAGCCTCCTTCACAACTACTGGAACAAGTTGTTCTCATCTGCCCATTCAGCCTGGGGAAGTCTTCATGCCCTTAGGGTAGACATCCACCTAACTCACTGCAGTTTTCAGGATCCCTTGATTACCCTCAACCAAGTTTAGCCTGACTACTAAAAATGGTTTATTGGGGTATGGCCACTGCCCATGCTACAGTTTCTTGAAGTCAGAGGTGAGAGTTAGGTGGACACCAAAGATAGATGATCTGTCCTGAAAAGGGCTTGACAGCCCTCACATCAGAGTTACTAGACTTCCCTGAACTCCTGTGCCCCCTGCACTTTGAATATAAGCTCACTGAAGCCAGGTATTGTTTTGATTTTTTTATAAATCCCCAGCACTCAGCAAAATGCCAGGCACATAGAAAGTGCTTAATCAATTCTCATTGTGCTGCCTAGACAGGCAATTTGAAGCAACCATTCTGTTGGTAGTAATGGTACAGCTTCCATTGTGTTTGTTAATTTCTTTAGACTCTTTTGAAGTCTGTATTTATAGTATGGGGACTTGTTAACTGTTCATTTCTGAACAATGGGCTTCTAGTAAACAATTTTGGCTACCAGATCATGTTTTGTTGGGTATTCAGTGGGTGTTAAGTTTTTGCAACCTGAAATGATGTTTGTACTTCTTATCCTGATGCATGGTGTGATTGATTAATGTTTGGGCTTTTAGTAGGAATAGCATCTACTATAGGGCCATTTCACATAGTTTAGCTAGCTGTTTACAATCCACCCCCACCACCACCTTGCAGAAAAGAAAAAAAAGGAAAACTGTCCTGTTATTGAGACATCAATGATCTGGAAGACTAAGGTTCAAAATTTGATATGATTTCCTCATAGCCTAGGAACAAAAACCCACTATGTGAAGTAGTGGGGCTTTTTTTGAATTTTATATCTTTCTGATCAGGCATACCATCATGGAAAATGAGTAGACAAGATAGCCATACCCTACTAAGTAATTTTTTTTTTTCGGATGGGAGAGATATTGCCTTGTTTGTAAGTACCAAGGAAACATTCTGTAAACAGAGATTAGCGAGAGAGTAAGGAAGATAGATGTTGCCATCTGCTTGAGAAGACAGGAGTGAATGAGATCATATGTACAGGTAGAGAGGGTTGCATTGTGAAAAAGAGGGACTGCTTCTTAGAGTAAGATAGGGATGAAGGAGGAGATACTGGGAGAAGCCATTTGAGTGTTGTGAGATAAGAAAGAAGGGAGAAAAAGGAACTATCAACAAATAGCCTCTTTATTTTCCACTGAAACATTAGGGTAGATAAACTATAGGAAGTATGAGGATGGATGAAAAGGTTTGGAAAATCCACTATTGACACAAATTCATTTTGGGGGGGGGGAGAGAGAAAGAGAGAGAGAGAGGAAGAAAGAAAAAGAGAAAGTAGAAGGAAGAGAAAATGGAAGTAAAGAAAGAAGGAAGGAAAAGAAATGAAAAGAAGCAAAAGGAAATGAAAGGAAAGAGGGAGGAAGGGAGAAAAGAAGAAGATAGAGTGAGGGAAAGAGAAAGATAGAGAGGAAAGAAGGAAGGAAGGGTGGAAGGGAAAAGAATTAAGAGAAAAAGAAAAAAAAGAAATGATTAAAAAGTTTCTATCTTTAAACATTAATTTAGTTGTTGGAACTGTAAAAGTGAGAGTCTTGTCCACTGACAAATAAGTGAAAATATTCCTAAAGGAACTGAATAAAACCAATCTTTGCAGTTTCACTATGAATTAAAGGGAGGATAATGCACAGATTTTCACTGAAGAGATAAATAAAGGAGTTAGAGGAATTGCTTTTATTGTGTATCCAAAGACAACATGAAATATAATTTCATGGGACATTTGATCACCTCATATTGCAGTGCTCATACATATTTACAAAAAGAATACTATGAAAATAATTATAGTGTTCATGCCAACACCAGTTGCAGAGCATGTGTAATAAGAGAATTTTTACAATGAACAGAATAAGCATGTACTTTATTACCTGTTGACTTCAACACAAAAGTAAGACTAGAAGAGGTTGGTTAAAAAAACTTGAAGAAATATGGCTCAGAAATCCAAAATAATAGAGGTCACATCACTTTAGAATATACTGAAGGGTGGTGCCTATAAATCACAAATACTTTCTTCAAGAAAATCCTAAAACACAGATGAGGTGTGTACTAAACAGATAAGTAAAATATGTAATTATATTTTAAATGTTTCCATCTGTAAAGTGATGGGATTGGACTTTGAGGATTCTTCCAGTTCTAGATCTATGATGCTCTATTTTAAATTAATGAATATATATGTATATATGCATATAATACATATGTGCACATTCATGTACATATAAGGACATGCATGTACTTATGAATGTGATATACATGTGTGCATACATATACAATATATACACACTTATGTGTACACATAAGTATATATTTCCATGTTCACATATATGTATACCACCATGTACCTGTATATATATTTGTCCAGACCTGTGATTTCAGTGGTAAAAAGAGCTCTTAGTGAGGAACTCTATAAATACAGATTCATACCTGCTCTGCCTGGAACACTAAAGGGCAAAAGCAAATTAACCAAGATCAGTTGGGCTCATATCTCCTATACTACACAGCCTCCTATGATCAGGCATACAAATATTATTCTGTAGATAAATATTTAATGTTCTCTAAGTCTATGTATATAAAAATTCTTTAACAAATCCTTTTTAAAAAAAAAAACATTGAAGTAATTAAATAAAATAATACTATCCAAGAATGTCACTTATCCAAACAACTTAGTGATAAAAATGCATAATTGGGTTCATTAATAGAAAGATGGGAAACCACATTTCTAAAGACAATTCAATTCACTAAACATTCACTAAGCAGTCACTCTCTTCAAGGCAACGTGCCTTGAAGGACAAAAATGAAATGGTTCTTGACAGTAAGGAACTTTAACCTAATGAGGGGTGCTTATAGTCCTTCTAAACATACATATTATCAAATAACATATTTATCACACATATATGATACATGTACATGTGTCCATGCATGCACATGTGTGTATAACTATACATTTGTGAATGCATGCATATAAAATTATGTATATGTATATGTATGCTCATGCCCACATTTAATTTTATATACATACATTCATCTGTATATTTAGATCATGAAATTCAGTTTAACTCTTTTCCATTTGTTTCTCCTATATTAAGTCCTTTTAAAATTTTTACAACTTTTTGTCTTTTTCAGTATTAGTGTTCCTTTGACAATCCTTTTCTTCAAAAGAAAGCTATAAAGATGAGATTAAAAAAATAATGTATTACTTTATATCTTATTGATCATTATACTTGTTTATCTTTCTTAGGTTTTGGTGGTTGGTGTTTACAAATTAAATAATCTCTTCATCCCTCCTTTTTTTTTCTTATTGTTCTTATTTTGCCAACAATGGTTCAAATATCTCTTGTCATGAACAGATATGCTTTTTCATTGATTATTAGTCTTAGCGTAGCTCAGGTTTATTTACTTACCTTTTATTTAGGGTTGCAGTTGGAACTCTTTTGCTTTTTGGAGGAAATTATTACTTTGAGCAATTTCTTATACCTGTAGAATAATCTTGTGACACTTAAATTGCCTTTCCTTCTAATATAAAGATGCCTCCCCCTCCACGCCCTCACGACTCACGAAATTTGTTATATGTCACTGAAATTTTTAAATTTAACCACTATACATCTTGGAGTTTAAAATGTGGGGTCCAGTTTTTATTTGTTTGTTTATTTTTTCTTGACAGCAAACTATGAACCTCTCAATGGATCCTTTTTTGACTGTATTGAACAGCTTTACACAGTTTTCCTGTATCATTTCCTGAATTTGAGTTTTCAGATTTTCTGATCTGTTATGTTCTTTTGTTAGATCAATAATTGTGAAGTTATCTTGGCTAATATGGTTAGTAATTTGGGTCTGTGTAGAATTCCTTTGTTTTTGTTTTTGTTTTTATTAACATGTAGATTTTTTCTTCTGAAAAATTTTCCCCACTCAATATTTTTGTATTTCAAATCTATCTTCTCTGACACAGCTTCTACTTATTTTAAAAGATTCTTAATCTTGTATTTTTCCATACCTAAAGACAGTTATTTTCAAATTATATTTTGAGAGCTTTAATTTCTATTCTAAAATCATTTTCAATATTTTGTCTTCTAGGAATTTTATTTCTATTTGTAACTGTTTGGAAACTTCTTGCTGTTGTTCCATAATTTCTAAAGAGTCCACAAATTATGTAATTTTCCTCAGGTACTATAAGTTTATCTTCCTTTATATTGTGTGTGTGCATATATAAATACATATGTATCTCTGTATCTATACATATATAAATACAATTGTGAAGCTCACATATACATTCGCACATACATATGCATTCACACACACACATATAGAGAGGAGGGGGGTTGAGGCTTTTACTGAGGCTTTTTCTGTTGGGGTGTGTGTGTGTGTGTGTGTGTGTGTGTGTGTGTGTGTGTGTAAAACATCTACCCATTCCCACTCATCACCTATCTATCTTGGGCTCATTTTCATAACTCGCATCAACAACACTGGCTTGTTAAGTCACAAGATGGTTGGTTTATAGTACTACCAGAAGCCTAGGAGTAATACTTTATTTGGATATCATCCTAAACACTAGCTTGTGAGCCCCTACCAGCAGACTTTCCTTTAACAATCAGCCAAAAGATACAGTTCTTTATAGAAAGCCTTTATTCAAATACTAAAACAAGAATAGTAGTGACAATGTCTTCTCCCCAATACTAGGAACACACTGTCCCACAAATATGTGAAAAGTTCAAAAAGGGGAAAGAGAAGACACAAACTTAATGTGAGACACACATGTGGGAAATACATGTGACCAAGGCAATCCATAATTCCAGAACCCTAGGGCCTTGGTACAAGTTCTCTCTCTCTCTTTTGAGAGTCTTCACAAAGTTTACTAAAAACTGAGTAACAAACTACTCGCAAAGCCTTTCTTTATTGAGTACTCAGAAGTTTCCAAGTAAACCTTCGCTTTCCCTCATTGGCTCTACTTGGTTTCCATACCACAGAACATCATAACTCCTTGTGACTGCCTTTTCCTTCACTTTTTCAGTTTCCTTTTATATGTTGTCTTCCCCCAATAGATTGTAATCTTCAGGGCAGAGACACACCTACTTTTTTTTCCTCCTTTGTAGTTTCAGTGCTTAGCACAGTGTTTAATGAATTGAACACTGTGAGGCCTTCCCATTGTTCATCTGGGCTGGTTCTTTGCAGGGCCTATCAATGTCTTTGCTAGATTGGTGGCTCAGCTGAGTATACTCCTCCTAAGGTGTAGTGTCTCAGCTAGAAGAGTCAATATGCTGATTATCCGGATGAAGCAGTTTGCCTGGTGACTTTGCTGCTCTTTACCATGCTCCTCATTTACCGTGCTGACCAGATACTGCCATGTAGTGAGTTTTAGACACTGTCTGGGCTGGATGATATGGAGCTCTCCTCAGCTGAAGTATCCTTGGGCTCTTTTCAGCTATAGTGCTACACACTTCTTTCATCTGGACAATGACCCTTATCTTAGGGTGAGGCAGAAGTTTCTTCCCTTTGACTCCCACAGAATCTCATCTGTGAGGTTGTTTATCACCTCCAGGTACATGAGAAAAGGTTTCCCCTCATAAACAAATTTTCCTTGGCTCAGAAGTCTCTAGCCTCCAAGAACTATTCCTAGCTACCTTAGGTTAATTACCTTGAATTCAGTCTTTTTTTTTTTTCCTCATCCTCATTAGGGAATCAGTTTTATGTAGTTGAGTGGCTAGAGACAAAGGTGTGAATATAATCTATACCCTGAAAGTACCCTCTTGACCTTCTGCCCTCTTCATAGCAATTAAGGTATTCAAACCTCCTGCCTTATCTTGGGTGGGGAAAGTCTATTTTTTTTCACCAATGTCTTTGGGGTTTTATTTTTGTTTTTTGTTTTTTTTTTTTCTCCAGAAGACTTTTAACAGTTACTGAAATCTCACTTTGGCCCACCCTTTATGTTTCCTTCCCTGCCCTTCTTTAGTCATTCCCACCTCACAGAAGTATAGACCCTTGAAATTAGGCTTCAGGGACACATGCTGCTTCATATATTGTGGAATATGGAAGTCACTGAGTTGGATTTCTAGTCTGACTAAACTCTCTGAAGAAAATACTAGCTCCAGTTGGGTTTCCCATCCCATTTCCTTTGGCCTGACCACCTGATTCATGTAGCCGTAGACAGTTTCTATATATCTTGTCAAACCCACACCTCAAAAGAAAGAATTTTAGTGGTACATTTTTGCCTAGTGTTTTTGGATATCACCTGTCCACCTTTCTTTTGCACAACTGAACAGAATCAATATCAATACCTTCTTGCAGAGTAGTGGCAGAATTGGAGAAAATGGGGAGAAAGATTCTTATTTGTGGCTTCAACTATAATTATTCTAACTCTGGTACATAACTGTTTTCTTTTGAATTTGGGGCTAAAGAAGCTTACAGGAAAGAAAATATTCTGCCACCTCACTGGTCATATGTCCTTATGATACCTCTTTTTAAGAAGATTATTGTTTAGAAGTGGAATTATCCAGAATGCACTTTTTTGTCATTATTGATGATTCTAAAGCTGAATGTTTAAAATGGAAAGTTATAGATTATGGTTAATTGATATATCTCATATTTAACAAATACATTTTAACATTGAGTGTGAATTACACTCAACTGAAATTGCAGAGGAAATTTAAGAAAATAAAATCTTAATTCTTAGGTTATAAGCTTGTTGTTTAGTCTTGTCTGACTCTTCATGAACTCACTTGGGTTTTTCCTGGCAAAGATACTAGAGTGGTTTGCCATTTCCTTCTTGAGCTCATTTTACAAATAAGGAACTGAGGCAAACTGTTTAAGTGATAGGGACAGGGTCACACAACTAGGAAATGTCAGCTAGCAAGACTGGCAGGTTTAAACTTATGAAGATGAGTGTTCCTGACTTCAGACCTGACACTCTTTCCACTAAACCACCTAGCTCTTCCTATGTTGGAAGCTTAACAGGTTTCTATTCAGCAAGTCATTGCTGAATGTGATAGGGGAAATTGGTTTTCTTTGTTCTAAGGATTTAAATGGATTAAGGACTGATGAAAGGAATAGTATAGGACATAATTTGGGGGTATTATAGATAACTATCTGCCACCTATATCTTCCTTCATATATAGAAAAAAGAAACATTTAAGTATAGTTTATTCCAGTACACAATAGAAATGTTTCCTAATCTTGCCCCAAATTAGGCATTATCTAGGCTGTAAAGTAATTGCAATCAGGAGAGAAGTCTAGATTTAGATATATAAATAGCCCTAGTGGATAAGTTGATCATCTTGTCTCCCCACTCTACACCTTTTCTTCATCCTGCCCATTATATAGACAAATCCTTTTGTTATCTGATAAGTTAGAAAAGATGTGTTGTTTGTAAACAAAATCTTTAGGTTAATAGATGGTTATCAATAAATTGACTATTTATGGATTACTTATATCCAAATAGAGTAAAACCATATACACTCACTGCTAAACCATACATTATTTAATATCTCTGATCATTCAGAATGTATTTTTAGGTTCTCTTTCATGCCTTGGAGTCATTATCATGACCACTTTTAGAACTTGACATTATTAAAGGCTGAAAGAATACAAGAGCTTGCCCTTCCAATAGGAAATTTTACTGTCTCTAGGACAAACTTATGGAAAGCACCTGCTCTACTTAACGTCCAATTCAATAAACATTTAATAAGCACCTACTATGTGCCAAAGACTCTGTTAAGTGCTTTACAAATATTATGTCATTTGAATCTCACAGCTCTGGGAGAGAAATTCTATTATTATCATCCTCATTTTTCAGTTGAAGAAACTGAGGCAAACAGATCAATCAAATGACTTGCCTGAGGTCACACAGTAAGATTCTGAGGCTGGATTTGAGTTCACATCTTCTTTACTCCAGTACCAATGATCTATTAATTGTGCTACCTCATTGCCTCTAAGGAAGGAAAACATTCTAGTGAGATCTCTTTATGTTCCAGCAGAACAGCACTGGAAAGAAGGAACTATACTGTTTCTGAGCAATTCTTTTGAACTAGATGTTCTGAGAACTTCCTGAAACCATGAACACCAAAAGATACCAATTTGTGGATTCTCTGCCACAACGTCACTCACAAGTGTTTCTTTGATAGCATTTTCTAAATTCTCTATTTTCTTGGGCATGCCTACAGTTTATTAAACTCAACTCTGACTCTAATATATCATAATGGTATAGAAGAAATATTGGATACTCAGAGACTATGCTTGCTGGCAGTATTCAAGGTATATCAGGCTTTACCAAGTAGAAGGATCTCAATTGGAGACCTAATCATAGATTATGGGTAAGTTGGCTAAGGACAGCCTAGTTAAGTTTGGAAAGGTATATCAACAGTTTGGCTACAGAGTGAATTATTCAGTCACAGTCACTCTTTAAAAATATTTTTAAGAATTTCAATGATAATGCATTTATTTTTTCTTTCTCCTTTATATCTTCCCCACTCCAAGGAAGGAGTTGCAATGGGGAAGGAAAAATTAAGAAAATAAAACCCTTGTAACGCATAGTCAAGGAAAACTAATTGCCATACTGTCCATGTTTAAAAATGTGTCTCATTCTGCATATTTTGCCTATTATCTCTCTATCAGTAGGCCATGTCTTATCAATAATCCTCTGGAATTATATTTGGTGATTGCATTGATCAGAGTTCATAATTCTTCCAAAATCATTTGTCTTTACAATGTTCTCATTTTGTACAAATTTTTCTTTGGGTTCTGATCTCTTTGATCTATGTCAGTTCAAAAAAGTCTTCCCAGATTTCCCTAAAAACATCTCTTTCATCATTTATTAAGGCACTATAACATTCAATAGTATCCATATACCATAATTTGCTTACCCACTCCCAAATTGATGGCAACTTCCTTAGTTTTTTCTTTGTTTGGTTTTTCCTTCTTTCTTTGATGTATTATTGATGAGGGCACAGTCTCTGGGAACCCCCTTAAACCTAGAGTACAGTCTCTGGGAGCCCCCTTGAGTCTTCCAACTGGATCTGGCCTTCCCCTGAGGCCATAGACCTTGCATTATCATTGGGCCCAAGTCTCTGCCTAGTCTAGCCCTCTATTGTCCAGCTGTTTCCCACCCTTAATCCTGATCAAAATATCTATACTTCTAGCTCTGTTACTCTAGCCCTCTATTGTCTATCATCTTCATTTGGCCTTCAGCTATTTCCCACCCTGGAGTCTAACCTCATCTCAGTCCCATCAAGCTCCTCCTTAGACTCCTCAAGTCCCTCCCTAAACCCCTCCTCTAGTCATGCCAGACCACCCCTCAATCACTCCCATAATCTTTGTGTGTATAATCTCCATCTTGTCTCCATGAAGGGGCTCAGATTCAATCTAGCTCAGTAGATTGAATCTGGCACCCTCTCGTGAAAACAGGCACAAAGCGTGGGATTTCTTAAGACAACCCATTATGGCAAACCCTTAATAAACTTTGTCTTTTCCCTTGGCTGAGAAGGCTTGAGTCGAATTCTTTCGGCAGGATCCAGCGTGTCTGTACTTTGGGGTGTCGAGAACCCTTCATTCCCAAACCTCTTCATTATTACTGCTGGGTCAAAAGGCATCTGTTTTAGTCATTTTTAGGGTATGTTACCAAATTGATTTCCAGAATGACTATTCCAATTCACAGATCCACTAATAGTGCATTGATGTGCTGCTTTCCCACAGTCAACCAACATTAGTTATTTTCCTTTAGGTCAACTCTGCCAAGCTGAAGAGTGTGAAACAGGACCTCAGAATTGTGTTAATTTGTACTTCTCTAACTGTTAGTGATTTGGAGAATTTTCTTTTCATGTAATTCTAGGTAGCAAAGCTACAATTCTTTAAGACCATCTATTGAGTTGTAGGCTTATTGAAATCTGTCAGTAAAAGTGTAACCACATTGACAAAATCAGAATTGCTTAAACTACTGTAGTCCTATGTCATAGGACAATGAAACCAGTTTGATTAATTAAATGTGAGGTTTTATTGCTCATGTCATGGACAGATAAAGAGAGGTGGTATGATATAATGGAATAAAAATGCTGGCCTTGGAGTAGGGAAGGTCCAAGGTTTAAGTGAGTTGTGTTCTGACACTGTTATCCTAGGCAATACAATTCAGTTTTGTATACCTCAGGAAATGCCCTAAGACTTTTCTACTAAGTTGCATATGATTCTCAATCTGCATTCTGGAAAGAGTTCATATTTTGTGAACAAAAATCACAGAACATGAGCATATCTATGTGTTAATGTTTATGCATATGTGTGTGTGCGCACGCACGAGCGTGTGTGTGTATGTGTATGTGTGTGTAGCCCAGGAGAACTTACTGCCCTTTTGTTTCTTTAAGTTACTGTTTTTTTTTTCTGGGTCCAAGGAAATGATTCACAGTGAGAACTAGTAGAATAATATCTGAGATCTTGTCATGGGAAAAAGAGTAACCTTCTCTCCTCTTTTTGATCATGATGACCCTCTTTTTGCTAAAGAAACAAAAGCAACTCAGCAGGATAAAAAATGGCATTCCTGTCTTGTTTCTTCCAGGCTAGGGAATCATTGATATGAGCAGCAAGTGCCATTGAGATGAAGAATCAGTGAGGGCCACCACAAGCAATGATTATTGGGAAGACAATAAGCGTTGCCCAGAGCCTGATGAAGGCTATGAAGTATTAAGACTCTTGTCTGCAGGCCAAGAAACTGCATCTCTCCTGTTTTACCTGGAGTCATTGAGCCTAAGAAAGAAGTAAACATTCTTCCCTCTATTCTTTTTTTTTTTCCTCTGGGAGCTTCAGACATGTAATGGGAGCAGAGGGGAGGTAGAGAGAGTTTGTATTTTTCTTTCACATTTTACTCCAAGTTACTAAAAAGTATATGATCACAATATGCTAAGTATCTGAACCTATGAATGCCATGGGAGGTGATATGGGAGAGAGGATTACTCCTAAGAGGCAGGGGCACTGGATCATTTACAATTTTTTGCAAAGTAGAATTCACATTTTAACAACCAATGGTTTTTTTTTTTAATTTATCCCCTACATTGAGATGGAACCACATAAGAAAATTAAAAAAAAAATAATTTCTGGGTTAAGAGCTCAAAAGCAGCGCTACAATGTTACTTCCCAGGCTTTCTCAGGTTCTCAGTCCTCCTTAAAAAGTAACTAAATAGATCTCATGCATGGCAGACCAAAAGGAATAATTTATGTAGATTGCTACAGTGGTGGCTAATTAAGATACTTGACAGGGAGCTAATTTTAAACTTCCCCAAATGGATAACATCAGTAAGGACAGACAACAAGCATTTATTAAGTGCTTACTATGTGCCAGACACAATCCAGTTGACAGGTATCCCCCTGAATGGGACAAGGGAGGCAATACAAAATCAAAGTGCTTAGGCACATATTGAAAGTTAGCCATCGTTTCTAACCCTGCTTAGCAAACAGAGCTGGGGGAGGCTCTGGTGTGGAAGAAGACACCAAGTCTGCAGTTTTTATATCGCTTGCTCTTTGTCACTTACACCTATCTGCAAATTGGCATGTTCTTCCTGCCTTGGGGAGGAACAGAGATTCAAGGATCCCACTTCTTTTGCTGAGGTGTACCTATCTGGGTAATCTTCAAGTTATTTAAAAGCTGTTCCCACCTTAAAGTCATTGATGATCTTCAGCACATCAATGTATTGCTACCTTGACACACTGTGAATAAAATCTTCTTAATTCCCTTTATCCTGAGCTTTGCCTCCTTAATCAGGATAAAACCCCAAATGAAGGATTTTCCTTTTAACACTTATCTATAACTATACCTGATCTACATTTAACTTCCATCAGTATTTCCTTATCAACTAGATATAGATAGATATGTCTATATGGGTAAATAAATCTCTGTCTATGACTACATATACACAGTATATATATACATACTACATATGAATGCATGTATATATATATCTGTATGTGTATGTATACCTGTATGTATATGTATGTATGTTTAGCTTAGAGGGTTTCCTGGGAAACTGAGAGATTAAGTGCTTTGTCCATGAACCCATACTTACATGTTCATAGCAGCATTTGAAACCAGTCTTTCTGACTCCCTCATCTATTAAGTCATGAGAACTTTGCATGTATATACAATTACAAATACAAACATGCTTCGATCATATGTATGTGTATGTATATTTGAGTGTGTGCGTTGTGTATGTATACACATACATACACACATTGATTCAAGAAACATTTATTAAACTCTCTAAGTATAGGTAACTGTACTGGAAAATAAGGGAGAAATAAAAAGACATACCCCTACCTCCAAGGAACTTTCAGTCTATGGTCATTTGTGTGTGTGTGTGTGTGTGTGTGTGTGTGTGTGTGTTCTGTCAAAATAGTATAATAATATGGAGAAAAAAGCTATATGTAACATTTTGGTCTGAGTAAAATTACTTGTACTTGTAGTAATATAATGAAGTTCTTGGCCTCAAATATATTTTCCTTCTACAAATTAAACACACACACACACACACACACACACACACACACGCAAAGAAACAGGTCAATTCTTCTTTCAGAGTCTCTGGATGAAGACAAAGTAATGAGGCTCATCAAACATTTACTTGCCCAGTCCCACATCAGCACCTGGGAAGTAGGGGTTACCATATGTATTACCAGGGTCAGGTTGAAGCTGGTCGAACTAATACTCCAGGTGATGTTTAAAGCTTTTAAATCAGAATGATTTCCTGTCACTCCAGATAAGGCAGGTACTAAAATCACTTCCCATCACTTAGTGCTTGGGTGCATTAAAGGACAGGACACTAATCTACTTTGTCACTAAATCCACTCAATTACTTTTTCTAATCATTTCAATATTAAGGTTTGGGAACAAAGAATAGTCGCCTACATCCTTGGAGCACAAATCCCAGGAAGAACACAATGAAGGGAAATTGTTTTTTCTTAAACAGCAAATTTGTTTAGCTATGACCATTATTCAAATCCTTAAAGCCAAAAGACAGACTAGGAAGCTTTTCCAAATCCTGTGTATTCAGAATTAAGAAAGAAGCTGTTATTTAAGATCTTCTCAAAGGGCATGGATAGCAAAGAAATCCTTGTGAAGAATTGCCATCCAAGAGAGAACTCAACTTAGAATCCACAAAGAAATTCAGTGAGACGTTATTTCCAAAATTATGTTTATCACTTTTTAAAAATTATGCTTCTTTTTTTGTGAGGTGGGGGGAGGAGAGGAAGTAGGGGAGAGGTAATTTTTCTAGCATGGACCTAACTTTCATTGTATTCTAGTTTAAAGTAAGAGTGAATGAATTTGGCTTGAGATTTGGGAGAAATTCAGGCATTGTGTGGAAAGTCAAGTTTTCGAGCCAGCAGTGGTCAAAGTAAAGAGGACTAAAGAATGCCACCTTTCCTCTCCCAAGAGGCCCCACCTACCCTCAAGCAAGTGGTGTTCTCTTGGGACAACACCATAGCACCACCTGCTGGATGAGTAAGGGCAAGCTGGTGGAGTATAGAAGAGGTCTGATAAATAGCCCCAGGGGTTCTTAACCTGGTGTCTGTGAATCCACTTTCTCAATACTTTGACGGCTCCAGGGGTATTCTGTATCTGGCTTACATAACTCACAAGAGCCAATTGTTAAATTTACAGCTTGAGCATTTGCAAGTAAGAAATCAGCAGTCTCTACAAATCCAGGCTTCATTTATTGTTTTTTTTTTGGATTGTCTAAATTCAATAAAATATTAAAATGAAAATTAAATTCGTGCATTTTTTCCCATAGAAAGCCCCTTTGTTAAACACTTACCAACAAACCTCTGTTTCGTTCTATCAACATTGCTTGATCTCAATAGAAATGTTGTAGAAGGCTCATACAACGAAATCATAACCAGAATGTAAGCACGGTGGCCTGGTGAGTAGAGGCTACAACTACTACTACTACTACTGCTGATGCAGTAATGGTAGTAATAGTGATAATTGTAGTGGTGGTAGTACTCATAGTAGTAGTAATTATCACAACTAAAATTTATATAGCCCTTTGAGGTTTTCAAAGTACTCTACATCCATTTTCTCATTTGAACCTCAAGATACATCTGTACTTCCATTAATAACTTTATTTCAATATAATTGATTTCCTTCATTATCTTATGTATTTCATGGGATTTCTTTCTTTTTTTTATAAATTTATTTATTTAACACATTTAGTTTTCAGCATTGATTTTCACAAGAGTTTGAATTATAAATTTTCTCCCCATTTCTACCCTCCCCCCCACTCCAAGATGGCATATATTCTGGTTGCACTGTTCCCCAGTCAGCCCTCCCTTCTGTCACCCCACTCCCCTCCCATCCCCTTTTCCCGTCCTTTCCTGTAGGGCAAGATAAATTTCTACGCCCCATTGCCTGTATATCTTATTTTCTAGTTGCATGCAAAAACTTTTTTTTGTTTGTTTTTGAACATCTGTTTTTAAAACTTTGAGTTCCAAATTCTCTCCCCTCTTCCCTTCCCACCCACCCTCCCTAAGAAGTCAAGCAATTCAACATAGGCCACATGTGTATCATTATGTATAACCCTTCCACAATACTCATGTTGTGAAAGACTAACTATAATTTTGCTCCTTCCCAACCCATCCCCCTTTATTGAATTTTCTCCCTTGACCCTGTCCCCTTTCCAAAGTGTTTGTTTTTGATTACCTCCACCCCCATCTGCCCTCCTCTCCATCATCCCCCCCCCCTTTTTTTTATCTTCTTCCCTCTTCTTTCCTGTGGGGTAAGATACCCAATTGGGTATGTATGGTATTCCCTCCTCGGTCAAATCTGATGAGAGCAAGATTCACTCATTCCCCCCTCACCTGCCCTCTCCCCTTCTCCCACAGAACTGCTTCCTCTTGCCACCTTTATGTGAGATAATCCACCCCATTCTATCTCTCCCTATCTCCCTCTCTCAATATACTCCTCTCTCATCCCTTAATTTGATTTTATTTCTTTTAGATATCTTCCCTTCATCTTCAACTCACCCTGTGTCTGCTCTCTCTCTCTCTCTCTCTCTCTCTCTCTCTCTCTCTCTCTCTCTCTCTCTATATATATATATATATATACACACACACATACATATATACATACATGCACATTCACTTATATATATATATATACATAAACATATATATATATATATATATATATATGCATATTCCTTTCAGCTACTATGATATTGAGGTCTCATGAATCATACACATCAACTTTCTATGTAGGAATGTAAACAAAACAGTTCAACTTTAGTAAGTCCCTTATGATTTCTCTTTCTTGTTTACCTTTTCATGCTTCTCTTCATTCTTGTGTTTGAAAGTCAAATTTTCTATTCAGCTCTGGTCTTTTCACTGAGAAAGCTTGAAAGTCCTCTATTTTATTGAAAGCCCATATTTTGCCTTGGAGCATGATATTCAGTTTTGCTGGGTAGGTGATTCTTGGTTTTAATCCTAGCTCCATTGACCTCCAGAATATCGTATTTCAAGCCCTTAGATCTCTTAATGTAGAAGCTGCCAGCTCTTGGGTTATTCTGATTGGGTTTCCACAATCCTCAAATTGTTTCTTTCTGGCTGCTTGCAGTATTTTCTCCTTGATCTGGGAGCTCTGGAATTTGGTGACAATATTCCTAGGAGATTTCTTTTTGGGATCTATTTGAGGAGGTGATAGGTGGATTCTTTCAATTTCTATTTTGCCCTGTGGCTCTAGAATATCAGGGCAGTTCTCCTTGATAATTTCTTGAAAGATGATATGTAGGCTCTTTTTTTGATCATGGCTTTCAGGTAGACCAATAATTTTTAAATTATCTCTCTTGGATCTATTTTCCAGGTCAGTGGTTTTTCCAATGAGATATTTCACATTGTCATCCTTTTTTTTATTCCTTTGGTTCTGTTTTTATAATATCTTGATTTCTCATAAAGTCACTAGCTTCCACTTGCTCCAATCTAATTTTTGTCTGCCATTTTTTCATTCCTCTGGTTCTGTTTTATAATATCCTGATTTCTCATCAAGTCACTAGCTTCCACTTGCTCCAATCTAATTTTTAAAGTAGTATTTTCTTCAGTGGTCTTTTGGACCTCCTTTTCCATTTGGCTAATTCTGCCTTTCAAGGCATTCTTCTCCTCATTGGCTTTTTGGAGCTCTTTTGCCATTTGAGTTAGTCTATTTTGTAAGGTGTTGTTTTCTTCAGTGTATTTTTTAGTATTTTTTTGGGTCTCCTTTAGCAAGTCATTGACTTGTTTTTCATGGTTTTCTCGCATCCTTCTTATTTCTCTTCCCAATTTTTCCTCTACTTCTCTAACTTGCTTTTCCAAATCCTTTTTGAGTTCTTCTATGGTCTGGGGCCAGTTCATGTTTTTCTTGGAGGCTTTGGTTGTAGGCTCTATGACTTTGCTGTCTTCTTTAGGCTGTATGTTTTGGTCTTCTTTGTCACCAAAGAAAGAATCCAAAGTCTGAGACTGAATCTGGGCGCGTTTTCGCGTCCTGGCCATATTCCCAACCAACTAACTTGACCCTTGAGTTTTTCAGTGGGGTATGACTGCTTGTAGATTACAGAGTTCTATGTTCTACGTTTGGGGGGGAGGTGCCAGCTCTGTCAGAGCCGCACTCCTCCTTCCCCAAGGACCCCCAGTCCAGACTGGGCTCAGATCTTCGGCAGGCTGTACACCCCTGCTGTGATCCGCCACTTAATTCCCCCCCCCCAGGTGGGCCTGGAGCCGGAAGTAACAACAGCTGTAGCTGCCCCACCTCCGCTGCCCCCGGGGCTGGAAGCGGAACTGCGAACTCCTTCCACTCCGGCAGCTTTTCCCACTAACCTTCTCCGCAGTCTTTGGTGTTTGTGGGTCGAGGGGTCTGGTAACTGCTCACGTATTCAGGGCGCTAGGGCCCCCTCCGCCCGGCTTCTGGACTGGATCGTCCATGCCGCTCAGGCTGGGCTCTGCTCCACTCCGTTCCCAGCTCCCAGCTCCCAGCTCCCAGCTCCGTGTGGAATAGAGCTCACCCAGAGACTATCCGGGCTGTCCTGGGCTGGAGCCCTGCTTCCCTCTGCTGTTCTGTGGGTTTTGCCGTTCTAGAATTGGTTCAGAGCCATTTTTATAGGTTTTTGGAGGGACTCGGGTACGGAGCTCACTCTAGTCCATGCTTACCAGCCGCCATCTTGGCTCCGCCCCCCCCAATCTAATTTTTAAGGTAGTATTTTCTTCAGTGGTCTTTTGGACCTCCTTTTCCATTTGTCTAATTCTGCCTTTCAAGGCTTTCTTTCCCTCATTGGCTTTTTGGAGCTCTTTTGCCATTTGAGTTACTCTATTTTTAAAGGGTTGTTTTCTTCAGTGTATTTTTCAGTATTTTTGGGGGGTCTCCTTTAGCAAGTCATTGACTTGTTTTTCGTGGTTTTCTCGCATCCTTCTCATTTCTCTTCCCAATTTTTCCTCTACTTCTCTAACTTGCTTTTCCAAATCCTTTTTGAGCTCTTCCATGGCCTGGGACCAGTTCATGTTTTTCTTGGAGGCTTTTGGTGTGGGCTCTTGCACTTTGTTGACTTCTTTAGGCTGTATGTTTTCGTCTTCTTTGTCACCAAAGAAAGAATCCAAAGTCTGAGACTGAATCTGGGTGCGTTTTCGTTGCCTGGCCATATTCCCAACCAACTAACTTGACCCTTGAGTTTTTCAGCAGGGTATGACTGCTAGTAGACTAAAAAATTCTGTGTTCCACATTTGGGGGGTATGTGCCAGCTCTGCCACACCAGCACTCCTCCTTCCCCAAGAACTCCCAACCTGGACTGGGCTTAGATCTTCAGCAGGCTGTGCACTCCTGCTCTGATCTGCCACTTAATTCCTCCCACCAGGTGGGCCTGGGGCTGGAAACAACTGCAGCTGTAGCTGCCCCAGCTGTAGCTGCCCTACCTCCGCTGCCCCAGGGTGGTGGCCAAACTGCGAACTCCTTCCACTCCCGCAGCTTTTCCCACTAACCTTCTCCGCTGTCTTTGGTGTTTGTGGGTTGAGAAGTCTGGTAACTGCAGCAGCTCACTGATTCAGGGTGCTAGGGCCCGCTCCGCCTGGCTCCTGGTCTGGTTGGTCTGAGCCGCTCACGCTGGGCACTACTCTGCCCCGCTCCCAGCTCCCAGCTCCCAGCTTCGTGTGGGATAGACCTCCCCCAGAGGCCATCCAGGCTGTCCTGAGCTCTAGCCCTGCTTCCCTCTGCTGTTTTGTGGGTTCTGCAGTTCTAGAATTGGTTCAGAGCCATTTTTATAGGTTTTTGGAGGGACTCGGGGGAGCTCACGCTAGTCCCTGCTTTCCAGTTGCCATCTTGGCTCCGCCCCATGGTATTTCTTTAAAAATATTATTCTGAGAAAGGTCCATCAACTTCATTTATCAAAGGGACTATCACTCATACACTCATTCACACACACACACACACACACACACACACACACACACACTAAAAACCCCAGGCCTAATCTGATAATGGTCATCCAGTGAAGTGACTAGAATGAGCAGTTGGTATTGAGGAATTTTAAGAGAAAAGCAAACAATGACTGGAAAGGTTTATGGGGTTGAATTTACAGTCTTGAAAGTGGGGGAGAGAGGTAGCAGAATCCAATGGGGAAGACAGTAGAAATCAGAATGAAGAATTCTAATCTTAGGGTGGATGAAGCTGAAGTCAGAGGGGTTCTCAGATGTGCCAGTAACTCCAAAGTAAAGGATTGGCCACAAAGGATATTGCTTTCCTATGGTATAAATTTGTCTCAAACTTAAGGAAGAATTTTCTCAATACTTTGACAGCTCCAGGGGTGTTCTGTATCTAGCTCACATAACTCACAAGAGCCAATTGTTAAATTTACAGCTTGAGCATGTACAAGTAAGAAATCAGTCTCTACAAATCCAGGCTTCATATATTGTTGTTGGGTTTTTTTATTGTCTGAATTCAATAACGTATTAAAGGTGCTGAGGTCTTTCTTATCCCCATTGTTAAAGGAAAATGGGGAAGTTTCTCAGGTCCAGGATTAGGTCTTCACAATCTAAGTGACAGGTGACTAGAACATACCTTGGACTGCTGCGGACAAGGTCTCCCCAAAGTCTAATTACTCTGCAAGAAAATGTAGGGGGTCAGGAGTGAGTGTTTCACCCCTAGGAAAAACAATACCCTATCACATACACACTCCCACCTGAACACACACACACATACACATATAGACATACATATATACATACATACATAAAAAGACAGCATAAGGAAGACCCATGTTTGGTGGATATACTGGTTTTTACTATGTAAGAGGTTATATGGTATTCATATTTAGTCTTTTTGACCATATTCTAAATTAGATTATGTTCTTTTTGCCATCAAGAAATATTTGTTAAGTTACTTAATATATTCTCAGCACTATGTCAAGCAAGGAGGATAAAAAAATTAAATAGTCCCTACCTGGAAGAACTTATATTTTATCAGGAAGGATAATATATACACAGATAAGTAAATAGAAAGTATATACTAAATGAATATACTATTTTTTTTCTTTTGCAGGGAGGAGTTACTTGGGAATTAAGAAAGCACTTCAGCTGAGGTTCCAAGGAAAGCCAATGCTTGTAAAAATTTATTAAGTATCTGCTATATGAAGGGTGTGGAGCTATGTTCTGGATGTACAGAGCAAAAAACAAACCAACCTCTGATTTTAAGGAGCTTATGTTCTATCTCTTTTCAGTATGAAATATTGGCATGTGCTTGTAACACCTGCAGGTTGGAATGAAGTTATCAATAGAAAAGATGGTGGCTTAGGAGGATTCAGAGAGACTAGATCATATATGTTTAATCAGGCTTCTAACTAAGTCTGGGGTTTTTATCATGCTGTTGTATTTGTGTAGGCATATAAGACTTCTACTTAGTAGAGACAAAGCTAGCATGACTCTGTAGACCATCCATGAAAGTTGATTCAAGAACTTCTTGGGAGAGTAACAAATAGGTTCCAAGGATTCTTTGAGAGATATGTGAAAAATAAAAGACTTCGGAAGTTGTGAAGATGGTAGGGGAAGCTGACTCCTCACTGTGTCTTTGATTTCTATTTTGCCTTTCTAAAGACTTCAGAGAATTTCTTGTTAGTTGAAATTGGAGCCTCTGGCTGGATAGGGTTGAGATCTTATCGAGCACCCATTTAGGAGTTCATTTATTCTTATCTGTCTTCTAGTATATTCTAATATACATACACACATATATATGTATGGATGAGTATATATACATATACAGAGGTGTGTGTGTATGTATGTATGTATATATATGTATTTATACATATACATAATCTATATCTTCTCCGATTTCTGACATTTACTTGAATAAATAGCTCTTCTTTACTTATGAAGGTCTTTTGTATATACTAAATAAATATACCATTTTTTTTTCTTTTGGAGGAAGGAGTTACTTGGGGATCAGGAAAATATTTCAGTTGAGTTTCCAAAGAAACTCCATGTTTAACAAACATTTATTAAGTAACCAATGTGAAGGGGACGAAGTCAGCATATATAAACTAGGGATTGCTCTCCTCTCTTTTAAGAATGACTAGAAAAATGTCTTTGTTTTGAAACAAACAAGCTACAACCTAGATCAGCAATTTCTTAAACAAAAAATCTATATTAATCTACAGTGACACTCCTCTTGGAGATAGAAAAGGGAAGAAACAAATGCCAAACCTTGGGCTTCTTCTCCTCCCACAGTAGAGATTTCAGTCTCCCTTGGAAGAGGAGTGGGCCAGATTCCAGAGATATCTATTTATCCATGTCTCCCACAAGTCTCATCTATACATTAAGACAATCTAAATTGATATACATATTATACATGGACACATGGTTACAATACATGTGCTAATGGATTAATGATATCTGTGATGGGAATAGGACTTTTTTGAAGGAAAGGAACATTAATAGAGCTTTCACTTAGCTAGGTATTTGTCTAACTACTCTGGAAAGCAATTTGGTAGTATGCTAAGGCAATGACTAAATGGTGCATATCCTTTGGTCCAAAGATCCTCCTGCTAGGCATATGTCCTAAGGAGGTCAACATTAGAAAAGCTCCTAATATGCCGAAATATTTATAGCAGCACTTTTTACTAGCAATGAACTGGAAACAAAGTAGAAGTGCATTGGCTGGGCAATAACTAAATAAATTGTCTTGCATCAATATAATAGAATATTACTTTGCTGTCATGGTGTAGTGGAGAGAACATTAGATAGGAAGCCCCAAATACCTAGATTTAAATTTTTCCTCTGATACTTACTAGGCACACATACAAATGCATCCAATTAATGCAATGCAATGCAAGCCAGTTAACCTTTTTGTGCCTCAGAGTTCTCAACTGTAAAATCAAGAAGTTTAACTCTAAGGTCCCTTTTAGCTCTAAATCTATAAATCGACAATCCTACAAATATCACAACTTTAGAGAATTATGGAAAACTTATATGCACTGAGATTAAGTGAAGTGCACAATTAAAGGAAAATAATATTCACAATGCCTACTAAAATTTAAATAGAAAGAGACTTCATTCTCTTTCTACTGTACCTTGCTTAGAGTGAAGATTTCTTCAGAGTTTATGTCAAGGCCAAATGAAGAACTATGAGTTTCAACTCACCACATAGCTTCTTCTATTGCTGAAGCCAAACAAAAGTCATAATATCCAGACATGAAAATTCTCTAGCTATAGTAACAGAGCACATTTAAAAGTGGCTTTGGAGAGTCAGGAACATAGGCTTCTCAGAGAAAATGGAGCTTAGCAAACAGAAGATCTGAATATAAAAAACAGAGGAAAGGGCAGCTAGGTGGTGCAGTGAGTAGAGCACCAGCCCTGAAGTCAGGAGGACCTGAGTTCAAATCCAGCCTCAGACACTTGACACACTTCCTAGCTGTGTGACCTTGGGCAAGTCACTTAACCCCAATTGCCCTGCCTTCCCCCCTGCAAAAAGGAAAAATAAATAAATAAAAAAAGAATTGATGAACTCTGAATGCAGATCGAAGCATAATTTAAAAAAAAAAACAGAGGAAAAGGGGGATGGGGGGTGTTGTGCTAGCTCAGTTTAGGAAAATCTGAAAATGCTCCAATAATAATAATCTGAAATGATAATTTGTCCTACCTTATGATATAATTAAGATGATATTATAATCATCATAATAATATAATGTGATATATTATCCAATGAGAATTATTTGAAATGACAATCACCCGTAAATGCACTGGGTGATTGGCACACACTATACCAATTTCAAGTAATGTAGTTTCAAATATCACCTTGATCACTGGAAGCCGTTCTCTCAATCAATGAATCAGCAAGCATTTATTAAGCACCTACCTTGTAACAAGAACCAATCACTAAGTATTTATTAAGAATCTATTATGTGCCAGCCACACTATTATGTGCCAAGTACATGGGAACAAAAGTGAAACTGTCCCTGGCCTCAAGGTGGATAGATTCTATGGTGTACAACAACATGTATATGCATAAGTATTCATAAAACATAGAAAAAGTAAATGATTACATGATAATTTTGAAGGGTTGAAATGCCTTGTGGCTATGGGGACCAGGAAAGCCCTCTTAGAGAAGGGGCCTCTTGATTTGAGCTCTCAAGGGAGAAAGGTTTTCAGAGGGAATGAGAAGAGGGAGTGAATTATAGGCACAAGGGACATTATACACAAAGGCACTGAGCTACGGCCTTCAATGTAATCTCTGAGGAATATAAAGAAAAAAAATTATTTGGATAGTAGATAGTGTGAAGTCCAAGAATATGTGTGGGTCCATTTAAAGGCCCCTTGGGGAGATGATTGATTTGTCCCAGAAAATTGACCTCCTCGAAACTGAAAATGAGCTTTTCCAGCTTCCCACAGAGTTGTTACTGCCAGAAACAGGCCAAGATAGCCTGGATGGGTATTGTATGTGAGCTCGTTCCTATGAATTTATAACTATCCCCAAGGATTATTAAAATTAACTGAATTAGCTCTACACTTTCTCTCCTCAGATACATTTAAAAACCATAGATGATTTGGGAGTGGTCTTACCAGACCTCAGAATAATAAACCAAGTGATCTCCAGGGGTCCAGTATCCCAGACCTATTCATCTAGGATCCTCTGAAGGGGGGGCTTACATTGCCCCTAATCGGGCCTGGAGGTTTTTTTTTTTTTTTGAGTTAAAATCCAGGAAAGTTTAACTCTTCTGTTCCAGGGGTATTTTAAGATCAGGAGAATGGATCCTAAATAGGATAAAATTTCTGTACTCTGCCTATTCTCTTTGACCTTCCTGTCCCCCCACTATTTATTAGATAGTAGCTAAGTTTTAGAGCATTGCCTAAGATTCCAGAAAGGTCAAATGCTTGATCCATGGTAGAGGCTTTGAAATTTGAACCCAGATCTTCCTCACTTGAGGCCCAGCACTTTTTCTCCTATCTCATCCCATGTTTTGCAGTACTGATGTTCAAAAGAAACTTCTAAATCAGGATAAATTGACCTTCTGTTCCTCAAAGCCAAATCCAATCGTTTTTCCCTATGAAGGATTAAAATTAACCTCAACTTACAGTCAACCCCTTCCTAAATTCTGAAGTGAGTATGGTCCTTAGACAGAGACAATGTAAAAAGCATTAAGCCATTTGTTCACTGACTCAGCATTGAATCAAGCTTGCTGCTCATTCTGCTCAGACCTAGGTAATCCAGGTTGTCATCTGCTAATCTCTTGCCTTGTTCATCAGGCTTGTGCCCTATTTCTGTTGTGTGTGTGTGTGTGTGTGTGTGTGTGTGTGTGTGTGTGTGTAAATGGTAGAAAAAATGGTTTGTCATGGGAAAAATACTGAGGGGGTGTGGGAGTACCTTATCCAGTCTATCCCAATTTCTCCTTGAAGTGCCCATGAAAGAGGAAATTGCTACTCTCGAAGGCAGTTCATTCCACTTTTGGCCAACTCTAATTTTTAGGAAGGTTTTTTTTATCTTTTTCTTTTCTAAATCGACTCTTTTCAATTTAATTTACTGTTCCTTGCTCTGTCCTCTAAGACTTAGAAAAACAATCATAGTTCCTCTCCCCTGTGAAAATCCTTCAAATACTTGAAAATAGCTATCATATGCTTAATAAGTTGTTCTGTACTTTTGTTTGTTTTTTAAATCCAGGCAAAATATCCCTTGTTCCTTCTAGCTATCTTTGTATGGCATGAGCTATGCTTGCCTATTTTTGGTTTTGATCAGTACATATTCCAGCTCATCAATGTCCTTCCTAGACCTGAGCACACAGGGAAGAACACAAAGGATTATTGTCATCCCCCCACATCTCTCTCTCTTTGTCTCTGTCTCTGGGTCTCTGTCTCTCTGAGTCTGGCTGTCTCCCTGTCTGTCTCTGTCTGTCTGTCTCTCTCTCCCCTCTCTCTCTCTCCATGTCTATGTCTCTGTCTTTCTGTCTTTGTCTCTATTTCCCTAGACATGTCTCTACAAATGCAGTTCACCTAAAATTCAAGTTTGGGCTTGCAATCATAGAGTTGAGTCATTTTGACCTTGTAACCCACTAGGATCCCCAGATCCTTTCTTCCTCTCTTTTTTTTCACAGAATTTGTTGCCTTAGTATACATCTCTTATAATTCTACATTTAATACAGTAGAATGTTGTTGTTCAGTCATCTTTAGTTGTGATTGACTCTTCATAACCCCATTCGTGATTTTCTTGGCAGAGGTACTGGAGTGGTTTGCCATTTCCTTCTCCACCTCACTTTGCAGATGAGGAAACTAAGACAAACAGGGGTAAGTGACTTGCACAGGGTCACTCAGCTGGTAAGTGTCTGAGGACAGATTTGAATTCAAAAAGATTCATCAGGCTTCCTAATTCCGGGACTGGCACTCCATCCACTGCACCACTTAGCTGCCCTAATACAGTAGAACAGTGGAAGATAAAGTTGCAACAGTAAATGGGGATCAGATTACCTAATGCTTTGAATGCCAAGCTGTGTGCTTATTCTGTAGGAAATTGCTGAGACATTGAAGATGTTTGTGCTGGGCAATAATATGAACAAGACAGTGCTTTGGGTAGATCAATCTGGTGGAGGCCCAGATTATAAACGATAGGCCTTAGAGATAAGAAGACTAGTAAGGAATTGTAATAGTCTAGGTATGAGATAAGGATATTAACCAAGGCATTAGCACTAGGAATATAAAGGAAAGTGTGGATGTGAAAGACAGTGCTTAAGAATTAACTATGACAACCCATCAAATGTCAGGGTTTTAATGGAAAGAGACCAGGCAACATTTTTAATTTGGGTAACTGTCAGCTGTTCACGACTGGAATTCAGACCTCTTCCCACTCTAGGAAGTGAACAAGTCAACATATATTTCATGAAAATCTTACCCACCACTCAGTCTCATGAAAGAAGAGTTACCTCTCAAGTGTGGAGAGCACTGGCAGGCAGGCACACAGCAGTGCTTACTTGGCAGGCACAGCAAAGGCATCTCCTTAGCTACTGTTCTTATTGATAGCAATTAATGTTGATACATTAAAAAAATTAAAAACAATTACAGAATAAATTCTCTGCTATCAGGCAGGAAGCTTGAGCAGGTCCCTTTGACCTACAGAATTTTCTACCTACAGTGTTTTGGGAATATCATCTGTCACCAATCTGTTGTGTGTTTCTATGTCTTTCTTGAGATTTACCAGAGAGGTACCCAATGTCATTATGCTTCCAGGTTAGCATAGACTGGGGACTATGGTTCTCTAAGAATATCAGAAATTAAATGGGAAATTGGTTGGAACTCTTCAGATTATTAGCATCCATTGGTGAGAATTGAGAGGGTTCTGAAGTTTTCCCTAATCCTACTGTTAAGGAAGGGAGCAAGAGAAACTAAAAGTTACAGTCAAAGTAGAAATATATTATTTTAGAGTTTTAAGATATGGTGGTATAGTGAATATAGCTCTGGGCCTGGAGTCAGGAAGAATCATCTTCCCAAGTTCAAATTTAGCCTCATGCACTAGCTATGTGACCCTGGGCAAGTCATTTAACCCTGTTTGCCTCAGTTTCTTCATCTGTAAAATTAACTGGGGAAGGAAATGGCAAAGCACTCCAGTATCTTTGCCAAGAGAATTCCAAATGGGTTCATGAAGAGTCAGACATGATTAAAAAATGACACAACAATAACAACAACAGATATGGTTCAAAAACCTTAACTATACTGTGGTGACCATAGCTGTACACCCAGGGCACCAAAGGCATCCAATATGAGGCTGTGAACCAATGTCTTATGGTCTCACACTAAGCCAGTGGCATGAGCACCCTCAGGCTGCTATCCCTAAGGGTTCTGCTGCTGGGCTACCCCTTTCCCATGGCCTATCTTCCCTCACTGCCTACTGCCTCCATGCCCTGCTATATCCTGGGAAACTGGGGAGTCAGGGTCTTGAAGGACTTTCATATCCACATACACTACCCATTCCAGCCCCTCAAAAAATATTGAGGCTGTTCCAGGTACCATAATTCCTCTAAGTGTATGAGTGAGAGTATAAATGGCAAGAAATCCAGAGGCAGAGGAATGAAGCAAGGAGTGCATAGCACCGACAAATTATAGAGTTTCTACCCAGATGAGGGATAGTATAGAAATTCTTAACCTGAGATCTAATAACTTCTACATCTTCATAATTGTTTAATAGAACTGGATTCCTAAGTTATTCTATATATTTTGTTTCATGCATTTATAAACATTATTCTAAGAAAGGGTCTATACACTTTACCAAAATGACATCTTCTCTCTCTCTCTCTCTCTCTCTCTCTCTCTCTCTCTCTCTCTCTCTTACTCACACACGCGCGCGCACACACACTCACACACAGAATAAAGAGAATATTTCAACTATTCTTAAGCTGCCTTCAGTGCTGTTATATGCTTGTCAGACCAGACCAGCCTTTATAAGATTCACAGTAAAATGTGTGGGAGACTGAGGAAGTAAAAAGCAAGGAAGGCTCTGGTAAGATGGCAGATACTCAGCTACGATGACCCAGATTTTCCCTCTCATTGCTCTCCAATCAATCAATCCACAAACATTAATTGGACACTAATCATGAGCCAGGCACTGCACTTCCTTGGATAGTGTGAGACTTAGCTGCTGTACCTACTAGGTCTAGGTAAGCCAGTGGCTGGAGTAATTTTCCTATGTTTCTCTGGGTATCTCATATGTCTAAAGTTAAGCTCTGTGGTTTTCTGATGCCAGAACACACAGTATATCCGAGGCCATCTGAAAGTGATAATGAACCTTGGTAGGTTGACCTTTGAGACACATACATATCTGGTCTACCACAACTGAGTGCAATCACGCACCACTGGGGAAAACTGCCCTCAGCAATAGACATCTACATGACAGTGATAAATCCCAAATGCGGGAAAGTGTGGGTTCAAATTGGAAGGAGAAAAAGAGAGTTGTGACAGAAGAAAAATTACAAAAGCGGTCCTATTAAGAGAGGAGAGCGCTGCACCAAAAGCTATGGAAGTTATGATAGCTAAGGCCAAAGTAGTAGGTTCAAGTAGAGATGTCACTGAATGAAATGAAGTAGTTCAGTGATTTTATCAAAGGGAACTCCAGATTATAAACAAGAATATCACAATAAATGTGTTTTCAAACCCACTACAGAGTAAATATTGGGCTATACCCCAGCTATATTTGTCTGGGCTAGAGTTGCTAGAATAAGCACATCATGGAATGAAGGCTGTCAGTAAAAACTGATTATATCTTAACAACTAGAACCCACAGAGTGTAACACAATTCTGACTGGCCCGCTTTACTGGAACAGTGATAGAAGTTGACAGCTCAACCAGGGTGTGAGTGATATCCTGTGATTAGAAAATCAACTTTTACAAAGCTGGTGGGGAGAGGGCCCTAAGGCTAGCTACAGGTCAGAAGATCAAATTAAGAGTTGAAAGAAAATAAAATGAAACTCTTCTGAAGTAAACACATGGCTTACTCCTTGAATTATATCTTCACCCCTGAGTGCTTGAGATCGGGAGGCAGGACCAGAATCAGGAAACCTGGGCCCTCAGCTCTGTCATCAATCAGTCAGTCAGCAATCCTTTATGTGAGTAAGAGAGAGAGAGAGAGAGAGAGAGAGAGAGAGAGAGAGAGAGAGAGAGAGAGAAGATGTCATTTTGGTAAAGTGTATAGACCCTTTCTTAGAATAATGTTTATAAATGCATGATATTATTTTACTATGTGCTAGGCATTAGCAAGTTGTGTGATCACTGGCAAGCCCCTATCTTTCTTCAGTCTTCAGTTTTCTCATGTATAAAATAACACGCTTGGACCCCATGAGTACATAGGTACCCTCCCGGCTCTATTATTTCAGGCCTTTGTGGTAAAAAGGACACTATATAATGTTGGAACCTAGCACTGGGTTGAGAGTCAAGAGACTTGAGTTTTAGCTCAGATTCTACCAATAACTAGGTGGGTGACCATAGACAGACTCCATCTGCCAATTGAAGGGATGGAACTGGATAGTCTCCAAGGTCCCTTCTAACTCTAAAATGTGGTGATTCTGTAATTAGGAACATTGAAGGTTGTAACCTATTCTGGGCTTGAAGGTTACCTTATAAAGAAATACAATTATACCTGACACATTCTTGGGAATGTGTCAGGGAATATTAGGATTGTGAGCAAAACCTAATTTGAAATCCCTTACATATCCATGACCCAGTCTGTCCTTCAGAGCAATGGATAATATTTGCGGTTGGTATGTAAGAATAAAAATTACCTCCAAAGCCACAAGGAGTTCTTGTGACAGGCAGTCTTCTAAAGGCCTATGTGTTCATCAAAAGGATAGTCATTAAAACAGGAAATATTTGAAAAATGTTTATTTTACATTGCCATGAGTCTCATGTAGGGAAAATTCCAAGGAAAAAGGAACCAAATGACCTAATGTGTGCATATGTGTGCGTGTATACATTCATACATATTTAAACACAATAGATAGATAAAAAGATAGATACGTAGATAGATAGTTAGATAGATAGATAGATAGATAGATAGATAGATAGACAGATAGATGGTTCCTCCTTATTGTTATTTTCAATCTGATTACTAGGTTGGGAGGTTTTGGATATTTCATATCTTTGTTCAAAAAAATAAAATTTGTTTCAATTTTGATATAAATTTCTATTTCTTGTCCAAAATAGATAAACCTGATCTGAAGAGGAGAATTAAGCATGGTCATTTGAGTTTATGAAAGACTCAATAGCATCCCTACTATTTAGCTCATTCTAAAGGGTGTCCTATAAGTCTTTATTTATTTTTTTGAAACTTTTTTTATTTATTTAATATTTTTAGTTGTCATTGTTAATTTTCACAAGAGTTTGAATTACAAATTTTCTCCCCATTTCTACCCTCTCCCCCACTCCAAGATGGCATATATTCTGATTGCCCCATTCCCCAGTCAACCCTCCCTTCTGTCACCCAACTCCCCCCTATCCCCTTTTCCCTTACTTTCTTTGTAGGGCAAGATAGATGTTTATGCCCTATTGCCTGTATATCTTATTTCCTAGCTGCATGCAAAAACTTTTTTATGAACATCTTCTTTTAAAACTTTGAGTTCCAAATTCTCTCCCCTCTTCCCTCCCCACCCACCCTCCCTAAGAAGGCAAGCAATTCAACATAGGCCACATGTGTATCATTATGCAAAACCCTTCCACAATACTCATGTTGTGAAAGACTAACAATATTTTGCTCCTTCCTATCCTATCCCCCTTTACCAATTTTTTTCCCTTGACAATGTCCCTTTTCAAAAGTGTTTGTTTTTGATTACCTCCTCCCCCTATCTGCCCTCCCTTCTATCATCCCCCCTTTTTTATCTCCTTCCTCCTTCTTTCCTGTGGGGTAAGATACCCAGTTGAGTTTGTATGTTATTCCCTACTCAGGTCAAATCCAATTAGAGCAAGATTCTCTCATTCCCCCTCAACTGCCCCCTCTTCCCTTCCAACACAACTGCTTTTTCTTGCCACTTTTATGTGAGATAATTTACCCCATTTTATCTCTCCCTTTCTCCCTCTCTCAATAAAATCCTCTCTCACCCCTTAAACTTATTTCATTTTTTTTAGATATCATCCCTTCATATTCAGCTCATCCTGTGCCCTCTGTCTATATTCCCTTCAACTCCCCTAATACTGAGAAAGGTCTCATGAATTATACACATCATCTTTCCATGTAGGAATGTAAACATAACAGTTCAACTTTAGTAAGTCCCTTGTGATTTGTCTTTCTTGTTTACCTTTTCATGCTTCTTTTCATTATTGTGTTTGAAAGTCAAATTTTCTATTCAGCTCTGGTCTTTTCACTGAGAAAGCTTGAAAGTCCTCTATTTTATTGAAAATCTGTATTTTTCATAGGAGCATGATACTCGGTTTTGCTGGGTAGGTGATTTTTGGTGTTAATCCTAGCTCCTTTGACCTCAGGAACATCATATTCCAAGCCCTTCGATCCCTTAATGTAGAGGCTGCTAGATCTTGTGTTATTCTGATTGTGTTTGCACAATATTCAAATTTTTTCTTTCTGCATGCTTGCAAGATTTTCTCCTTGACCTGGAAACTCTGGAATTTGGCGACAATATTCCTAGGAGTTTTTTTGGGGGGATCTTTTTGAGGAGGTGATCAGTGGATTCTTTCAATTTCTATTTTACCCTCTGGTTCTAGAATATCAGGGAAGTTTTCCTTGATAATTTCTTGAAAGACGATTTCTATGCTCTTTTTTTGATCATGGCTTTCAGGTAGTCCAATAATTTTTAAATTATCTCTCTTGGATCTATTCTCCAGGTCAGTGGTTTTACCAATGAGATATTTCACATTGTCTTCCATTTTTTCATTCCTCTGGTTCTGTTTTATAATATCCTGATTTCTCATAAAGTCACTAGCTTCCACTTGCTCCAATCTAATTTTTAAGGTGGTATTTTCTTCAGTGGTCTTTTGGACTTCCTTTTCCATTTGGCTATTTCTGCCTTTCAAGGCATTCTTTTCCTCATTGGCTTTTTGGAGCTCTTTTGCCATTTGAGTTAGTCTATTCTTTAAGGTGTTATTTTCTTCAGTATTTTTGGGGGTCTCCTTTAGCAAGTCATTGACTTGTTTTTCATGGTTTTCTTGCATCACTCTCCTTTTTCTTCCTAATTTTTCCTCTACTTCTCTTACTTTCTTTTCCAAATCTTTGCATTCTTTCATGGCCTGAGCCCAATTCATATCTTTCTTGGAGGCTTTTGATGTAGGCTCTTTGACTTTGTTGCCTTTTTCTAGCTGTATGATTTGATCTTCTTTGTCACCAAAACTGGAATCTAGAGTTTGAGTTTGAGTCTGAGTTTGAGTCTGAGTTCATTTTCTTTGCCTGTTCATGTTCCCAGCCAACTACTTGACCCTTGAGCTTTTTGTCAGGATATGACTGCTTGTAGAGTAGAGAGTACTTTGTCCCAAGCTTTAGTGTCCAAGCACTGCTGTTTTCAGAGCTACTTCTATTCCACCATCACCCCAGGCTCTGTCACAACAGTGCTCCTCCTCCCCCAAGAACTGCCAATCAGGACCGCAATTCAGATCCAATCAGGGCGCAGAAAGAGAATCTGCCTTTGTGCCCACAAAGTGCTCCTTCCCTTCCCACTTTCATCTGCTGCTAGATTCCTCCCACCGTGTGAACCAAGGACTCAGGAAGCCGCTGATGCTGGTGCTCTGGAGGCAGCCTCAGGAGCTTCCTGCTGCTGCTACTACTCCTGCTGCATGACCTCCTCCACTGCCAGAGCTGGCAGCTGGACCACTTTGAACTTTACCACAGAGTTTCCCCCTAACCTGCTCTTTTGCGTTTGTAGGTTGAGATGTGTGGTAACTGCCACAGCTCACTGTTTCATGGCCCCAAGGCCTCTTCTGGCTGGCTGATTCCAGGTCTGGTCTGTCCCATTATGCCCCATGCTGGGCTGCCCTCTGCTCTCAGCACTGTGTGATAGACCCTTCCTGGCAACCATCCAGACTCTCCTGGGCCGGAGATCTGTTTCCCTCTGCTACTTCTTGGGTTCCGCAGCTCTAGAATTTGTTCAGAGCCATTTTTTTTACAGGTATTTGGAGGGATTTGGCGGGGAGCTTAAGCAAGTCCCTGCTTTCCTGCCACCATCTTGGTTCTGCCCCCATACTCTATCCATTTTCAATAGCTGAAGAACAAAAGGGAGAATTACAGTGTCATATACTTTAAAAAAAAATGCACACCACTGTCATTGGGTAAGCTCCACAACCTAGATATTTTGTGAATCTTCAAAATAAAAGTCTTTTCCAAGTAACTCTAGAAGAGAAATGATTTAAGTATCATTATTCTAATTCATTAGTTCCAATGCATGTTGCACATTTACCATATTATTTCAGGAAACATCAGAATGAAATAGAGGCCTAGTAAAGAAATGACTCCAGGCAGGAAAGTTTTGGGTCCTTAAGGCCAACTCCCACACTAAACCTTCAGGTTTTCTTTATTTACTCTTTAATGAGTCATATCCTATAGTTAATAGGGTAGCAGTGCCTATGCTCTTCGTAAATCAATTAATCAACAGCATTTAAGTTTCTATAATGTGCCCAGTGTGCTAAGCCTTTGGGGATACAGACAAAAGTGAAATAGTTCCTGTGCTCAAACAGATTATCTTCTAATGGGGGTGGAGGGGTGGGTAGTGGGAGGGAGATAGAGTGTGTGCGCATGTGTGTGTGTGTGTGTGTGTGTGTCTGTGTCTGTGTGTGTGTGTGTACATAGAATGAATGCAAGACAGTTTTGAGTGGTTTCCCACTGAGAGCTGAAGGGCCAAGAAAGGCTTGATGTAAAAGATAGCTCTTGAGCTAAGTGATAAAGTAAATCAGGAAGGTAAATCTCTCTTGAAGGTGTTTTAAAGGGCAGAGGTGAGAGAGCATTACTGGCATTGGGTTCAGACAGTATGAAGATATGAGAAAATCAGGTGATGTCTGTTGTGTCATTTCTTGCACCTAGGTCATCATTGTAAATACATGTCCTACATTAGCACCATTCAACTTGTCAGCTGTTTAATCAATTGTAATTTTGATTCTTTGGAAATAACCTCAATCACACAGCATCACTGGGAGAATATTACTATTAAAAAGAGAAGAGCCTTGTATCAAGAAGCAACTTCAGATTATGAAGAGATTAGAAACACTGTCAACTTAACTTGGCCACACATACTTGTAATTTATAAATGTTAACAACAAGGCCCTAGTTGAACAATGCTCCACATGTATCAGTCATATTCTTGCCTAACAGTTGGTGTTAAATGTCATTTTGTGTCTAGCTCGGATTCCAAGCAATTTACCATTGCATTGCTTAGTATCTTCCTGTATGAATATTCCATTATTTTCTTTCTTAACTCTTCTTCCGTAACTTTTATTAGCGACATAGTTGTCACCATATATTGTTCTTATCATCATGACCATATTCTTCATCATCATCATCATCATCGTCATTAACCACATCATTATCATCATCACTGCCTTTCTTGAGGTTTAAACTTAGTAGTAGTAAATGAACGTTTGCTGTTATTTTGTGATTTACAAACCACATTCCACAAAAGTGAAATAATTATTATCCCTACTTTACAATTAGGAAAATGAGGATTAAAGGAGGTGACTGGTTTCCCTAAGGGCTCACAGACCAGAAAGCAACATATCTAGGACTTAAAACTAGGTCCTATGTCTTCATTTTTATTTTTGCTCTAGTATGCAACCTAATCTTGCTACAAAACATGCATCAAAAAGATTTATAAGTTGACATCATCTTTAGCAAACTTTTTGACATTTACTACTATCATATTAATGATACATATCCTTTTGCCCTAATGAAGGACAATGTTGGGATTGTGGATTTTCTTCTTGGATTTTTGGTATTTTAAAAAATGCATTCTCAAGATTTTATATTCAGCTAAATCAACTTTAGTACTTAGACCCATGGGCTTATGATAATGTAAACAAAGTTGTTTGGCAGAAGGGCAGAATCATCCTAAAATCATTCCAACTATAGCCTGGGCCTCTGCCAGGTTTTCTGTTATGTTGACAAACTAGAGATAATCAATCTATCTGTGAGTCATACTTTTTTTAAAAAGAGAATTTTATTTTTCCAATTACATGTAAAGACAGTTTCAACATTGATTTTTTATAAGGTATTGAGCTCCAAATTTTTTTCTCCATCCCTAATTTCCATCCCCCCTCTCCTCAAAATGGAAAGCAATTTAATATAGGTTATACATGTGAAATCATGGAAACATATTTCCACATTAGTCATGTTGTGAAAGAAGAAACAGACCAAAATGGAAAAGCCACCAAAAAGTGAAAATAGTTTGTTTCAATCTGTATTCAAACTCCATAGTTCTTTCTCTGGATGTGGATAGCATTTTCCTTCAGAAGTCTTTTGGAATTGTCTTAGGTCATTGTACTACAAAGAAAAGCTAATGTTCCTGTCAATATATACACTATTGTCCTAGTTCTGTTCACTTTATTCAGCATCAGTTCATGTAAGTCTTTCCAGGGTTTTTTTCTGAAATCTGCCTGCTCATCATTTCTTATAGCACAATAGTATTCCCCTATATTCATTTACAACAACTTGTTCAGTCATTCCCCAATCAATGGGCATTCCCTCAATTTCCATTTTTTTGCCACCACAAAAAGAGCTGCAATAAATATTTTTGTACATTTTCCCTTTTTATAATATCTTTGAGATACAGACCTAAAATGGTATTGCTGGATCAAAGGGTATGCACAATTGGTGGCATTTAGGCATAATTCCAAATTACTCTCTAGAATGGTTGGATAAGTTCACAACTTCACCAACAATGAATTAATTTCCCAATTTTCTCACATCTTCTCCAAGATTTATCATTTTCCTTTTCTGTCATATTAGCCAATTTGAGGGGTGTGAAGTGGTACCTTGGATTGTTTTAATTTGGATTTCTCTAATCACTAGTGATTTAGAGCATTTTTTTCCATATGACTATAGATAGCTTCAATTTTTTTCATGTGAAAACTGACTGTTCATATCCTTTGACCATTATCAATTGGGGAATGATTTGTATTTGTGAAAATTTGAATCAATTCTCTATATATTTGAGAAAGGAGGCCTTTGACAGAGATACCTTGCTGTAAATGTTTTTTTTTTTTTCACCTCTTTCTGATTTCCTTCTAATCTTGGTTGTGTTGGTCCTGTTTGTGCAAAACCTTTTTAATTTAATGTAATCAAAATTATCCATTATGCATTTCATAATGTTCTCTATCTCTTGTTTGCTCATAAATTCTTTCCCTCTCTATAGATCTGACAGGTAAGTTATTTATTGCTTTCAGTTGTGCTTATAGTATCATCCTTTATGTCTAAATCATGTACCCATTTTGATCTTAGTATATGGTGTGAATATTCATTTATGCCTAGTTTCTGCCATACTATTTTCTAGTTTTCCTAGTAGTTTTTTGTCAAATGATGAATTTTTATCTAGAAGCTGGAGTCTTTGTATTTATCAAACAGGATATTACTATGGTCATTGACTACTGTGTCTTGTGTACCTAATCTATTCCACTGATCCACCACTCTATTTTTTAGTCAGTACCAAAATTTTTTAATGATTATTGCTTTATAATATAGTGTAAGATCTGATATGCCAAAGCCACCTTCCTATGCATTTTTTATATTGATATTCTTGACCTTTTCTCTTCCAGATTAATTTTGTTATTTTTTTTCTAGCTATATGAAGAAACTTTTGGTAGTGAGATAGGTGTGGCACTGTATATAAATTAATTTTGGTAGAATTGCCATTTTTATTATATCAGCTCAGACTACCCATGAGCAATTGACATTTTTTTCAATTGCTCAGATCTGACTTTGTGTGAAAAGTGTTTTGTAATTGTCTTCATATAGTTCCTAGATTTGTCTTGGTAGGTAGACTCCCAAATATTTTCTATTGTCTACACGTATTTTAAAATGAAATTTCTTTTTCTATCTGTTGCTGTTAGGGTGTGTTGGTAATGTATAGAAATATCGATGACTTATTTGGGTTTATTTTATAGCCTGTGACTTTGCTGAAGTCGTTAATTTTTCAAGTAGTTTTTAGTTGATTCTCTAGGGTTCTCTAAGTATGCCATCATATCATCTGCAAAGAGTGATAGTTTTGTTTCCTCACTGCCTGTTCTAATTCCTTCAATTTATTTTACTTCTCTTATTGCTATAGCTAACATTTTTAGTATTATATTGAATAATGGTGGTGATAATACACGTCCTTGCTTCACCTCTGATATTATTGGAAAGGCTTCTAACTTATCTCAATTACAAATAATGCTTGCTGATGGTTTATATACATACACCTTATCATTTTAAGGAATGCTCCCTTTATACCTATTTTTTCTACTGTTTTTAATACTAATGGGTGCTGTATTTTGACAAAAGCTTTTTGGTAACTGTTGAGATAATCATGTGATTTCTGTTGGTTTTGTTATTGATATAGTCAATTGTGCTAACAGTTTTCCTAAAATTGAGCCAGCCCTTCATTTCTGGTATAAATTCTACCTGGTCTTAGTTTATTGCCCTGATGATAATTGCTTTAATCTCTTTCCTTATATCATTTAAAATTTTTTTTGGCATCAATATTCATTAGGGAAATTGATCTACAATTTTCTTTCTCTGTGATGGTTCTTCCTAGTTTAGTTCTCAGCAAAATATTTGTGTCATAAAAGCAATTTGGTAGGACTCCTTTGACTATTTTTCCAAATACTTTATGCGGTCTTGCAATGAATTATTCTTTAAATATTTGGTAGAATTCATTTGTAAATCCATCTGACCCTGGAGATTTTTTCTTAGGTAGTTCATTGACGGCTTGTTCAATTTCTTTTTTTTTTTTTTCCAAAATGGAGTTACTTAAGCATTTTATCTCCTCTTCTGTTAATCTAGGTAATTCATACTTTCGTAAATATTCATCCACTTTATGTAGATTGTCAGATTTATTGGCATACAATTGGTCAAAATAGCTCTTAATTATTATTTTAATTCTTTCTTCATTGGTGGCGAATTCACCCTTTTCATTTTTTGATGCTGGTGATTTGGTTTACTTCTTTTTTTAGAATCAAATTAACCAAAGATTTATCTATTTTTTTCATGAAACCAGCCCTTAGTTATATTTATTAGTTCAGTAGGTTTTTTTAATTTTAATTTTATTATTATTTCTATGATTTAATGTTTGACCCATTCATTCTTTAAAATTAGCTTATTTAGTTTCCAATTAATTTTTAATCTATTCCTTTATTACACATAATGTTTATTGCATCATGATCTAAAAAGGATGCATTTAAGATTTTCCCTTTCTTCATTTCATTGTGAGATTTTTATGCCCTAATACATGGTCAATTTTTGTGTAGGTACCATGTACTGATGAGAAAAAGATATATTACTTTCTGTTCTCATTCTGTTTTCTCCAAAGGTCTGTCATATCCAACTTTTCTAAAACTCTATTCACCTCCTTAACTTCTTTCTTGTTTACTTTGTGGTTAGCTCTATCTAGTTCTGAAAGGGGGAGCCTGATGTCCCCCACTAGAATAGTTTTGCTGTCTACTTCTTCCTGTAACTCACTTTACTTCCCCTTTAAGAAACTGGATGCTATGCCACTTGGTGCATATATGTTTAGTATTGATATTACTTCATCATCTATGTTACCTTTTAGCAAGATGTAATTTCCTTCCTTGTCTCTTTTAATTAGTTCTATTTTTGCTTTTATTTTGTCTGAGATCAGGATGGCTACCTCTGCTTTCTTTCTTTTTTTTTTAACTTCAGCTGAAGCATAATAAGTTCTCCTCCAGCCTTTTACCTTTACTACATGTGTCTCTTCTTCAAATGTATTTCTTGTAATCAACATATTTTAGGATTCTGGTTTTTAATCCACTGTGCTACCCACTTCCATTTTGTGGGAGAGTTCATCCCATTCACATTCACAGTTATGATTACTAACTGTGTATTTCCCCCCATTCTATTTTTCCCCTGTTTATGTTTTTCTCTCTCTCCCCTTTCACACAGTCCCTCTCCACCTGTCCTTTGTTTGGGATCATTGCCTGCCTCAATCTGCCCTCCCTTTTATCACCCCCAGATCTTCTTTTTCATATAGGGTGAGATATATTTCTTAACCCAATCAAGTATGTATATTATTCACTCTTTGAACCAATACTGATGAAAGAAAGGTTCAGATAATACCCCCTTCTCTTCTTTCTCTCCATTGTAATTTTTCTTGCTCCTCTTCATATGATATAATTTATCCCATTCTGTCTCCCCCTTTCTTCTTCTCTCAGTACAATCCTTTTTTTCCATTCCTTAATTAATTTTTTATCCTCATATCAAAGTAAACTTATGCCCACACACTCTTTCTAAATATACTCCTTCTAACTGCCCTAATAAATGCAAGTACAATTCTTAAGAGTTACAAGTGTCATCTTCCCATGTAGGGTTGTAAACAGGTTAACATTATTGAATATCATGTTGCTGTTGTTGTTTTGTTGCCTTTTTACTTTTTTATGTTTCTTTTGAGTCTTGTTTTTTTTTCCTGTTCAGCTCTGGTCTTTTCATCAGGAAAATTTGAAAGTGACCTATTCCATTGAATGTCTACATTTTTCCCTGAAAGATTATGCTCAATTTTGTTAGGTAATTAATACTTAGTTGTAACCTAAGCTCCTTTGCCTTCCAAAATATCATATCCCAAATCCCCCAATCCTTTATTTTAGAAGCTGACTATGGCTTATTGATATTTGAATTGTTTATTTCTAGCTGTTTGCAGTATTTTCTCCTTGACCTGCTAGTTCTGGAATTTGGCTACAATGTTCCTTGGAGTTTTAATTTTGACATTTCTTTCAGGAGGTGATCGATGAATTCTTTCAATGAATATTTGATCCTCTGGTTCTAGGATATAAGAGCAGTTTTCCTTGATAAGTTCTTGAAAGACAGTCTCCAGGTCTTCCTTTTGATGATGGTTTTCAGGTAGTCCAATAATTCTTAAATCATCTCTTCTGGATCTATTTTCCAGGTCACTTGTTTTCTACATTGAGGCATTTCACATTTTCTTCCATTTTTTCATTCTTTTGAATTTTATTTGACTGATTCTTCATGTCTCATAAAGTCATTAGCTTCCACTGGCCCAATTGTAATTTTTAAGGAATTATTTTCTTCAGTTAGATTTTCTACTTTCTTTTCCATTTGGCCAATTCTAATTTTAAAGGAGTTGTTTTCTTCAGAGGATTTTTTTCCATTTGGCCAATTATATTTTTTAAGGAATTGTCTTCTTCAGTCAATTTTTGTGCTTCCTTTTTCAAACTGTTAACTCTTTTTAAAAATAATTCACTTGCAAAACTCTCATTTCTTTTCCCAATTTTTCTTCTACCTCTCTTACTTGATTTTTAAAATCCTTTTTGAGCTCTTCCAAGAGGACTTTTGTGCTTGAAACCAATTCATATTCACCTTTGAGGCTTCACATGTAGGCATTCTGATATTGTTGTCCTCTTCTGAGTTTGTGTTTTGATCTTCCCTTATCCCCTAAGTAGCTTTCCATGGTCAATGCTCTTTTTTGGTTTTTTGCTCATTTCAAAAAGTGGACTTCTGTTCCTGGGGTACAGAGGAGCTTCTTGTCCCAAGCTTCTTGTACTTGGGGCCAGGGCCAGTGGGCTGGTGGCTTGCCCACTGGGCTAGGGTGTGCCTGTTGTGCCCTGAGTTCCATGGCTGGCAATTTGCCTTCTGCACTGGGACTAGAGGCCTCACAACTGGCCTGCTATGCTACTGGCCTGCTGAACCAGGAACAAGGAGCCTTGGTTTCTGATCTATGTTGTGTCTAAGAGTCTCCCTGTTACTTGCCCATATTCCACCTACACTGGGCTGCACTCCCCTTTTACCCAAGTTAGACAGACCTTTCCTGAAGTCCTTCTAAGTTATCTTGGGCTGAAAAATTATTTCATTCCAACTCTTTGTGGATTCTTTAGCTCCAGAATTCTTTTAGAGGTTTCATTGAATGTTTCTGAGGTAAAATAGGGAGAGCTCAGGCAACTTCCTGGCTTCTTTTTTGCCATGCTGGCTCCACCTCCCCCTCTCCAGCCTAAGTCAATTCTTATCACCTGTTTGGTGCATACAACCAGATCCTGGCCTCAAGAATACAAGTTTATAAGCACAGTGCAATGGCAGGGTACTAAATTAATTTATTTTTAACTTCCTCCAATGAGGGGAAGAATCTAAGGTATAAATATTTTCCCATTAAGATGTATTTGATAGGTAAGTCATTAGTTTTCAAGAGAAAAATAAAATAAATGAAAACTACACATATAAAGACATATCAATGAAACTCTTCCTTTTTATCTGCTTTTAACAATGGAACACTCAGTGTTAAAAGTCTGTTATCCTTAAATACATCCTAGCATTGCCATCACTTTAAAAATGTTATTTACATGTTTACCTGAAGGCATTTCAGACCTTGAATCGGTATGATATGATACATGACAACTGGCGTAGAGGTGTTTCTTGTTCAGGGTGAGAGGCTGAACTAGATTACTGTTAATGTTACTTTTCATTCTAAGATTCAATGATTCCATGAATCAAATGAATGAAAATACAAAGAAGGTGAATCAATATATTTAAGAATTAGCATGCCATGCCATGTTTAAAGTTGAGCACCTTGAAGGAATTTTTGAGACTTCTGATGCATTAATCGCTTGTTGACCCAGACTTATTGGAAAGAGCATGGGACATTCCCTTAATAGAAATTGAGTGTGAGTACAAGACTAACTTTGGTTCTTGAGTTTCATAGGAAGTTTTGTAGAACTGGGATAGTAATTTTTAGTTGTGCAGTCATTTGTTATAGGAATTTTTGGAAAAAAATATAGGAAGCAAAATTAACTCATCTCCAATAGATTGTGCTATACTCACTATGCTCAAATACCTTATAGTCTAATGGATCACTAGAGTGATGTACATTTTAATAGTTTCTTATGATAAAGCAATTCATTTCAATCATTTTTTTTCTTTTAGAAAGTCACTAACCCCTAAAGGATACAAGGAAAGAGTAAAGTGCCCAAGAATGAATCACAGACTCTGAAGCATGGAAGAGACCTTAGCCTCCAACCTTCTCATCTAATGCAAGAATACCAATAGCAACTTCCAATTATGGGGTACTCACTGTTCTTATAAGGTATCCCACCATATTTCAGGAATAACAATAAAATAAAAGCAATTGCCTAACTTCTCTCAGGAGGCAGATATTTATTGTTAATCCCTTGCACTATCCATATCTTTAAGTGCCCTACAGATAGTAAATATAGTGTTAATTAGCAATTAGCAATAGGAATTATAGCAATTTTAAAACACATCATGAAAGATGTCTCATGACTGAGGGACTTAAAAAAAACCAACTGTCTTTCTGAGTCTTGTGGCCTATTTTCTGTCTCTCCCTTTCTGCCTCTATATCTGCCTTTGTCTCTCTGTCTTTCTCTGTCTATCTCTTTCTGTCTCTTGCTGTCTTTTCATCTGTCTCTGTTTCTCAGTGACTCTGTGTGTCTTTCTTACCTGCCTGTCTCTCTCTGTCTGTCTCTCTCACTCTCTTCAATTTCTGTCTCTGTCCTCTCCCTCCCTCCCTCCCTCCCTCTCTTTCTGTATTTCTGTTTCTTTGTCCATATCTCCTCTCTCTCTCTCTCTCCCCAGTCTGCCTGTCTCTCTGTCTCTGTCTCTGTCTCTGTCTCTCTCTCTCTCTCTCTGTCTCTCTCTCTCTCTCTGTCTTCCTTCTTGGAAATTTTCTCTATCTATTGTAATATTATGTTTTAAGGGGGTTCTGATGTTTAAGCTGCCAGAGTGGCTCTAGAATTGTGGCAAATATACCAGAAGAGAATGGTGAGGGAAACAAAACAAACAAACAAACAAAAAAAACACTCGCCCAGGAGCAGAAGATTCACATGGGAGGTGCCTGGGAGTTTGAAAGGAAATCACCATGGTGGAAGCAGATGGTGGGAAGAGAATGCTACCTCCTGTGACCTCGGAATTGGGATTCTTAAAGTACCTTCAGGTTTATCTGTGGGAAAATAGGTAAAGAAGAGAAGGATAGGAGAAAGCTGTTATTGCATCCCATAATGGGAGCAGCGGGCTGCTTAGTAGGGGCAGAGTTTTAAAGCTGACACCAATCATCTTGTTTTCTCTGCAATAAGGATTCTACAGCCCCTTCAACATTTGTCATATTCTTCCTTTTCATCTTTCATCTGGTAGGTGTAAAGTGATACTTCAAAGTTACTTTAATTTGTATTTTTCTAATTATTAGTGATTTAGGGCATTAGTATATGATTGTTGTTACCTTGTATTTTTTTTCCTCTACAAATTGTCTCTTCATATTCTTTGATCATTGAATTATTGGGAAACAGCCTCCAAGAACACAGTAAATAAGTTAACATATTCCATTGGATTTTTTAATGTAACCAAAAATAAATTCCCTCTGAAAATATCCTATGACAAAACTAAGATTCTAGAGTAGGAAGAATTTCTTAGTGGTACAACACATTACCAAAGCCTATAGAAATTTAGCACCCACCTATATCAAAAGCTTCCCATCTTTAGTAAACTAATAGTAGCAGATCGACTTACTATAAAAACCTCAAAATATCCCCCAGAATTCCATGAGGACCAACCCTGACATACTGCGCTTTTCTCAGCAACCTAAGGGGCAAGGACAACTCCAGGGGACTCATGATGGAGAATGCTATCTTCATCAAGACAAAGAAATGCGAAGTTTGAATACAGACTGAGGCACACTACAGGCTCGCCTTTTCTGCTTCTCTTTTGTTTTTGTTTTTGGGTTTTTTTTTTTTTGGTTCTGTTTCTTCTTTCTCATGATTCATTCCATTGGTCAAAATTCTTCTCCACGACTTGACTAGTGCATAAATTAATTCAATGCGAAGTTATACATGACAGTTATATGATACTTCATGCCGTCTTGGGGAGGGAGGGGGGAGGGAGGGGAGAAAAACTGGAACTCAAAACTATGTAGAACCGTGTGTGGTAAACTAAAAATAAATAAAGAAATTTATTAAAAAATAAAAAAAAATATCCCCCAGAATTCAACAAATAAACAGCACTAAAATTGGCTTATTAATGCAGAAAATATTATTGTCCACAATCCTCTAGGTATAACCTTAATATATCACTAGAACAAATCCTAATCTCCAAGTAGTGTACGAGGCCATATTAGGACTTACATTCTCCTGACTCCTGATCCAGCACTCTATACATTTTGTCATCTAGCTGCTTCTAATACCATGTAACACTATTCCAAGAAATCAGCTCTTCTGATCCTCCTAATGCTATCTCAGAGAGATTTCTCAAAGAGCAAAGTGACATATCTAAGATCACAGTAGCAAAAGAGCAAAGACTGTAACTCAATTCCTTTGATTTCTAACTCCATCCTCTTTCCACTTTCTCTTGTTGACTCACTACTTTCTTCCCAAATGGTCCTCCTCTATGTTCCCAAACCTGATTCCATCCTCTCTTCCCAGTAGATTACTAAACTGAACACGAAATTAAATTACTCTGATTATAAAATATTCCACTAAATAATCATGACTCAATGCCTTACAAAGTATCACTCCACTAAGGATGTTGATAGTGTGCCAAGGCTTTTGTGGTAATTCTATTATAATGAGGGTTGTGCAAAATGAGGTAGATGGCCATTTTGACATTTACACCCATCCTATTAATTATGGGGGAAAAATTATCACATGTGACATTATATTATCCGAATATGCTGTAAATTCTTCCTAAGTTTTTACATTATCTGTGCCAAACATTCTAGGGGGATAGGAGAAAAAGAAGTAGAAGTTTTGGTGAGGCAGAACAGTTACGTGGGGGACTTACAAACTATCCACAAGGTTTACAGGGCAGAATTTCAGATGTGAGAAGACCCTATCAGCATTACCCAGTACTTGAAAACATTTTCCAAGCCTAAGCTTAGCCACAGTGTACAAGCTGCCCTCTAGACTCTCCTAACCCCCGTAACTTCTCTAGTATTGCTCTTGACACCCAAAATGGCAGCGTAATGCAGCTGAGTTAAGAGAAGCTCAGAGCTTTACCTTGCAAAACATTGATTCAAAACAATGGTTCTCAACTTCCCTATCATGTCCCACCACAATACAGAGATTCAGGTCTCTCCCATCCAGCATATGTAGGGTAATATAGGGTAGCAATATACTGCAATGAAAATGTTCTGTTTTGGAACAAGCCTTTCCAGTAAACCTGCCTTTGTGATTAATCACCACCACAGACATCAGTACTAAAATAGCGTCACTCAGTCAATTGTGCTTAGATTCTCTACTCATCCATCTGCTGACTGGAAATGCATGCATATTTTTCACTTATGACAAATGATCAGTCACTGAAAAGACTAAAGACTTAGCTAACCTTCCTGAGACAAATACCTGTTCTACAGACAAAATGCAGAGAAGGGACTGTGTGGGATATTAGCCAAGGAAACAGACCCTTGTTCCTTTTCCCATCTCTTGAATGAAAGGTAGAAAAACCACAGTGCCTTCTATACATCATTCAATGTCAATGGCAGCACAGGATGTCATCAATAGGTCATAAGGGAGGTGAAATTAACTTCAGAATCAACACATATTTCATCATTCTGAGATTGCAGGACTGAAGGAACTTTGCACAGCTAGTAGGAGGTATAATATAGGGTGGACAGCTTATTGAATAAGATATGGGGGGCGGGAAGTAAAAGAATGGCAGAGAAGGGTAGCCTAGGTACTTGGCTCTTACACAGTTTGGGATTCTGAATGTAAGACCTGGTTTTCATATTAATATTGAATTAGCACCTTAGAACAGAACTATTATTACTGGGTAGATCAGGAGATATCTCTTAGTGCTTCATATCTTACTGTTTTCAAGCACATAAACACACATTAACCTAAAGCACATCTTTTTTTTTGTCTTGGGAGCCAGAAATTGACACTCCTTTATGACAGCTTACAATTTGTATATCTGGTGGCTAATGTTTTGTAAGGTGCAGTTTTTCTTGTTCTTCTAAATGCTTTATCTGGCTTGTCTCATGGTTCTCTCTCAAAATAGCATCACACTCTTCATTTTGCCAAAATCTTCATCTTTTCTGAGATCTAAAGACAGAGAAGCAAGGAAAAAATGTCTAAAATGAATTCCTTTTAAATCAGGTTGGAGAGATTTTGTTTTTAAAAAGGCTAAAGAAATACAACATTCAAAGAGATTCTTCTACTCTTCCCCACTATCATAAATAAACAGCAGGAAACAAAGAATTGTTTTTATGTTAATGTGTTCAGTCTTCCTTTGTTTTTTTTTTTTCCATTTCTAAGAAACACCATTTCCTTTCAAGTAAAATTCACCAAACGGAAGAGAAAAAGTCAACAGAGGAGAGTTCCAAGTAAATAGAAGAGGTCCCCTGAAGATCTCCTGCAAGGAAAGACACTCCTTAAATATACACTCTCCTGTGTAGGGGACAGTTTTCTGGTCTTCATGAAAGAAATATACTAGCCTAGGAGCCATTCAGGACTTTTGAAGTTCATTTGAAGACAACCTAGGGGTACTAGTGAGTCACACATGAGACATGAGTCAGCGGCGTGCTGATAGCTCATGAAATCTTTGGCTGCAGTAATAGTAGTGCGATGGTGAGAGATAGGGACCCAGAAGTCCTGCTGCTCTCTGACCTGGTAACAATTCATCTGTAGTAATATATCCAGTTTGGAGCACATTAGAGAAGGACAAGCTGAATGGTGAGTAGCCTGGAAGCAATTGAAGGAATTATGACTGTTTAGCCGAGAAAGAGAAGTGTTTAGGGAACATGATTGTTATCATCAAATAATTAAAGAGTTGCAATATGGATAAGGGAATAGACTTTTTCTTCTTGACTCATGATGGAAGAATCAGGAACAACATGAGGAAATTATAAGAAGGTAGATTTTGCCTTAAAGAAAGGTGTGTGGAAGAGGAATGAGTTGCCTTGAGAGTTACTTCTCTTGCCAGAGTTACTTCTCTGTCAAGGGAGATGTTAAAGCAGAAGCTATGAGATGAATTATAAAACATGCCATACATATAATACCTTCAAAAGACCTTCGAGGTCTTTTCTAATACTATGATTCTTTAATATCTACAATGGATATTTTTCCCCAAACTGAACACTGTGCAATAATAATAATCAAGTTTGGCCTCAAAGAATGTACTCCTCTTTCATTTTCTTTTCAAAAGAGAGATCTACGAGTGTGCAACCGTGGCCATACTGGCAGACTTGGTTTATATATTGCTGAGCATATCAAGCACATAAACACACATTAACCCAAAGCGCACCTTTTTTTTGTATGCCAGTATGGCATAATGGGTATAAAAATAATTTTCCCCTTTCTATTGTATTCTTTATTACAAGGGATGGCTCTCTGAAAACATGAAGGGATATATTTGTGTATATTTGTATATATTTGTAAGTGAGGATGTGTTTCAACAATCCAGCTAGCAGCTGCTGCAGGGGTGTGAAACCAACAACAACCAGCTCACAGAATGCTGGAAGCCCAGGTTCTTTTGATCTGCTTTACTAAGGAAAGCAACGTTAAGGGTTTAACAATATTACTTTAATCCAGCATACAAATATCATTCACTTAGTTCAGGAGGAGAAGCTAGCACCCTGAACTTCAGAACAAATATGAACAAATTACGAACAGACCAAATACAATTCATAGTTACCAAGAAAACCATCAAAATCTGAGTTCAGGCCCTTACAGTGGCTGCCCAGAGTCCTGCACCTCCAGCAGTAAGAGCCTTAAGCAAATAACTCTGTTCTCTCTTTTTACACAGTTTCAGAAGTCATCAAACTGTCATCTGAGCAACCAGAACTTAGGCTCTTACTATTGGTTCTGAAGTTAGCATCTCCCTTCATTGGTCTCACCTGGGGCCCCACCTTAGTTACCAGTTCACACCCACATAGGCTTAGCACCTGATAGATAGGGGTTTGGGGCCTGGGGCTTAGCACCTAGTAAGGCTCAATCAAAGACATCCAACTTAATTGATATTACAGGATGACATAAAAACAATATCAATAATAATAAAAATACTTTATCTTTTTTATCTTTACATCCTGGTCATTTCACCCAACCTCCATGTTGAATCCTACTTTGCTAGAAAAATAACAAAACATCCCATATAGTGCACATATCTAATAATAAACACATATTCTGTTCTAATAGTCCATCCATCCTTTTTCTCTCCTCCATGTGAGGTCATCATATGCTTCACTATTTGTTTTCTAGGGGCTTCATTGGTTTCTAATTGATTAGTGTTCACCTTCCTTTTAGAGGTCTTTTTTATTTATGTTTTTGAAGTTCCAGATATCATCTTCTTAGTTCTCCTTACCTTTCTTTGCATAAGCACATGTAGATTTTCCCATGTTAATTAGAATTCTCATAGTTGCGTTTCCTTACTCTATAATAATATTGCATTGCATTCATATACCATAGGTTATTTTTAGTTATTTCTCAAACAATGGGTACTCAGTTTTTTCCAGTTTCCAGTACATTTATTATACTCATTTTATAAAGAAATTGAGGATTTGTAAGAAATTAATTTACACACCTAGTAAAATGCCTAAGATATAAGTTGAACCCTTATCTCCTCACTCTGAATTCAATAATTTGTACAATGTGACATTGCTTCTCAAATTGCTCATTAACAGTGAATGATTTAATGATGGCTTCCCATTTTTGCAATAGTCATGCAAAAGCTTTTTGCTTATGTTCTCTATTTAAGAAAATCAAATTCAATTTGAAGAAAAGAGAAAATTAAAAACAAGTGTAACCTAGGTTAAATAATTTAATGATGCAACAAATGAGTAATTGATTAATCCAAAAATGCATTATTTCCAATATATTGAGATTATATTTAAAGAAGGCTAACATAACAATGTTTAAATGTTATAAAATTAATATATTTTCACAAATAGAACTTCATATTCCTTATCTTTGAGAGTACCTTTTTTATGAATGGATGCATTTTAAAAAATTTGCTTCACTAACTTCTAGAGAAATTCAAATACATTTCAATTTAAAGCAAAATAACAGAGATCTATCCTCCTAAACTGACCTTATTTAAGAAATCCATTATGGTGTAATGAGTATGAAACCAAATGTAGAGTCAGGAAGTCTGCGTTCAAGGCCTGGCTCTATCACCTACTGGTTGTGTGAACCTAGACAAATCAATATTCTGTAAATTTTAAGTTGTAGAAGAGTTGTCAATTTATATAATGAAAGGGAGTTTATGAATTGGGAATTCCCTACACAAGTGAAACCACAGTTGTGGTCCCAAAAGAGAGGCTGCCTAAAGTAGTGGGAAAAGCATGGACTTTAGAGTCAGAAAACCTGGGTTTGGTCTTATTTTAATCATGGGGAGGCAGTTCAGTATGGTAAAAAGAACACTGCTTTGGAGTTAGAGGGTTTAGGTCCATATACTCCCTCTGCACAATACTACTTATGGGACTTAGCCACTCTGGTTGTCATGGTTCTTTTTTTTTCTTTTTCTTTTTCTTTCTTTAACTTATATTTTAATTGAGTTAGAACCTTTGTACAATACCCTTCTAACTTCTATATGTTCCTGTTATTTCTCCCCTTCCCACATATCCTTCCAATATTTTCTTTTTTTGTTTTAGCTTTTGAGATTTTTAATTTTTTTTAAATTTATTTTTAGTTTACAACACTCGGTTCTATACAATTTTGAGTTCCAGATTTTCTCCCCCTGCTCCAAGATGGCATGGAATCCGATGTATCTTCTACGTGTAACTTTACATTGAACTTATTTACACACTAGTCAAGTTGTAAAGAAGAATTATGACCAATGGAATGCATCACAAGAAAGAAGAAACGGAACCAAAAAAACACCCAAAAACAAAATAGAAAAAAAGGGAAAAAAAGGCAAGCATAAAGTGTGCCTCAATCTGCATTCAGACTCCATAGCTCTTTCTCCATCGTGAGTCCTTCAGAGCTTTCTTTTCACCTTGTGTTGCTGAGAAGAGCAAAGTCTATCAGAGTTGGTCCTCACAGAATCCATATATGTGCGGTTGTGTACAACGTTCTCCTGGTTCTGCTCCTCTCACTCAGCATTATATCATGTAGGTTTTTCCAGGTTGTTATGAAGTCTGCATTATCCTCATTCCACTACTTTCATATACCACAACTTGTTCAGCCATTCGCCAATTGATGGGCAGCCCCTTGATTTCCAATTCTTTGCTACTACAAAAAGAGACACTATAAATATTTTTGTACATATGGGTCCTTTTCCCACTTGTGTGATTTCTTTGGGATACAACCCTAGAAGTCGTATTGCTGCGTCAAAGGGTATGAATAATTTATAGCCCTTTGGGCATAGTTCCAAATTGCTCTCCAGAATGGCTAGATCAGTTCACAACTCCACCAGCAATGTAACAATGTTCCAATTTTCCCACATCCTCTCCAGCATTTATCATTTTCCTGTTTTTCATTTTAGCCCATCTGACAGGAGAGATGTGGTACCTAAGAGTTGTTTTGATTTGCATTTCTCTAATCAGTAGTGATTTTGAGCATTTTTTCATATGCCTATAGATATCTTGAATTTCTTCCTCTGAAAACTGCCTGTTCATATCCTTTCACCATTTCTCAATTGGGAATGACTTGTATTCTCATAAATTTGGCTCAGTTCCCTGTATATTTTAGAGATGAAACACTGGTTGTCAAGATTTTCTCCGAATTTTCTGCTTCCCTCCTAATCTTAGTTGCATTAGCTTTGTTTATACAAAAACTTTTTAACTTAACATCATCAAAATTATCCATTTTGCGTTTTGTAATGCTCTGTATCTTTTGTTGTGTCATGAATTCTTTTCTTTTCCATAAATCTGATAGATAAACTATTCCTTACTCTCCCAAATTGCTTATAGTATCAGTCTTTATTCTTAAATCATGAACTCATTTTGACCTTATTTTGGTATATGGTGCAAGGTATTGGTCTATGCCCAGTTTCTGCCCTACCATTTTCTAATTTTCCCAGCAGTTTTTGTGAAATAGTGAATTCACAGCCCAGAAGCTGGATTCTTTGGGTTTATCAAAGAGTAAATTGCTATAGTCATTGACTTCTGCATCTTGTGTACCTCTCCTATTCCATTGATCCACGATGCTGTTTCTTAGCCAGTACCAGGGAGTTTTGAGGACTGCTGCTTTATAGTACAGTTTCATATCTGGTATGGCTAGGCCACCTTCCCTAGCATTCCTTTTCATTAATATTTTAGATATTCTAGACCTCTTGTTCTTCCAGATGAATTTTGTTACTATTTTATCTAGCTGTGTAAAATAATTTTTTGATAGTTTGATTGGTATGGCACTGAATAAATACATTAATTTAGGTAAAATTGTCATTTTTATTATATTAGCTCAGTCTAACCATGAGCAACTGATATTTTTACATTTATTTAGATCTGACTTTATTCGTGTGAAAAGTGTTTCATAATTATGTTCGTATAAGCCCTGCATTTGTCCTGGCAGATAGAATCCCAAATATTTTATACTGTCTACAGTAACTCTGAATGGAATTTCTCTTTCTATCTCTTGCTGTAGGGCTCTGTTAGTAATATATAGGAACCCTGAGGATTTATGTTGGTTTATTTTATATCCTGCAACTTTACTAAAGTTGTTTATTATTTCAAGTAGCTTTTCACTTAATTCTCTAGGATTCTCTAAGTAAATCATCATATCATCTGCAAAAAGTGATAATTTAGTTTCTTCTTTGCCTATTCTAATTCCTTCAATTTCTTTTTCTTCTCTTATTGCTATAGCTAACATTTCTAGTACCAAATTGAATAGTAGGGGTGATAATGGACATCCTTGTTTCACCCCTGATCTTATTGGGAATGCATCTAGCTTATCCCCATTGCAAGTAATGCCTGTTGTTAGTTTTAGGTAGATACCATTTATAATTTTAAGAAAGGTTCCATTTATTCCTGTGCTTTCAAGTGTTTTTAATAGGAATGGGTGTTGTATTTTTTAAAGGCTTTTTCTGCACCTATTGAGATGATCATATGGTTTCTGCTAGTTTTGTTGTTGATATGATCAATTATGCTGATAGTTTTCCTAACATTGAACCAGCCTTGCATTCCTGGAATAAATCCTACCTGGTCATAGTGTATTATTCTCGTGATAAGTTGTTGCAATCTTTTTGCTAATATTTTATTTAAAATTTTTGCATCAATATTAATTAGGGAAATTGCTCTATAATTTTCTTTCTCTGTTTTGACTCTTCCTGGTTTGGGTATTAGTACCATGTTTGTGTCATAAAAAGAATTTGGTAGGACTCCTTCTTCACCTATTTTCCCAAATAGTCTACAAAGTATAGGAATTGATTGTTCTTTAAATGTTTGATAGAATTCACATGTAAAACCATCTGGCTGTGGAGATTTTTTCCTAGGGAGTTCATTAATGGCTTGCTCAAATTCTTTTTCTGAGATGGGGTTATTTAGAAATTTTACTTCCTTTTCTGTTAACATGGGCAATTTATATTTTTGTAGATATTCATCCATATCCCTAAGGTTGTCAAATTTTTGGGCATACAATTGGACAAAATAATTCCTAATTCTTGTTTTGATTTCCTCTTCATTGGAGGTGAACTCACCCTTTTCATTTTTGATACTGGTAATTCGATTTACTTCTTTCTTTTTTTTAATCAAATTGACCAAAGGTTTATCAATTTGTTTTTTTTATAAAACCAGCTCTTTGTTTTATTTATTAATTCAATAATTTCCTTGCTTTCAATTTTATTAATCTCTCCTTTGATTTTCAGTATTTCTAATTTGGTATTTAATAGGGATTTTCAATTTGTTCTTTTTCTAGCTTTTTCAGTTGCTTGCCCAATTCATTGATCTCCTTTTTCTCTATTTTATTCATGTAAGCATTTAGCAATATAAAACTTCCCCTAAGAACTGCTTTTGCTGCATCCCATGAGTTTTGGTATGTTGTCTCATTATTATCCTCCTCTTAAATGAAGTTATTAATTATTTCTCTGATTTGTTCTTTGGCCTACTCATTCTTTAGAATCAGATTATTTAGTTTCCAATTAATCTTTAGCTTATTTTTCCCTGGTTCTTTATTACAAACATTTTTTATTGCATCATGATCCAAAAAGTATGCTTTGGCTACTTTTGTCTTTCTGCACTGGATTGTGAGGTTTTTATGCCCTAGTACATGGTCAGTTTTTGAGTATGTGCCGTGTACTGCTGAGAAGAAAGTATATTCCTTTTTCCCAGTCAGTTTTCTCCAGAGGTCTATCATATCTGCCTTTTCTAAAATTCTTTTCACCTCCTTAACTTCTTTCATATTTATTTTGAGGTTAGGTTTATCAAGTTCAGAGAGGGGGAGGTTGAGGTCTCCCACTAGTATAGTTTTACTGTCTATTTTTTCCTGTAACTGCCTTAACTTCTTCTCTAAGAATTTGTGTGCTATACCACTTGGAGCATATATATTAAGTAATGATATTGCTTCATTGTCTATGGGGCCTTTTAGTAGGATATAGTATCCTTCCTTATCTCTTTTAATTAGGTCTATCATTGCTTTTGCTTTATCTGAGATTAAGATTGCTGTCCCTGTTTATGTTTTTTCTACTTAAGCTGAAGCATATATATATATATATATATATATCTATATATATATATATATATATATATATATATATATATATATATATATATATTCTACTCCAGCCTTTTACCTTTACCCTGTGTGTATCCACCTGTTTCACATGTGTTTCTTGTAAACAGCATATTGTAGGATTATGGTTTTTAATCCATTCTGCTATCTGCTTCCTTTTTATTGGAGATTTCATCCCATTCACATTCACAGTTATGATTTCTGTGTCTTTTTCTCCATCCTATTTCCCCAGTTTAGGCTTTTATTTCTCTCTTTCCCCTTTCACTCCTCAACAAAGTTTTGCTTTTGACCGCCACCTTCCTCAGCTTACCCTTCCTCTTGATTCCCCTCCCTTATCTTACCATTTCCCACTTGCTACTTCTTCCCTTCCTTCTGACCAACCCCTCCCTTTTTCCTCCTTTCCCCTCCTTTCCCCTCCTACTGCCTGCAGGACACGTTAGATTTCTATACTTACCAGGGTATATTATTCCCTTCTTGAACCAGGTCCAATGACAGTAAAGCTCAAATACTGCTCTTCTCCCTCCCTTCTTCCCTTCTACTATAATGGGTTTTTTTTGCCTCTTCATTTGAGGTAATTTACCCTTTTCTACTGCCTCCTTACCTCTTCTCCCATAACTCTCCCTTTACATCTCTTAATTATGTTTTTTATCCTTATATCAGTTATTTTGTACATACATCTGAAGTCTATGTGTATTCCTTTCAATTGTCATAATAGCTGTACTATTCTCAAGATTGACATATATATTTACATATATATGTGTGTATATATATATATATATGTATAACATACATAAGGTGATACAATCCTATATAAAGATGTAAATAACTTGCCCTTATTGATTAATAAGGTTTGTGGGGGTTTTTCCCCCTGTTTACCTTTTTATATCTCTCTTGAGTTTTGTATTTGAAGATCAAATTTTCCATTGAGTTCTGGCCTTTTCATCAGGAAGGTCTGGAATTCGCTTATTTCGTTGAATGTCCATCTCCTTGCCTGAAAAAAATTATGCTTAATTTTGCTGGGTAGTTGATCCTTGGTTGTAGTCCAAGCTCCTTTGCCCTTCAGAATATCATGTTCCAATTTCTCCTGTCATTTAGTGTAGAAGCTGAAAGATCTTGCGTGATCCTGACTATAGTTGCACAGCATTTGAATTGTTTCTTTTTGGCTGCTTGCAGTATTTTCTCCTTGACTTTGTAATTGTGAAATTTGGCTATAATATTTCTTGGTGTTTTCAGTTTGGGATCTCCTTCAGGGGGGATTGGTGGATTCCTTAAATGACTATTTTACCCTCTGGTTCTAGGACCTCTGGGCAGTTATCTTTGATAATTTCTTCGAAGATACTGTCCAGGCTCTTTTATTCATTGTGGATTTCTGGTAGACCAATAATTCTTGAATTTTCTCTCCTGGATCTATTTTCCAGGTCAGTTGTTTTTCCAATCAGATATTTCATGTTTTCTCCTATTTTTTTTCATTCTTTACATTTCGCTTGATTACTTCTTGATGCCTCATAGAGTCATTAGCTTCCACTTGCTCAATTCTAATTTTTAATGAATTGCTGTCTTCATTTTGCTTTTGAGTCTCCTTTTCCAATTGATTGATTTTACCTCTCAGGGTGTCATTTTCTCTATTTGGATTCTGAATCTCCATAGCCATTTTACCAATCTTATTTTTTAGGGACTTGATTTCTTCAGTGTTTTTTTTTTTCTGCTTTTTCTATTTTTTTCTTTTACCTCCCTAATTTGGTTTTTAAAATCCTCCTTTAGCTCTTCCAGTAATGCTTTTTGGGCTGAAGACCATTTCACATCCCCTTTTGAGGTATCGGATGTGGGTAAAGTGTCATTGCTATCCTCTTCCAAACTGGTATTTTGATCATGCCTGTCTCCATAAAAAGAATCAATGGTCCTCAGTTTTTTTTGTGTTCTTCTTCATGTTGGTTAGCTTTTTCCTGGCTTTGCAGTGAATTTATGCTTTGGGGGCTCAGGGGTCTCTGTCCCAGATTTCTTCTTCTGGGGATTGTGAGTCTAGTTACTGGCTTTGTGTAATACAGCCTTCAGTTTCTTGAGGTGTGGGGGAGGGGTCTGGTTGCCTGAGGTCTCCTATTCCTCTGGGGCTGTTCTCCAGCACTGTTGCTCTTCAGCAATGGTCTCAGCTCTTTGTTGTTTGTGCTGGTGTCTGCGACTTCCCCTGGGGGTGCAAGGGTATGTCTGGGCTCCTGGTGTTGACCACTGCTGGCTCTGCCCCTCTGAGATCCAGTACCTCCCACTGCCTGGGCACTGAAGACCCACTTCTCTCTCCTCTATTGCAGCACTTTTTCCTGAGGAATTCTCTGGGTTGGGAGGAGGGATTAGAGCCATTTGCCCAGCCATTATGTCTCTCGGAAGTTCAGGAAGAAGCATTTCATACCTTTGGGCTGCAAGCCTCAAGAGTTGATGTCTCATGGCCAGTGGCATTGCACTGCTGCCTCTCTTCACTTCTACAGATTCCTGTCCTGTGTTGGGAGGCCTGGGGATCTTGGCCAGTTTCGGGCACCCAGCTTTCTCCCAGCCTGTCTGGCTGGTTGGTTTCCTCAGCTGCTTCTGCTTTGGTGCTGTCTCATGCAGCTCCCCACACCGAGGGCTCTCCCAGCCTACAGATCCATCCCATCGACCTTTCGGACTCTCCTGGCTTGTAAATTTGCTCCACTCAGACTGCTAGCATTTTCTAACTCTCTCAAATCTGCTCAGATTCACTTTTTTATAAGTATCTGACAGCGCTTGTGAGAGAGCTCTGGTAAGATGCTGTTTTCACGTGGCCATCTTGGCTCTGTCCCCCGGTCATCACATTTCTATCTCTGTAAAGATGACAGGGTTTGACTAGATGGCTTCTGCGGGTTGCTGTTATGAACTTATAACCTTATGATCCTACTTTCTAACTATCTGTTTCCATGGTACCTAAATTTTCCGTGCTTCAGTTCCATCATCTGTAAAAAGACAATAAGAATACACTAGTTTTGAAGGAAGAATATTCATCATAGTACACCAAATAACAATGTTATTATTATTATTAGTTATATTTGTAATAAATTAGCCAGCATTGCCTTAGTGCTTTAAGGTTTGCAAAGTGTTGTACATGTGCAGCTTCATTTGATCTTCGCAACTTTAAGAGTTAGGTGTTATTATCTCATTTAGTAGATGAGGAAACTGAGGCACAGTATGTTGAACTGATTAGCACAGATAGTATCTGAGGCAGGATTTGAACTTGGATTTTACTGAGTCATTTACTAACTCAGTCCACCCCTCATGCACCACCACTGCCTTAAACTTAAAGAACTATATGACTATTAATTACTGAGATCAAGATTAGTAAATTCCTTCCCTCCCCCCAATCAGGAACAGTTTTCCCATACCAAATTAAGCTGGACCGGTGGTTAGGATGCTTGTTTTGGACTGGATGCAAGGAAAACGTGGGATTTTTATGGAATTTCAGAGCCAGAGTAAAGTCAAGAGCTCAATTATTTTTCAAAAGACTCATAGAGCGATTTCTACATTTTTCATTTGTAATATATTGAAGACTGTATCTGAATATTGAATATTGAAGCTGAAATATAAGCTAGTAAATCAAGATAAGATTTGAAGGGTTGGAGAAGGGGTAAGAAGTATGGAAAAAAAGTAGTATAAAAAATTAAGAGCATAGTACCGAAAGCCATTTTTTTTTTTACCAAATAGCTTCCATACACACAATTTCCATGATTCAGTATGGCATCTGTATCTACCAAGTTAGTGAGGGTAGTATTGTTAGAGATGCTGATCACATTAGAACACCAGCTGGTATCAATTTCTCAATACTCTTGACTACATTATCCCCACAACCAACAATCTGAATTCTGTTGCTGGCAGCCGTACAGCACTGAATCTCATAATGGTCTGCCAGGCCATTGTGGTGGGCACCTGCAGCTTTCAAGAAGTTGTCATTTAGAATCATCATAGGGACAGACAATGGGTAGCAAAGGAGTGGAGAGAGATGGGACACAAAGGGTCTGTGAATGTAGGAAGGAGAAATGAGTGGGCAATCAAGGGAAGGACAAAAAGGATTTAATATGCTCTAAATATTTTGGAGAAATGAAAGATCCCTTAAGGCTATAACCTTCAAGAGACAGTACATGTCAAGTACTTTATAAACTTTATGTCTCTATGTAAATATAAAGTGTTATATTTTATCTTGGCCTTATGCATAGTTAAAAAGCAAAGCTCAAAAGAGGCTTGGCCATTTACAAGCTGGGGACATGAGAAGATGGGACTCCAAGGGTAATGATTTGGTCAGTGTGCTGATGCCACTTGGAATGCCGTAAGGACGTAAGCATAATCCAGCACATACATACAAAGGCATGCTGGTAAATGTACAACAATTGAGAGGAGGGGGTGATGGAGGGTACTTGTGTACAACACACTTTTATGTTTAATCTGTGTTGACATTCTGTCCATCACTTTCTTAAGTCTAGACAATCAACAAAATAACAAATCAAGCCCTGAATTGTAGTTTGCTGATTTCTGATGTATAAATGTTCACACTGAAAATTTAACAACCAGCTCTTAAAAGTTGGTACAAGTTACCTTAATCACCCTTTTGAGCATGTTAATCACCTTCATCTCAATTAGAGATTAGTGCCTGAGTGACAGTGATTTTCCTCATCAGTTAAATGTATCCTTCTGGGTCTGGGAAAATTTCTGCGTATTAGGCTCTGCCCATCTCTTTTCCCTTAACCAGAATTTTTTTTTTCCTGTATACAACTTATTCATGACCCCTTTGTCATTCTATATATTCCTGTATGCTGAGTAAGATGGAGAACAAAGAAAGGTAAAGTTTAAGGTTTAGAATTATTCTCTCACTAGACTTCCCATGCCAACCAGATGCAGATACTTAGTCTCTCTCAATTTCGGCTACTTCAGTATATCATTACATATAAAAACATAAAAATGGTCAAATTGAGCCATATCTCTGTTGTTATTTTTTCCTTTCAAATATCTGTCTTTTAACAATACCACTACAAGGATATAGTGTGAATGAGCATCACTGCAAATTAGAACTCTAATTATATGCTTCATTTTAGCACTAAACTAGGAAATCCAGAAGTTGAAAAGATTCAATAAATATATAATCTGAAGCAAATATCAAGGGACAATGTAGTATAGTTACTAGTGGAAAGAGTGACAGTTTGGGAGTCAAAGGATCTAAGTTCAATTCCTAGTTCTCCCATTTACTTATATTACTTGGGCAAGTCACAAAACCTCTCTAAGCCTCAGTTTCTTCATCTGTAAAATGAAGAAATTAAAATAGACTGCCTCTAAGATCACCTCCAGATCTAACTTTATAACTCTATAAGGTAAGTGGGCTTGCTTAGACCAGAGAATTGACAATTTAGTATCAACATGAAGATTATCTTCAAATATCTGAAGACTTATCACAGGGGTAGATAATGATTTGCCTTCTTTGGTCCCAGAGGACAAAATTAGGAGCAGTAAGTGGAAGTTAAAGTAAAGGGATCGAGCTTTTGTCTTAGTGTAAGGAAAAAACCTCATAACAAAAATAGAATAGGCTACCTTGGAATAGCTTGATATCATTAGAGGTCATCTAGGTTCTTGTCAATAATGTATGTAAATGAGATCTATGTTGTGGGCACTGGTTGTTCTAGATAAATGTCAAGGTCCCTTCAAATCAGAAATTCTATGATGTGAGTGAATTCTGCATTACTGGAGATGTAAAAGAAGAAGCTGGAAGACCAATTAATAGGTATGCATGCTATGGATAGGATTCATGTTTCCAATAGATATAACCTCTTAAGAACCTTCTAACTCCAAAATTTGATAACAGTTGCTATCATAGTCATATTCATAAATAGAATAATCTCCTATAAATATTTTACCACCTTAACTAAGAGATTTTGATACATGGGGAACACTTCAGTTCTACCACACAAAGACAACCAAGTGAATATACAAGGATGGTGTTGTTGTTGTTGTTGTTGGTGGTGGTGGTGCTCCTTTTTTTTTAAAGAAGACCAATGACATCCTGTGTGAATTGGATTTAAGTGAGGCAGAACTGCATAAAGTCATCAGCCTCACTCTCCCTTTCTGGTCATCAAAATCCAGTGGCAAGACAGAAGTCAGAATGACTGGCGATTAACTGGGATGCAGTGGATGACCTTCCTATGTTCAAGGTTTGATCAAGTTCTAGGCACTCCACAGCACTTGCTTCAGTCACTTTCTTGGCCATTGGAACAAACTATTCTCATCCACCCATTCTGGCAGGGAAAGTCTTCATAAGCTTGGGGTAGACACTCCCCTAGGTGACTTGAGGATATCAGTTACCCTCATCCTTGTTTAGTCCATCTGCCAAGGTGGTTTTACTAGAGTCTGGCCATTGTGCATGTGTAGTAACAATGCTGCTTGCAGCTGCTGTGGAGTTCTAAGTCCAATAACACTAGCACACAAGATGGCTGCCAGCACAGGTTCTTTGATCTGCTTTTCTAAGGAAAGCAATTTTAAGGGGTTTACAATCTCACTGTAATTAAACATTCATATATCATTGTCTCAGTTCAGGGGAAAAATTCAGCATTCTGAACTTCAGAGAAAACACAAAGAGAAATTACAAGGAGAAATTATATAAACAGAGCAAATAACACAAATCAGGAGACAGGGCTTCTGTCTGTCCATAGCAATACATACAAGTTACCAGAGAGAGAAGCGCCAACATCTGGGTTTTCAAAGCCAGGGGCCTCCTTCACAGCTACTCAGAGTCTCATCTGGCCAAATCACAGGAACTTTCTTCCATTAAGTAAGCCCTCAAGCAAAATGCTAACCTCAGAGTGTATATGTACTTCTTCAGGGTCAGCCCAGAGAGGGTGTCACAACCATGTGACTCAAACCCATGTGACTTAGGCTTTCTGGTGACTTAAGTGGGTCATCAAACACTCTTATCAATCAAAGACCATTGATTCAAACAAAGGCAAGGCTCAATCAAAAGCACTTGATTACCTTAGTGCCGAGAAACACTCCAAAAGAAAAAAATCAGCAAAAAGTCCCCCTTTGCTTGCCCTTACAGCATGCTATAGCTTCTTGGAACCACAGATGAATGGTAACTATTTTCTAACCTTCACTACTGTTACATAATAGTTTAAGATCACAACAATATTCAAATAGGATGGTAGGAGATTGGAGAGAATTACATTATAGCACAATTATTAAATTAGATAAGATAGATTTCTGTTGTATCAGGCTATTGTGACAGAATTGCCAAATTGGAAGGTCTCTAGTGGACCTAGATTAATCTCAGGCTGGGATTCATCCATCAGTCAAGCATTTATTAAGCAACTCTGCTCCTCTGTGACTTGGGCAAGTCACTGTCTTCCTCAGTTTCCTTAAATGTAAAACAAAGATAATAGCACCTTCTTTGCAGGATTATAATGGGGCTTGAAAGAGATAAGATTTGTAAAAGCATTTAGCAAAGTGTCTAGCACATAGTAGGCTTCAAATGCCTTGCTGTATGAAAATGACCTTGGCTTGAAAACTATGCTAAAGTGCACAAATTCTTATAAATCATATACCACTGGAAAAGTTTTGAATATAGGACCTGTAAGATGGGCAGCATTGTCAGTCATCCTAGAAGAGACAAGCTGAATTAGAATAAGGGATCATTGCCAGAGGGCTGGCCACCAAGAAAAGATTTTGCTTTTGTTTGTTATTTCTTGTTCTTTGCTTCTTTTTTTATTGATGTTATTTTTATTTTTTGCCACAAGAGATTATGAATATTCCTAAAGCATGCAGCAAAGATTGTGGTCTTCATTGGTGGAGGGGGTGCCATCATTATGATCACATTATGAATCCTTGAAGCGCTGAATTGAAGTTACTATCACAGGCACATTAAGGGTATGTTGTGCAGTGGATAGAATGACAGGCATGGAGTCAGGAAAACTCATCTTCCTGAGCTTGAATCTACCCCAAGAGACTTACTAGCTGGGTAAGTCACTCAACCCTGTTTGCCTCAGTTTTCTTATCTGTTAAACAGACTGGAGAAGGAAATGGCAAACCATTTCAGTATCTTTGCCTAGAAAACCCCAAATGGGTTCATGAAGTGTCAAACACAACTGAAAATAACTGAACAACAAACCCTTAACGTGCTTGTTCTAGTAACCTTAGGGCATATCAAAGTAGGATGCATAATGACTGCTCCTAATATCCTTGTGATCCAAGGTACAGAGGAAGAAAAAAACACACATTAAACTGCTAAACTGGATACGTGCTCTCTAAGGTCTCTTATGAGTCTATGATTGTACATTTTGTTTAGAGATCAATTAAACAGAGACGTATAGCACTGATCATATAGTCAATAAGGCTTTGAAGGAGGTGACAGAATATGTTGAAATAGGATATGTCAAGAGCTATGACAGAGGAGAGAAGCAACATGGCATGCTTGTGGAATAGTAAGAGGACTAAACTGACTGAAATGCAGGGTATATTTTGGGGAGTAATCAAGCATAATTTGCAAATGTATGGCAAAGCCAGATCATAGGAGGCCTTGAAGACCAGATAGAGAGAAGCTTTACTTCATTCTATGAGTCGATAGGGATCCATTATAGTTTCTTGGGCAGATAAAGGACAATGGAAGGGAAGTTTAGGTGCAAATAGATCTTAATTAAGCGAAGGGATCTTAATCACAGACGCTGACAAAGGATGTGGGGTTCCTATATTTTAAGGTACTAAGTGAAAATACACACAAACATGTACATATATAAACATATGGATATATATAATAAGTGATTTTTGTATGTATATGCACATATATACATACAAGTTGCCTATATACATAGTATGTAGATATATAGTAACAGATCTATTTTATAGCTATAGTTATCAAGAAATATATGAGCCCCAGGTTGAGCATCAAACAATGTAGCTTGATAATTGCCTTAATTAAAATATCCCTTCTTATTAATTTTCAATTGCTTGTTTTAGCCCAAATAACAAATAGTCTTGTTTGTCTGTACAACTAGTTTTTCTGCCTAGGAATTTCCCATTTGATGTATATTAGGTAGAAAAATATAATTTATTTAGGAATTAAATCCAGTTTTAAAATATTTTATTTTAAATTATTGTAGTCACATGCCCTGAGCTCAACCATAATAATTGTTAATTCCCATCCCTTTTATGTAAAAGAACATATTTCATTATTTCTCCTTAATTAAACAAAACTGTATACTCTCTACTTCTTTGAGGTCTGATTTTTCTACACAGATAATTTATGAAAATGTGCTTTCAGTATTTTTCAAACAAATTGTTACAGTGTTCTCTTACAATATGGTACTACATTGTGTAATATACAGAAGCAGTCCTTGAAATACCAAAGGAGGGGGAGGAGAAAAAAAAATGCTATGACTCATTCTACCAAGGCCTAGAACTGAAAGGTAGTTTTTGTTTGTTTTTATTTATTTGGCTCTTTTTTTCTTTTGAAATCCTAAATATACTCCTGGGAGGAAAATCATTTGAAAGACTTCAAAATAATAAGAAAATATTTGCCAGTCATAACAGCATGAATGATCTATTCCATATGAAATTTTATTATGCTCCTCCATTAAAGTCTGCTCCCAAGTCTCAATGCAGCATAGGTATGACCTCCAGCTCTTAAAGACTCTTAATATAATGTATATTCTGGAAAGTACCAACAAGCTGGAAAATTTTTGAACCAAGACATAGTGAAAGAATATCAGTCCTTTTAGGATAATCATGAAAATCTAGATAGGCTCGTTACACAGAAGATATTCATTCTGATCATACAACTCACAAACATATCCACTAATGTGTGAAGGGTTGTGAATTGTGGAGGGAGTATCCTCCACAGAGAAGAGAAGCAGAGAGGAATGACAAAAGCTACATAAACTGATTCAGAGTGAAGGAAGCAGAACCATGAAACAACATACACAATGATTACCAAAATATACAGAATTAGAAAAAAAACAAAAGCGAATGTGGCAAAATTAATAAAAACCAATACAACTTCAAAGAAGATGTATGAGAAGAAACCTCCGCCCCAACCATTTGCAGAGCTGAGTGTCCACAGATATGTTACACTGCACATATTTTTAGACCTTTGTGATATATTGATAAGTTTTCCCAATTTTTTATCTTTGTCTTTTTTGTCTTAAGATATTATGCATTACATTACTTGGCTCTCTGGGAAGAGAAGGAAGAAGGATATGAGGGAAAATTTTGTTGATATAAAAAAGAGATAACTTAAAAAAAGAATGAATTGTTACCAAAAAAGTAACAGAGAATATATCAGCAACTACTAATCCATATGTCTATTTTCTCATCTCTATAAAATACAAACATGCATCAAAGTTATGCTTGGTAAAAAACATAAGGGAATAGGCAGACTTTCACATACAATTTTCTATAATACATCATGTGTTCACAGCAGCACAGTTCACAGAGGTGTAGATAAAATAAGATACTGCTGCATCCATTATTTCTCAATTTTAAAAAATTGACTTGGTAGAACAAAATTCAGTCTCAAAGGTTCTCCTTAAAGATATATTCTCACTCACATAGGGTAAAGCCATATAACATAAAAATTCAAGATTTTTTTTGACAAATGTAATCTCAAAGGTAATTTTGTCCAGCAATACAATATCATAGAAAATACAGAAAATAGGAAGAAATCTTCCTACCTCATATGTTGGACCAAATCATGGAAGATGTTCTGCACTGATTTAAAGAAGAAAAAGGATCAAAACACTTAGATCTGAGATTTAGTGCTAGATTAATGGAGAATTTCTTCAAAAGGCTCATATTATGATATACTTTTTCTTATGTGATCTTTTAAATCTAGGTCACTTATCTATTTGGATCCTATCTTGGTTAATCTTGTGAGGCATTGGTCTAAATCTAATGGTTTTTTTTTATATTGCTGAACAATTTACCCAACAGATTTTTAATGATCAAATAATGAGTCCTAATCCCAAGAGTTGGTTAAAAATTACTTATGAGATATATGGAGAAAAAGTTCATAATCAAATATGGGATAGAGAAAATATAATAGAAGATAAAATGAAGAATTTGATTGCAGAAGAGTTTTAAAAGTTAACACAATCAAAGTTAATAAAGCTAAGATTAAAAAAGGAAATAAGTAGGGGAAAATCTCTGCAGCAAGTTTCTCTGATAAAGGTTTCATTTCCAGACTGAGGAACTGATTCAACTTTTTTTTTAAAGAGTAAGAGCTAATCCCCAATTGGTAAATAATTTGGATATGAAAAGGTAGGTTGTAAATTAATTAATTCTTAGTTTTCAATATTCACTTCCATAAGCTTTGAAGCTTTAAATTTGGTCCACTTTCTCCCTCTACCCCCTGCCCAAGACAACATGCAATCTGATATAGGCTCTACATTTACATTCTTATTAAATATATTTTCACATTAGTCATATTGTAAAGAAGAATTAGAATGAATGGGAGGAACCATGAGAAAGAAGAAGAAGCAAAACAAAACAAAAAAGAAAAGGAGGGCAAATATTATGCTTTGATTTGCATTCAGGTGCCATATTTCTTTCCCTGGATATGGAAAACATTTTACATCATGAGTCTTTTGGAGTTGTCTTAGATCCTTACATTTCTGAGAAGAGCTAAGTCTATCAAAGTTAGTTATTGCACAATGTGACTGTTATTGTGTTCAGTGTTCTCTTGGTTCTACTCACTTCACTCAGCATTAGTTCATATAATTCTTTCTGGGTCTTTCTGAAGTCTGCCTGCACAGCATTTCTTATAGCACAACAGCATTCCATTACATTTATATACTACAATATGTTCAGCTATTCCCTAATCGATGGGTATCCCCTCAATTTCCAATTCTTGGCCACCACAAAGAGCTGTTATATTTTGGTACATGTGGGTCCTTTCCCCATTTTTATGATCTCTTTGGGATACAGCCCAAGAAGTGGTATTACTGGGTCAAAGGACATATACATTTCTATAGCCCTTGGGGTATAGTTCCAAATTGCCTTCCAGAATGGTTGAATCTGTTCACCACTCCAGCAACAATGCATTAATGTCCCAATTTTCCCACATCTCCACCATTTATATTTTTCCTGTTTTGTCATGTTAGCCAATCTGACAGGTGTGAGGTGGTATCTCAGAGTCATTTGGATTTGCATTTCTCTAATCAAAAGTGATTTAGAGCACTTCTTCATATGCCTATATGCCTATTGAGACTTTCTTCAAAAGGCTCCTGTCACAATTTCTTCATCTAAAACTGTGAACAGGCAGTTTTCAAGAGAAGAAACCAAGGCTAACTAAAATCATATAAATAAATGCTTCATATCACTAGTAAACAGAGAAATGCAAATTAAAGCAATTCTGAGTTCCTACCTCACATCCATCACATTGGCAAAGATAACAAAAAAGGAAATTAACAAATAACGGAAGGGTTGTAGGATAACAAGTGCATTGATGCACTTTTGGCAGACCTGATTGGTACAATTTTGGAATACAATATGGAATTATATACACAATACAGTACTGTTGGGTCAGAATAAGAAAAAGAGTGAAGAAGAGTAGTTGCTTTATTTGAAAAATAACTTTATTGGCCTTTATGTGGTAGTGAAAAATGCAGACTAATGGGATGTCAATCAATTGAGGATGGCTGAACCATTTATAGCATATGAATAATGGAATACTATTATGCTATAAGAAATAAGGAAAAATATTATTTCCAAAAGACATAAAAACAACTTGTATCAACTGAAGCAGAGCTAGCACCAGTAAGCACAACCAGAAGAACAATTTATACAATGAAAATCATATTACAAAAGTGAACAGTTTTGAAGACAATTATAAACTAATAAAGAATTAAATGATCAGAATCAGGAGAACAATTTACATAACATCGTAATGACAAACTACTTCAAATGCTATAAGAACTCTGAACAACTGAATGATAACCCATGAGTCCAGAGGATTGATGACAAAGCATGATTTCTATCTCCTGAGAGCGGTGATGGATGCTGGGTGCAAAAGGAGACTTTTTTTAGGATGACTAACGAAAGACATTGTTTTGTTCCACTAGGCATATTTTTACAAGGATTTCATTTTTTTGTTTCTTTTTTTTCTCTTCCTAATGGAGTGGGGTGGGGTGAGGAAGGGAAATAAAATCGATTTCTGTTAACTAAAACAATAGCAACAACAACTATTATTTTTTGCGAGGGGGAAGGCAGGGCAATTGGAGTTAAGTGACTTGCCCAAGGTCACACAGCTAGTAAGCGTATCAAGTGTCTGAGGCTGGATTTGAACTCAGGTCCTCCTGACTCCAGGGCCAGTACTCTACTCACTGCGCCACTTAGCCACCCCAACAACAACCATTTTTAAGAGAAAAATAAGTTCCTATATAAAATTTACCTTCTTCTCACTGCATAAAGTCCTGGAAAATTACAATGAATATTCAATGAAATCTCAATCTGGCTGCTGTCTTTTGGACTTCTCTAACACGCACCAGAGCCAGGAAGCTTCCCTTTCCCCTCTATCTTTTCAGCTTACTTTTGTGTGTTGTCTTCTCCCATCAGATTGTAAGCTCCTTGAGGGAAGGGACTATCTTTTTCCTTTGTGTAACTGCAGGACTTAGCACAGTGCCTGGAACATAGTAGGTACTTAATAAATGTTTAATGACTGATTGATTGACTGAAATACAGTCATTCAAAAGAGATTAATGTAACCTCCTGTTTATGGAAAATATTTTCCATTTCAACTTTGTAAAGAAATGGTAGGAGTCCATTTCTTTAATTTTCTCCATTTCTTACTTTCCCAGTTGCCAGTTCATTTAAACAAATTGGGTAAGAACAATTGTACCCAGAGTCTTCTTCTCATCTTTATCCTTTATTCTATATTGATGTTTGCTTTGATTTTTTTCTCCAAAATAAATTCAACATATAGCTGATTTTAAAATGGCTGCAATTCTGCTAGCAAATATTCACTTCCTTTCCATAAAGAATTATTTAATTTTATTTTTAATGCAGTTTGGTACTCATCTTCTGACTTACTACTTAATGAAAGTGTTTATGATTTTCAGGTCACACAGATAGGTGGTTTTCTTTCCAAAATAGTACATATGTATGCTTATTTACGTATTCTCTACTGCAGCATGCTTGTATTTCCTTAAAAATGATTATTTTTTTTTGCTCTCTCTCTGACCCCTCTTCTTTCCCATCCCAAGAGAAAAGAAGAAAAACAAAATGCTTGTAACACATATCTACAATTAAGCAAAATTAATTCCTATATTGGCCACATCCAACAATTTATGTCTCATGGTGCATCTTGACTCCATCATCTCTATGTCAAAAGGTAGCTAGCATGCCACGTTACTGGTCTTCTGGAATTTTGTTTGGTCACTGCATTGAGCAGGGTTTCTTAAGTATTTCAAAGTCATTTATCTTTATTATGTTGCGTTATTGTAGAAATTATTCTCCTGGTTCTACTTATGTCAATTTGCATCAATTCATATACATCTTCTCAGTTTTCCCTGAATCTATCTCTTTCATCATTACTTATGGTGGAATAATATGCCATTACATTTAATATACATCATTTGTTTAGTTATTCCCCAGTTGATGGATATTTTCCTAGTTCATATGATGGAAGTAAAAAAAAAAGGTTTTTTCTGACTTAGTTTATAAGACTTATTAAGATCCTTAGGAAGAACTTGACAAGTTTTACATAAATTTTTTTCTATTTCTTTGTCTTCTACTGGAGATTTTAGTGTATACGTTCTAATTTTTTCATATTGATCTTTTTACTTAAGCTTAATATGGATACTATGAGTCACCAATTATTTCCTAATTGATAAATCTAATAGCCTTTTTTCAAATTCTCACCCTTCTAAAGTTCTCTGTAGCATTTGATACTACTGTATCATCTTCTTGTGGATGCTCTCATATACAGGGATTTCATGACATTCTTCTTTATTGGTTGTCTTCCTACTTCTCTGACACTTGCTTCACAGCCTCCTTAACGGATCTTTATCCAAGTCATACCTTTCAACAGTGGGCACCCCCAAACCCCTTTCCTGGGCAACCTTTATTTTCTCTGCTATTGCATTTGGTGATCTTATCAAGCCTGATGAGTTTCATTATGATCTCTATCCTAATGATTCCTAGATCTGTATGCCTAGTTCAGATCTCTTTCCTGAGGAGCCATACCATGTTGCCAACTATTTTTTTTATAATTGAGATTTTTTATTTTTTGTTTACAGTGCTCAGTTTCACATAATTTTGAGTTGCAGATTTTCTTCCCTACCCCCCTCCCCAAGATGGCATGGAATCTGATATATCTTCTACATATAACTTCGCATTGAACTTATTTACACCATAGTCAAGTTGTAAAGAAGAACTATGACCAATGGAATGAATCGGGAGAGAGAAGAAACAAAACAAAACAAACAAAAAAAGACAAATGAAAGAGAAAAAAAAGGGAGAAAAGAGGACAGTAAACAGTGTGCCTCAGTCTGCATTCATACTTCATAGTTCTTTCTCTGGATGTAGACAGCTCTCTTCATCATGAGTCCTTTGGAGTTGTCTTTACACGTTGTATTGCTGAGAAAAGCCAAGTCTATCAGGGTTAGTCAACACAGAATCCATATGTCTGTGGTTGTGTATAATATTCTCCTGGTTCTTCTCCACTCACTCAACATTATATTGTGTAGGTTTTTCCATGTTATTATGAAGTCCATATCATCCCCATTTCTTATAGCACAATAGTATTCCATTACCTTCATATACCACAGCTTGTTCAGCCATTTGCCAATTGATGGGCATCCCCCTGATTTCCAATTCTTTGCTACTACAAAAAGAGTTGCTATAAATATTTTTGTACATATGGGTCCTTTTCCCACTTGTGTGATCTCTTTGGGATACAACCCTAGAAGTGTTATTGCTGGGTCAAAGGGTATGAACATTTTATAGCCCTTTGGGCATAGTTCCAAATTGCTCTCCAGAATGACTGGATCAGTTCACAACTACACCAGCAACGTAACAGTGTTCCAATTTTCCCACATCCTCTCCAGCATATATCATTTTCCTGTTTTGTCATTTTAGCCCATCTGACAGGAGAGATGTGGTACCTAAGAGTTGTTTTGATTTGCATTTCTCTAATCAGTAGCAATTTTTGAGAATTTTTTCATATCTTTAATTTCTTTCTCTGAAAACTGTTCATATCCTTTGACCATTTCTCAACTGGGGAATGACTTGTATTCCTATAAACTTGACTCAGTTCCCTGTATATTTTAGAGATGAGGCCTTTATCAGAGACACTAGTTGTAAAGATTTTCTCCCAGTTTTCTCCTTCCCTCCTAATCTTGGTTGCATTGGCTTTGTTTATACAAAAACTTTTCAACTTAACATAATCAAAATTATCCATTTTGCATTTTGTAATGCTCTCCATCTCATTGCATCATGAATTCTTTGCTTTTCCATAAATCTGATAAGCAAACTCTTACTTGCTTTCCCAAATTGCTTATAGTATCAGTCTTTATTCCTAAACTATAATGCTATTTTGACTTTATTTTGGTATACGGTGTAAGATATTGGTCTATGCCCAGTTTCTGCACTACCATTTTCTAATTTTCCCAGCAGTTTTTATGAAACAGTGAATTCTTAGCCCAGAAGATGGATTCTTTGGCTCTATCAAAGAGGAGATAACAATAGTCATTGACTTCTGCATCTTGGGTACCTATCCTATTCCATTGATACACGGCTCTGTTTCTTAGCCAGTACCATGTAGTTTTGAGGACTGCTGCTTTATAGTACAGTTTAATATCTGGTATGGCTAGGCCACCTTCCCTAGCATTTCTTTTCATTAATACCCTATATATTCTAGATCTCTTGTTCTTCCAGATGAATTTTGTTATTATTTTATCCAGCTCTGTAAAATAATTTTTGGTAGTTTGATTGGTATGGCAATGAATCAATAAATTGATTTAGGTAAAATTGTCATTTTTATTATATTAGCTCAGCCTAACCATGAACAAATGATATCTTTCCATTTATTTAGATCTGACTTTATTCATGTAAAAAGTGTTTCATAATTATGTTCATATAAGCCCTGGGTTTGTCTTGGAAGATTGACTCCCAAATATTTTATAGTGTCTACAATAACTTTAAATGGAATTTCTCTTTCTATCACTTGCTGTTGGGCTTTGTTAGTAATATATAGGAATCCTGAGAATTTATGTGGGTTTACTTTATATCCTGCAGCTTTGCTAATGTTGTTTATTATTTCAAGTAGTTTTTTACTTGATTGTCTAGGATTCTCTAAGTACATCATCATATCGTCTAAAAAAGTGATAATTTAATTTCTTCTTTGTTTATTCTAATTCCTTCAATTTCTTTTTCTTCTCTTATTGCTACAGCTAGCATTTATAGTACCAAATTGAATAGTAGGGGTGATAATGGACATCCTTGTTTCACCCCTGATCTTATTGGGAATGCATCTAGCTTATCCCCATTACAAATAACGCTTGTTGATGGTTTTCCATAGATGATATTTATAATTTTAAGGAAGGGTCCATTTATTCCTATGCTTTCTAGTGTTTTTAATAGGAATGGGTGTTGTATTTTGTCAAAGACTTTTTCTGCATCTATTGAGATGATCATATGGTTTCTTCTGGTTTTGTTGCTGATATGATCAATTATGCTGATAGTTTTCCTAATATTGAACCAGTCTTGCACTCCTGGAATAAATCCTACCTGGTCATAGTGTATTATTCTTGTGATAATTTGCTGCAATCTTTTTGCTAATATTTTATTTAAAAATTTTTGCATCAATATTCATTAGGGAAATTGCTCTATAATTTTCTTTCTCTGTTTTGACTCTTCCTGGTTTGGGTATTAGTACCACATTTGTGTCATAAAAAGAATTTGGTAGGACTCCTTCTTCATGTATTTTTCCAAATAATCCATAAAGTATAGGAATTAATTGTTCTTTAAATGTTTGATAAAATTCATATGTAAAATAATCTGGTCCTGGAGACTTTTTCCTAGGGAGTTCTTTGATGGCTTGCTCAATTTTTTTTCTTAGATGGGATTATTTAGGAACTTTACTTTCTCTTCTGCTAACCTGGGCAATTTATATTCTTGTAGATATTCATTCATATCCCTAAGGTTGTCAAATTTATGGGTATAGAATTGGGCAAAAATAATTCCTAATTATTGTTTTAATTTTCTCTTCGTTAGAGGTGAATTCACCCTTTTCATTTTTGATACTGGTAATTTGATTTTCTTCTGTTTTTTTTAATCAAATTGACCAAAGGTTTATCAATTTTATTGTTTTTTTTTTCATAAAACCAGCTCTTTGTCTTATTTATTCATTCAATGTTTTTCTTGATTTCAATTTTATTAATCTCTCCTTTGATTTTCAGTATTTATAATTTTGTATTTATTTGGGGATCTGTTATTTGTTCTTTTTCTAGCATTTTTAGTTGCATGCCCAATTCAATGATCTCCTTTTTCTCTATTTTATTCATGTAAGCATTTAAAGATATAAAACTTCCCCCAAGAACTGCTTTTGCTGCATCCCATAAGTTTTGGTATGTTGTCTCATTATTGTCATTCTCTTGACTGAAGTTATTAATTGTTTTTCTGATTTGTTCTTTGGCCCACTCATTCTTTAGAATCAGATTATTTAGTTTCCAATTAATTTTTAGCTTATTTTTCCATGGTTTTTTATTACAAACAATTTTTGTTGCATTGTGATCTGAAAAGGATGCTTTAACTACTTCTGCCTTTCTGCACTGGATTGTGAGGTTTTTATGCCCTAGTACATGGTCAATTTTGGAGTATGTTCCATGTACCACTGAGAAAAATGTATAATCCTTTTTATCCCCATTCAGTTTTCTCCAGAGGTCTATCATATATGCCTTTTCTAAGATTCTGTTCACCTCCTTAAATTCTTTCTTGTTTATTTTGAGGTTAGATTTATCAAGTTCAGAGAGGGGGAGGTTGAGGTCTGCCATTATTATAGTTTTGCTGTCTATTTCTTCCTGTAACTCCCTCAACTTCTTCTCTAAGAATGTGCATGCCATACCACTCTGTGCATATATGTTAAACAATGATATTGCTTCATTGTTTATGGTGCCTTTTAGCAGGATGTAGTGTCCTTCCTTATCTCTTTCAATTATATCTATCTTTGCTTTTGCTTTGTCTGAGATTAGGATGGCTACCTCTGCTTTTTGTTTTTTACTTTAGCTGAATCACAATATATTCTACTCCAGCCTTTTACCTTTACCCTGTGTGTATCCCCACTGTTTCAAATGTGTTTCTTGTAGACAGCATATGTAGGATTATGGTTTTTAATCCATTCTTCTATCTGTTTCCATTTTATGGGAGAATTCATCCCATTCACATTCACAATTATGATTACTATCTGTACCTTTTTGTGTCCTGTGCTGAAAAGCCTGGGCTTTGATCATGGTGCTAGCCAGTACTTCTGCCCTGGGCCTGTTCCTGCTCTGGCATTTCACTCACTCAGCGCTCTCCCAGACCCGCGGTCTGGCCAGATTCCTCTGCTGTTCCTGGTTAGTTTGGTCTGGTGCCCTTGCATTTGCCTGGGGTTTGAGGCCTCTGGGTTACTTGCTCCTGCGGCCACAGGCTCTGAGCTCTGTCAGACTCTGTCACCAAGTATTTATTGGACATTTCAACCTGTATTCCAAAGGTTCCTCAAATTCAACACACTTTAAATAGAACAAATTATCTTGTTACTCAAATTTGCCATTCCTCTGAACTTTCCAGCTTCCCTGTAATGGTTGAGGGCACCACCATACCCCAGTTACCCAGATTTACAACCTCAATGTCATCCTTAACACTTTAACTTACGCCATATAGCTAATCAATTTACAGATCTCATAATTACTACTTTCACAACATCTCTTATATAAGTCACTACTCACACGGCTATCACTTTAATTTGACCCTCACAACTTGTTTAGTTTGGCCCTAATCTCCAGTTGGATTATTAAAATAGCCTTCAAATTGCTTTCTCTTCCTCAAGATTCTACATATTACAGACAAAATGATTTTTGTCCTACTTAGTCAGTCGTCCTCTTAATAAACTCTGGTAGCCCCCAATTGCCTCCAGGATCAAATATAAACTCTTATGGTTGCATTTAAAACCCTGTCTTTCCAGTCTTATTATTTTACTGCCATCCAAGCATTTCTATGGCCTAGCCATATCAACCAACTTGGCATTCTTCATACAAGGGGCCACGTATTCTTCACCTTCATGCTAGGCCTGGAATGGTTTTATCCTTGTTTCTATCTGTTAGAACTCCTGGAGTTTTTTTTTCAAGATTTAGCTTAAATTGAATTATGTGGAGGATATCTTTCCTAGTACCCTAGCTTCTACTTTGTTCCCCAATAAGTTTAACTTCTATGTGCCTCACTGTGTGTTATTTTATACATTCTGTCTCCCCACTGGAAAGTGAGCTCCTTGAGACCATGGGCTGTTTATGCTTTTTTTATTGTATGCCCAGCAGTTATGAAAATGCCTAGCAAGTAGAAAGCTCTTAAATAAGTCTTACTGATTGACCAATGAACAATTATTCCAGACAATATTTCTTTTTATTTTTGAAGAGAATTTTTTCCAATTACATGTCAAGACAATTTTTATCATTAAGTTTTTTTACAAGATTTTGAGTTCCAAATTTTTCTCCCTCCCTCCCGGCCCTCCCCTGTCTAAAATGGTAGGCAATTTGGTATAGGTTGTACATGTGCAATCATGTAAAACATATTTACATATTAGTCATAGTTGTGAAAGAAGAGAGATCAAAAGGAAAAAAAATACAAAAAAAGAATGAAGTAAGTAAAACAAATGTGCTTTGATCTGCGCTCAGAGGCTATCAGCTCTTTATCTAGATATGGATAGTGTTTTCTTTCACGCATCTTTTGTACTTGTCTTAAATCACTATATTGCTGGAGAAAAGCTAAATCATCCCTAAAACATCACACAATGTTGCTGATATTATATACAATGTTTTCCTGGTTCTGCTCAATTTCATTCAGTATAAATTCATGTAAATCTTTACAAGTTTGTCTGAAATCTGCCTGCTCATTTCCTATTGCACAATAGTATACCATTACATTCATATACCACAGCTTGTTGCCCAATTGATGGGCATCACCTCAATTTCCAATATTGGATGTGATACCACTGTATGTTTAGTACTGATATTACTTCATTGTCTATGGTATCTTTTAGCAAGATGTAGTTTCCTTATCTCGTTTAATTAGGACTAATTTTGCCTTTTTTGTTCTGAAATCAGGATTGCTACCTCTGCTCTTTTTTTTAACTTCACCTGAACCTTAATGGATTCTTCTCCAGCCCCTTACCTTTACTCTTGGTGTGTCTCTCTGCTTCGGATGTGTTTCATGTAAACAACATATTATAGAATTATGACTTTTCATCTACTCTGCTATGCACTTCTATTTTATGGGAGAGTTCATTCTATTCACATTCATATTGATGATTACTAAATGTGTATTTCCCTCCATCCTATTTTTCCTCTTTTTGTCCTCTCTTTTCACCCTTTCCCTTCTCCACAACATTTTGCTTTTGTCTGCCCTCTTCTGTTAGTGCCCTACTTCCTTTACTTATTCTCTTCTCCTCCTATTTTCCTGTTGGGTAAGACAGATTTTTATGTTCAGCTGATTGTGTATATTATTCCCTCTTTGAGCCAATACCGATGAGAATAAGGTTCAAGCAATGCCCACTACTCAGTCTCGCATATTTCCTTCTACTGCAATGTTTTTCATACCTCTTCATGTGAAATAATTTATCCCATTCTACCTCCCTCTTTCTTCTGAACCCAGTGCACTCCTCATTCTCTTCCCTTAATTATTTTTATGCCATTCCTTCATATTCACTTGATAGTGGGGCAGCTAGGTGGCATAGTGAGTAGAGCACTGGCCTGGAGTCAGGAGGACCTAAGTTCAAATGCAACCTCAGTCACTTGACACATGAGCTAGCTGTGTCACCTTGGGCATGTCACTTAACCCCAATTGCCCTGCCAAAAACAAAACAACACAAAAAACAAACAAAAAAAAAAAACAAAAAAACCCCATATTCCCTTGATAGCCATACCCTCTATATAAATTCTTTCTGGCTATACTATTAATGATACAATTTTTATGCATTTATTTTTTAGTTATGCAAAAATATTCATAATAGTCATGTTGTTAAAGAAAATATAGACAAAAAATTCAAGAAAATAAAGAAAATTATAAAAATGTATGCTTCAAACTGTATTCAGACACCATCAGTTCTTTCTCTGGGGATATATACCATTTTTCAACCTAACTCCTTCAGAGTTGTCTTGGATTGTTATATTGCCAAGAATGGCTAAGTCATTCACAGCTGATCCATCTTAAAATGTTTTTATTTTGTACACAGTACATTTCACTTTGCATCAGCCCACGTAAACCTTTCCAGGTTTTTCTGAGAGCATCCTGCTCATCATGTATTACATTACAATAGTATTCCATCACAATCACATACCACAACTTGTTCAACCATTTCTCATTGATGGGAATCCCCTCAATTTCTAATTCTTTACCACCATAAAAGAGCTGTTATAAATATTTTGGTCCATATAGATACTTTTTCTTTTTGGTTTTTGTTTTATCTCTTTTGGATACAGACATAGTAGTTGTATTGCTAGGTCAAAGGGTGTGTCTGGTTTTATAGCCCTTTGGGCATAGTTCCAAATTGCAGAATGGTTGAATCAGTTCACAACACAACCAACAGTGCATTAAAGTCTCATTTTTCCCACATCCACCTCAACATGTCATTTACCTTTTCTGTCCTATTAGACAATCTAATAGGTATGAGGTAATACCTCAGAATTGTTTTAATTTGCATTTCTCCAATCAATAACGAGTTAGAATATTTTTCCATATAGCTATACAGAGTTTTGATTACTTCATCTGAAAACTGATGATGTATTTTGATCGTTTATCAATTCAGGAAGAGGTCTTCATTTTATAAATTCGACTCAGTTCTCTAAATGTTGGAGGAATGAGGCCTTTGCCAGACAAACTTGCTTCAATTTTTTTTTCACAGTTACTATTGTTAACTGTATTTCCCAACATCATATTCCTTCCACCCCCATTTATTCTATTTTCTTTCTCCTTCACCCTGTCCTTCCTCAAAAGTAATTTATTTCTGAATATTCCCTTCCCCAATCTTTTCTCCCTTCTATTACCAACTTTTTCTCTTATCCCTTTCCCTCCTCCTTTCTCGTAGGGTAAGATAGATTTATATATCCAACTGAGTATGTGTGTTATTCCCTCTTTGAGCCAATTCTGATGAGAGTAAGATTCACTCACTTCCCCTCACATCCTCCCTCTTACCTCCAAAGTAAATGCTTTTTCTTGCCTCTTTTGTATGAGATAATTTACACCATTCTACCTCTCCCTCTCTCTTTCTCCCAGTACCTTCCTCTCTTACCCCTTAATTTTATTTTTAGATATCATCCCTTCAAATTCAATTTATACCAGTGCCACTTCTAATTACCCTAATAATGAAAAATATCTTAGGAGTTACAAGTATCATCTTCCCACGTAGGAATGTAAACAGTTTAACCTTACTTAGTCCCTTATGATGTCCCTTTCCTGTTTACCTTTTTATGCTTCTCTTGAGTCAGGTATTTGAAAGTCAATTTTTTCATTTAGTTCTGGTCTTTTCATCAAGAATGCGTGAAAGTCCTCTATCTCACTGAATATTCATTTTCTGCTGAAGGATTTGCCCTCCAGAATATCATATTCCAAGACCTCTTTTAACGCAGAAACTGCTAAATCTTATGTTATTTTTATTATGGCTCCAAAATACTAGAACTGTTTCTTTCTAGCTGCTTGCAATATTTTCTCCTTTACGTGGAAACTCTGGAATTTGTCTATAATATTCCTAGGAGTTTTCATTTTGGGATCTCTTTTAAGAGGTGATTGGACTCTACATTTCTATTTTACTCTCTGGTTTTAAACTATCAAGAGAGTATTCCGACAAGATCTAGGCTTTTTTTTTATCATGTCTTTCAGATATTCCTAATTTTTAAATTATTCCTTCTGGACCTATTTTCCAGGTTAAGTTTTTGGTTTTCCCTCTAATGAGATATTTCACATTGTCTTTAATTTTTTTCAATCTTTTGGTTTTTCTTGTTTCTTGATTTCTCATAAATTAATTAGCTTCCATTACTTCTATTCTAATTTTTAAGGAATTATTTTCTTCAGTGAGCTTTTGGACCACCTTTCCCAATTTGCCAATACAGCTTCTTAAGACATAGTTCTCCTCATTGGCTTTTTGGACCTCTTTTGCCATTTGGCCAAGTCAGTTCTTTAAGGTGTTATTTTCTTCAATTTTTTTTGTCTTCTTTGCCAAGCTGTTGACTCTTTTCTTATGATTTTCTTTTGTGACTCTCATTTCTCTTCCCAATTTTTCCTCTAATTCTTTCACTTGATTTCCAAACTCTTTTCTGAGCTCTTCCATGGCCTGAGACCAATTCATAGTTTTTCTTTAAGGCTTTGTATATAGGAGCTTCGACTTTGTTGTATTTTTCTGAGTATGTGTTTTGATCTTCCTTATTACCATAATAACTTTCTATAGTCAATTATTTTTCTATTGTTTGCTCATTTTCCCAGCCTATTACTTAATATTTAACTGTTTGTCAAAGTAGGGCTCTGCTTCCAGGGTGGAGGGTGCAGTGTTCCAAGCTTCAAGGGTTCTATGCAGCTGTTTTCAGAGATTCTTCTAGGGACCTGTAGGTTTTCAGTTCTTCCAAGGTGGTATGATCTAAAGAGAGATGTTTACTACTCTCCTAGCCCATGTTCTGTTCTGTGAGTGACCACAAGCACTCTTTTCTGCCATGGAACTGTGAGAAGGGTCTCCCCTCCACCATGGCTGCAAGCTCTTCTCTGCTAGTGATCCTCCTCTCCTTGGGACCATGACCCAGATCCGAGTATGGGCAAAGCAACAGAGCTCTGTCTCAGTGCTAGCAAAAAGAACCCTTTACTGTCTGTGAGTTGAGATCTCCAGAAGCATCTGCTGCCACTATCGATTCAATCATCCCTAAGACCGTTCCTTGTTTGCTGTAGCTGGGGCTGTGCTGGAGCAACCCAGGCTGGACTGTGCTACACTCTCACCCAGATGTGACAGACCTTTCCTGCTGACCTTCTAAGTTGTCTTTGACATCTAGGAGCTGAGAGGTCTGGAAACTGCTGCTACAGCCAGTGATTCAGTCACCCCAATGCCTGCTCTGGGTTTGCTGGTGCCTGTTCTGTGTGGCTTGCACTGGAGTAGGCTCCTCTCTCACCCTGGTACAAAAGACTTTTCCTGCTTACCTTCCAAGTTGTCTTGGGCCGGAAATTTGTTACACTCTGTCTTTTTGTGGGTTATGCTGCTCTAGAATTTGCTTACAGTCAGTTTTTAAAGGTATTTGGGGGGTTTGGGGGAGAAGTCAGGTGAGTCTCTGTCTTTATTCTGCCGTCTTGACTCTGCCCCCATAGTGATACTTTTTTAAAAAAGAATTACAACTATCATCTTCCCATGCAGGGATGTAAAGAGTTCAGCTTCACTGAATCCCTTATGGTTTCTTTTCCATTTTTACCTGTTTATGCTTCTTTTGTGTCTTGATTTTAATGATCAAATTTTTAGTTTAGTTTTGGTCTTCTCCTTATGAAGGCTTGAAAATCTCCTATTTCATTGAATGACCATTTTCCCCTTGATGTATTATCCTTATTTTTTTCTTGGTAAGTGATTCTTGGTTGGAGCCCTAGCTCTCTGGCCCTATGGAATATCATGTTCCTTTACTGTGGATCCTTTAATGTTGCAGCTGTCAATTCCTGTGTAGTCCTGATTGTGACTCTCACATATTTGATTTGCTTCTCTCTGGCCACTCACAGTATTTTTTCCTTGATCTGATAGTCTTGAAATTTGGCTATCATGCTCCTTGGGGTTTGTATTTTTGGATTTCTTTCCTGAGGTGATTGGTAGATTCTTTCAATGCCTATTTTGCCTTCTTGTTCCAAGATATTGGGGCAGTTTTTCTTGATAATTTCTGGAAAGATGCTGTCCAGGTCCTCCTTTGGATTAAAGTTCACTCATTTTGCTAGTGTCTCTCCTGGATCTATTTTCCAGGTCAGTTATTTTTCTCATGAGCTATTTTATGTTTTCTTCCATTTTTCATTCTTTTGAATTGGTTTGATTGGTTCTTGATGTGCCATAGAGTCATTAGCTTCCACTTGCCCAATTCTAACTTTTAAGGTGTTGCTTACTCAATTAGCTTTTGTACTTTCTTTTCCATTTGGCCAATTTTACTTGTTAAGGAGTTTTTTTCTTCAGTGGATTTTTGTATGTCCTTTTCACTTTAACCAATTCTATAGTTTTCTAAGGTTTTGACATTTTTCATGATTCCCTCACATCACCCTCATTTTTTCCCCCAAATTTTCTTCTACCTGTCATATGATTTTAAGCTCCTTGTTTGAGCTCTTCCATTAGTTGTTTCTGGGTTTGAGACCACTTTCTATTTTTCTTTGGGGGTTTTGCCCATAGGTTCTTTGACATTGCTGTCCTCTTCTGAGTTTATGTCTTGATCTTCCTTATCACCATAATAACTTTCTATGGTCAGTTTATTCTTTTGCTGTTTTTTCTTATCTATTATGCTCATCTAAAAAAAAGTCATTTTCCTTTTTTTTTTAATTTGAGATTTGATTCCTCCTGGGGTGGAAGGGGCACTTTCTTAGGCTTCTTGTGTCAGGGTCTGGAGGCCCTGACTGTTTATCTGGTCCAGCACTCATGTGGTCCTCAGGGGACCTTCATGTCTGGTGCTGTGCTGAGAGGCTGGGGAGAGGGGTAGCTGGCACTGCTGAAGGCCATAGGGGATCTGGCAGCTTACCTGTTGTTGAGCCGGGGTCCTAGTGGTAGTATTTGGCATGTGCTGAGGCCACTGGAGTGCTTCTGTGTTTCCCTGGTGCTACACTAAGGTGGCACCGATGGCTGCCCATTTGCTTAGGCACCTGTAGGCTTGGTGTCTACTTTTTTGCCCAGGGATTTGCTGAAGCATGTGTGGTCTGGCTGCTAGAAGTTGCCTATTTGCCCAGGAATATGCTGAAGTATGTGGGAGTGTGGGCATTTTGCCTGCTTCACAGCTCTAGGGCTCACAATCTCTAGCCAGTTTGCTGTGGCGGGGCTTGCTGCTATCTTGCTGGGATACTTCCTGTCCTCTATTTCACTCCCAATTCACCCAAGTGAGACAGACCTTTCCTGACAATATTCCAAGTTTCTAGGGCTAAAAGATTGTTTCACCCCATCTTTTTGTTGGTTCTGCTATTCCAGTTTTTGTTTTGGGGTGCCATTTCATGGTTGTTTGTAGGTGGATATGGAATAGTTATGGTGACTGCTTACTCTAACATCTTGGCTCCCAGAAGTCCTTTCTCTTTTTTATTTTTGGACCCAGGATAAAACCTTCTCTATCAATTCTTATCATCATGGTGAAGTGAAAAGAAACCTGTACATAGAGTAAAAGGTCTGGAATTGAAATCTTGGCTCTGTTAATCATATTAATCATGATGTGTGACAGAGCAAGTAATTTGACCTCTCTCAATATTAGCTCCCTAATTTGTAAAAAATGATAGTTTGGACTAGATGACCTCTGAGGTAATTTCAACTCTAAGTCTATAACAAAAACAATGCTATTCCTTTCTTCAACAAGAACACTGGAGCTATCCCTCCATTTTAGCTGTAATTTCTTTAAGGCATGACATCTTTATTTAGAGCAACACTGTCACTAAGGCTGTACTTAAATTATTATGTTGTTATTGGTTGGATGTTCAGTCAGATTTGACTCTACATGACCCCTTGGAATGGGATTTTCTTGACAAAGACATAGGTTTGATTTGCCATTTTCTTCCCCAATCCAATCCCATTTTACAGATGAGGAACTGAGGTAAATAGCCATTAAATGACTTGCCCAGGTTCACACAGTAAGTGTCTCAGGGGTTGGATTTGAGGTCCATTGCTCTATCCACTGTGCCACCTGTAGTACATTAATTCATTGGTGCTTGGACCAACATTATACACTGAGTACCAAGAATAAATCTAGCATATGCAAATGGCCAACAAGCTGGATGATTCTTAGCAACCTATGATTCTTTTTGTCACGTGGACATGATCCTTATGGAAGCAAAAAGGAACTCAGGGATCAAAGATCTATGATGAACTTCTCTGTATTTAACTTAACTAAGTCTAGAGAGAAAATCAAATTCTTCCCTGGGTCCATACTTGAGGAATATCTAATTTGGTGTAATTTTCTAGAGTTTGGTCTATGATGACATGTCCTTATTAAACTCAGGCTCACCTCCATATCTTGCTAAGGCTTTCAACTAGAACAAGATTTGTGCATATGGCTTCCTGGGGTATAATTTTAACCAAGCTCACAAAATAATAATAATCTGTTGCATCACAGGTGAAAGGAGGACCCAGTTAAAACCCTACATAATGAGAAATATATTTCCCTCTCACGCTTTGCATTTATCTTTTTTGTTTATTTTATGTTTTGTGTAATTTTCACTGAATATTTACTATAGACTCTTTGTCAAATTGCATCTGGGAGCTGAATGCTGTTGTGTAACATGAAAATATTTCCTTAAGTTAAGCTACTTTCAAGTTCAAAATAAATATCAGAATATGAAATATTAGCACTTATAAAGGATCTTTAAGCTTGCCAAACTCCACAATTTAAATGCAGTGGGAAAAAGAGGCAAGCACAAACATACACTCACATGTGCGCACGCACACACACACACACACACACACACACATATACACAACACCCTCTACCACAAAATAAATACAAAAAAATCACTTAAACGGATACAAAGAAACTAAACTTGCAAGTATATACCACCTACACAGTTGTTCAAAAATCACATGAGACATAGCCAATTCAGGATACACAATTTACTCTCTACAGAAGGGATAATGACAAATAAAGAAAAGTAAATTTTTGAGACACAATTAAAGACATATCATTATGGAAGTTGGGTTATACTTCTGGTTGAATTTTTCAAAAAAAAAAAAGAGAAACCTAACTGTCAGAAAATACTATTCAATACCTAATCTGTTACTGGCACTGTATCAGGGATGGAAACATAAAAATGAAATTTTCCTTGACCTCAATGGGCTGACATTCTATGCAGATAAAGTAAATCAAATTCAACTAAACCCACAGCCTCTTCAAAGTCCTTCTGAAGAAAAGTGTTTCTTTATGGTCAAATAGACACTCATGATCATAAATGTTATTTAATAAATAAAAGCAATTCACTTAAAAATGAAAATAGCAGTCCTTTTAAAATTAATTTTACAGATACCTCCACATATTTCAGTGTATCCCTGGGTAAAGAGGCAACCTCCAGTGGCCAGACCTCCATGTGCTTCAGTGTAGACCCAGGGAAACACAGAAACACCTCACTGGGCCTCAGCACATGCCAAATGCTACCCCTAGGACTTCAACTCAGCACAAGGTAAGCTGTCATATCCCTTCAGGCCCAGCAGTGCCACCCCCAACCCCAGGTCTTCAGCACAGCACCAGATATGAGGGGCCCCCAGGGATCTTTGGGCAACATCAGTGAACCAGGTAAACAGCCAGGGCCTTCAGACCCTGGCACAAGATGCCTAAGAAAGTGCCCCTTCAACTCTGGGAATAGATCAAAAATTTAAAAGAAGGGAAAAAGGTAAACAGAGATGAGCAAAAAAAATAATCTGACAATAGGAAGTTATTATAGTGACAAGAAAAATCAAGACACAAACTCAGAAGAGGACAATGTCAAAACACTTATAGGCAAAACCCCAAGGAAAAAAGGAAAGTGGTGTCAAACCCAGAAACAATTCATAGAAGAGCTCAAACAAGGAGCTTAATATCATGACAGAATGAAGAAAAATTGGGAAAAGAAATGAGGGTGATGCAAGAGAATTATGAAAAGTCAACAGCTTGGAAAACTGTAGAACTGGTTAAATTGAAATGGAGATACCACTGAAGAAAATGACCCTTTAAAAAATAAAATTGGCCAAATGGAAAAGAAAGTACAAAAGCTAATTGAGGAAACAACAGCTTAAGCATTAGAAATGGGCAAGTGGAAGCTAATGACTCTATGATACATCAAGAACCAATCAAACCAATTCAAAAGAATGAAAAAAATGGAAGAAAATGTAAAATAGCTCATGAGAAAAACAACTGACCTGGAAAATAGATCCAGGAGAGACAATATCAAAATCAATGGACTACTTGAAAGCCATGATCCAAAGGAGGACCTGGACAGCATCTTTCCAGAAATTATCAAGAAAAACTGCCCCAATGTCTTGGAACTAGAAGGCAAAATAGGCATTGGAAGAATCCACCAATCACCTCAGGAAAGAGACCCCAAAATACAAACCCCAAGGAGCATTATAGCCAAACTTCAGAAGAATCAGGTCAAGAAAAAATGCTACAGTTGGCCAAAAAGAAACAATGACAATATTTGGGAATCACAATCAGGATTACACAGGAATTGACAGCTGCAGCATTAAAGGATCCAAGGTTATAGAACATGATATTCTGAAAGGTAAAGGAGCTAAGACTACAACCAAGAATCACTTACCCAGTAAAATTAAGCATAGTACAAAGGAAAAAATGGCCATTCACTGAAATAGAAAGATTTGAAGCTTTGATTAGGAGAAGACCAGAACTAAAGCAGAAAATTGACCTCAAATATAAGACCTAAGAGAAGTATAAACAGGTAAAAATGCAAAAGAAAACATAAGGGATTCAATAGAGCTAGACTATTTATATCCCTACATAGGAAGATGATACTTAAAATTCTTAAAAAATTGTATTACTAATAGTGTAGCTAGAAGGAATATATGTAGAGGGTGAGGATATAAGATGAATTTGAGGGAATGCTATAAAAATTAAGGTATGAGAAAAAGAAAAATAATGGATGCTGAAGGAAGGTGAGAGAAAGAATGGGGTAAATTATTTCGAATGAAGAGGCATGAAAGACCCATTATAGTGGAGGGAAAGATGGGATTGTGGCTGATAAGAATTGCTTGAACCTTACTCTCATTAGTATTGGATCAAAGATGGAATCATACACACAGTCATTTGAATATAGATATATATCTTACCTGACAGGGAAGTAGGAGGGGAGGAGATCAAGTAAAGGGGGGTGGGGCTCGAGGGGATTGACAAAAGGGAAGGCAGATCAGGGGAGGGGATAGACAGAATCAAAATGCTGGTGAGGTAGGAAAGAGTGAGAGGAGAGGGAGGACAAACAAAAGGAAGAATAGGATGGAGGGAAATACAGAGTTAGTAATCATAACTGTGAATGTGAATGTGATGAACTCTCCCATAAAACAGAAATGGATAGCAGAGTGGATCAAAACACTGAATCCAACAACATGTCATTTTCAAGAAATATAATTCAAGCTGAGAGACACACACAGATTAAAGGTAAGGGGATATAGCAGAATCTATTATGCTTCAGCTGAAGTTAAAAAAAAGCAGAGACAGCAATCTTGATCCCAGGCCAAGTAAAAGCAAAAATATACCTAATTAAAAGAGATAAGAAAGAAAACTACATCTTACTAATAGGTGCTATAGATGTTAAAGTAATATAGATAATAACCATATTTGCAAGTGAGTTACAGGAAGAAATAGAGAGAAAACCTATACTAATATGGACCTTAACTGTCCAATCTCAGAATTTGATAAATCCAAGGGAAAAAATAAAGAAGAAAGAAACTAAACAGGTAAATACAACATTAGAAAATTAGACATGACACACCTTTGGAATGATTGAGACTGACTGACACCATAAGCAAATTAGAAGAGCAAGGTGTTATCTACCTGTGATATTTATGGGGAGGGGAAGAATTCACGACCAAACAAGAAATAGAGAGTATTACAAAATGTAAAATAAATAATTTTGATTATATTAAATGAAAAAGTTTTTCTAGAAACAAAGCCAATGCAACTATGATTAGAAGCAGAAATATAGAAAACAATCTTTACAGTAAGTGTCTCTTTTAAAGGCCTCATTTCTCAAGTATATAGAGAAATGAGTCAAATTTACAAGAATGCAAGCCATTCCTCAACTGATAAATGGTTAAATGATATTAATAGGCAGTTCTCAGGTGAAGAAATCAAAGCTATCTATAAACATATAAAGAAGTGCTCTAAATCACTTTTGATTGGGGAAATGCAAATTAAAACAACTCTGAGGTACCACCTCATACCTATCTGTTTGGCCAATATGGCAAAAAAAAGGAAAATAGTAAATGTTGGAGAGGAGATGTGAAAATTGAGAAACTAATGCACTACTGGTGGAGTTGTGAACTGATCCAACCATTCTGTGAGAACAATTTGGAACTATGACCAAAGGGCCATAAAACTGTGCCTACTCTTTGATCCAGCAATACCATTCCTAGTTCCGTATCACAAAGAGATCATAAAAAAGGGAAAAGGACCCACATGTGCGAAAATATTTGTAGCAACCTTTTTTGTAGTGGTAAAATATTGGAAACCGAGGGGATGCCCATCAATTCGAGAATGGCTGAACAAGCTGTAGTATATGAATGTAATTGAATACTATTGTGCAGTAAGAAATGATGAACAGGCAAATTTCAGAAAAAACCTGGAAAGACTTGTACAAACCGATGTAAAATTAAATGGGCAGAACCAGGAAAACATTGTACTCAGTATCAGCAACATTGTGTCATGATCAACTATGAATGACTGGCTCTTCTCAGCAATACAATGATCCAAGACAAGTATAAAGGATTAATAAATGAAAACGCTATCCACGTCCAGATAAAGAACTGATGGACTTTGAGTGCAGATCAAATCATACTTTTTTTCACTTACTTTATTCTTCCTCCTGTTTATTTTCTTTTGATCTGTTTCTTCTTTCAAAACTGTGATTAATATGCAATTATTTTTACATGATAGCACATGTATAAAATATATCAAGCTGCCTACCATTTCAGAAGAGTAGAGGACAGAGAAAAATTTGGAACTCAAAATTTTGTAAAAATGAATGCTAAAATGTTTCTTCACATGTAACTGGAGAAAAATAAAAAACTATTAAAAATAATATTAATGATATAATATGATAGTGCAGCAGTTCCAAAGATCTTCAGGTGCCAAAGATTCTGAGCAATTTTGCCTTCAGGAGGTCTCATATCAGTCATACACACAACACTGGGATATGTTGCCATGCAGTTGAAGGGAAGATGTGAAGCTCATGTGATGAACTAATATGGTGTTCATCTTGACCAAAATCTATCATTGAAACCAAACATAATGCTTTCTCCACTGAACAGGACTCATCAGCAATGTCCATCATAAAATGGTCTGGGATTCTGTAATGAGAGTTTTTCTCAGTAATCAACCTAGGATAGCTCATCCAGACATCTAATTCCTTTCAAATCCTATATTTGAAATGCTTCATTACCATCAAGTAACACTCATTCGCTTTAGATGCTACACATCCAGAAAGGGGTGACAATTAGTCATTTGAAGATTAGTCTTCAAACATTAACCTTTTCAGACATGGAATTAAATAATCCAAAGCAAAATAACGAAATGAAAAGGTGTAATGAAAAAGATGTAAAGAGACAAAATATATTTAAGTTAAATAAAGGAAGCAAGGGATTTGGCATTTTGAGTCTTCAAAATGTAAAACTCAAAGATGTGTGGAGAAATGAAACTAGTTTTAAAAACTGTGGAATTGTTAATCTGAAAATATGTCATGTAAATGTTCTAAAAATCTGAAATGAAATTAGCTCTTACCTCCGTGCCACAGGCTTTGTTACAGAAAGGGAGCAGAAGAAAGAATCATAACCGTGTATAATCCCATTGAAAAATGGGAAATAGCTGAAATATACTGTTATCCTTTATATTTTCTTTCTACATTCAATATTTTTCCTATTATGAAGGAAAACAGTCTGATAAACTAAGTCGAACAAAGATAATAGCATTGGATGATGATATCCACATGTTAACAGGATGTGCATAAAGAAGGTGTAACGACTGAATGGAATACATCTATAAAAATAGAATTCCATACACTATGGCAGCTGAGGGTAAGAAACATTTGGAGGCAGGGATCACCATGTAATCAATCACCACTTTCTTGAAGATAGAGATTCTCCCATTTTTGTCTATATATACACAACACCTAGCACAGTGCACACAATAGTTTATCAACTAATGCCTGTTGAATCAGCTTTAATTGCTGTCTATCTCCATCTCCCCTGCAGATACTTTACGGAAGGAGACTGAAAAATCAACAAATATACTCTGTGTCCCTATAACATGCAACACAATGTACTAGGGATGAAATTCTATAATTTTCTTAAACATCAATAGAATTTTTGGTTTTCTCAAATTACTTTTTATCTAGTACTTCAAACTTCACTGTGACAGCTAGAAAAGCTGTGAAAACATCCTTGTTAAGAGATAAAAGTTGTTACATGCAGTTTGAACTCAATTCCCTCTTACAAATCACACTTGCATAAATGAGTAAAACATGATGTATTAGAAAGCATGTTGAAGTAGATGGCAGAAGACATGGGTTATTGTGTTATGAACATTCTGGGTGACAATGTTCAAGTGCCTGAGGAAATGGATCAAAGGACAAAAAGGTTATTCTAGTTTTAAATTTCATATAGCATAGTTGTTATCTGTATAAGATAAATGCTGTTCATTTTTTCACTTATAATCTTTTTACTTCTACTAACTTACTTCCCATCCAAAGACTTGATCTAGCAGTACCACAAGGCATAAAGGAAATGATAATTAAGCACTGGGTTAAGAACTCTGATAGTGCCAAGTTAGTGCTATACTTTGGAGAACTGACCAATTCTTTTTCATATTTGCATTAAAATATTCTGGAAAGTACATGATATTCAGGGGAGATTTAACGCATTTTTGCCCATAGTGGCTGAAGATTCAAATCTTTGTCAAGATCCTCCTCAAAAGTTTACTACAATGCTTAAATGTGAAATGGAGACAACACTGTGTTTTCAAAACCCCTATCAGTGGAGCATAAGCTCTTGAGTATCTGCCATGATGGCAAAGCTTTTTCAGTAGGGACTTGGTGAGAGAGTCTATTGTCTGAAGATCAACCCAACTAAGTATGGAGAAACTCATTCCAGAAGGTTGGCCACTAGATGATAAATTCTTTGGTTGTGGCAACCCATGAAAGAAAGAAAGAAAATTATATGCCACCTCAGTCCTGTATGGCTCCCCTCAGTTTCAGCAGTGTCTGTATTGGTCTGGTCAGAGAGGAGACAAAAGGTACTGAGAATCAAAGGGCACTTAGAATACCTGTACATTTTAAGTGAATACATTATAAATCTTGATAATCACTGTGAGATCTTTGTCCAATGAGCAATGAATCCATGGAAAAACTGAAGCATGGCAGTACTTATAATTTAGTGGTTTAAGAAAAGTAGATGAGAGGAAGTATTAGTGAAATGAAACTATAGATTATAGGTTCTCTTTCAATAGGAAATATAGAATTAAAATAATGTAATTTCTGAAAAATAAATTGCATAAGAAACAAAATCTCAATGGGGGAAAAAGGCTTCTAAGGATTTTGTGTGAATTCTATCATTTAAATAACAAATAATTCTGATTACATGAAGTGCTTACAAAAATAAGAAATGGAGATCATTCCAAATTCTTTCTATGATACGAATAGAGTTCTGATAACTAAACCTGGGAGAGCCAAAACAGGAAAAGAAAACTATTGAATAATATCCCTAATAAACATTTATGTGAAAGCTTTAAATAAAAAATAGCAAAGAGGCTACAGCAATCTATCTACATTATGACCATATTCTATTTATTCTAGTAATACAATGTAGGTCCAATATTAAGAAATAGTCCATGTTAATTGCAACAATAACAAAGATCATATGATCATATCAGAAAAAGCCTTTGTCAAGACAGAGCAATGATTCCTGTTAAAAACAATCGAAAACAAAATAATAAATGGAATATTCCTAAAAAGTAAGTAGTATCTATCTAAAACCAAAAGGATTTTATGCAATGCAGATAAAAATGCCCAATAATATTAGAGGTAAAGGCAAATGGTCCATTATCACCATTACAACTATATCTAGTTAGAAAATGCCAGCTACAGCAATGATAAGAAAATGAAATCAAGGGAACAAGCATAGGCAGACATAAACATCTTGCTTTTTGCACATGATATTACAGTTTATTTAGAAAAACCTAGAGTGTCAACTAAAATATCAATTTAAGTAACCACTTTGTTCAACAAAGTTGGAGAAGATAAAATAAAGCAACATAATTCAAAAGCATTTTTTGTATATTAGCAACAAAACGTAATAGGAAGGAACAGAGAGTCTATTTAAAATAACAATGGAATATATAAAACAGAGAGATATCTACCTACCAAGATACAAAGAAGAATAATATAAATACAAATAAAAACGTGCCACAAATAAAAACAGACTTAAATACTTGGAGAAATATTAATTACTCATGGGTGGGACAAGCAAATATAATAAATTTAACCTTAATAGATAAACGTTAGGTCCTAAAGTATTTTACTTTACCCATCCATGTTTAATGTGCCATACCAATCAAACTCCTGGAGATTTATTTTATAAACCTAGAAAAATATGAATGAAATCCACCTTAATGAGGAAAAGTCAAGAATCTCAAATGAAACAATTTTTTAAGTGATAAAGAAGGGTGCCTAGCAGTACCAGATCTCAAGTTATACAATAAGTAGTAATTATATAAACACTTTGGCAGTGGTTAAAAAATATAGAGTTTGATCAGTAGAACAAATTAGATACACAAAATAAAAAAAAACAGTAGCTTAGTGATAGATTATCACAAAGACCCAAACTACTGTTGTCTTGACTACCTGAGAAAAACTATGTAAAAATCTGGAAAGCAATCTGATAGAATTTTTATTTCCCCGAAAACTCATACCATGTACCAGGAAAATCTCCAGTCAAGATATGACTTGGATATGAAAAGTTATATGATAAGCAAATTAGAAGAACAAAAAAGAAATTATCTTTTAGGTCTGTGGAGAGGGGAAAATGTATAAGCATGCAAGTGATAGAGAATATCACAGAAGATACAATCAACAATTTTGATTACATACAATTAAGAACAAACAAAATTAATGCAGCTAAAATTAAAAGAGAAGCAAGTGCCTTGGGTAAACATCTTTGCAGCAAGTCTCTCTGCTATAAATCTCATTGCTAAGATAAATAAGAAAAAAATTCAAATTTATAAGAAAAGGAACCATTCCCCAATATAAATCAATAAACATTTATTAAGCACCTTCTATATATTGAATACAAAAAAGATCTAAAAGACAGTACCAGTCTTCAAGGAATTCATAATTTAATGGGGAAGACAACAAGAAAACACATATGTACAAAGAAGCAATATACGGGACAAAGAGAAAATAATTAAGAGAGAGAAGGCACCAGAATGAAGAAGGATTGGGAAAGGCTTCTGTAGAAGATGGGATTTTAGTTGGGGCTAAAAGGAAACTGAGTTTGGCAGTAGAAAGATTAGGGCAGCCAGAGAAATTTTCTCAGCTGAGAGGAGGAGTGTCTTGTTCACGAAATAGCCAAGAGCCAGTGTCACTGGATCAAATAATAAATGTCAGAGAGTAAAGTGTAAGAAGACTAGAAAGGTAGGAGTTAGGTTATGTTTTGATATGATAAGGTCAGGTTATAAAGGGCGTTGAATGTCACATGATTTAATATTTGATTCTGGAAATGATAAGGGGTCACTACAGTTTGTTGAGTAAGAAGGGTGACATAGTTCAATCTTCATATTAGGAAAATTGCTTTAGTGGCTGAATGAAGGATGGACTAAAGTGGGGAGAGACTAGAAGCAAGCAGACCAACTTATTGAAATAATTCAGGTGTGAAATGATGAGGGTCCCCACTAAAGTACTGGAGAGAAAGGGGCATCTTCCAGAGATGTTACAAAAGTGAAATTGACAAGCCTTGAAAATAGATTGGATACAGAGGGGTGAGAGATATTGAGGAGTCAAGGATGACTCCTAGGTTGTCAGCCTGAGGAGGATGGTATTGCTCTCACAAGTAATAACAAAGATATATGAAAAGTGGAGGCTTTGAGGGGAAAGATACTGAGTTTGGTTTTGCACGTGTTGAGTGTGAACATCTACAAGAAATCTAGTTTGAGAGGTCTGAAAGGCAGTTAGAGATGACAGATTAGAGGTCCACAGAGAGGTTAAGGCAAGATAGATATTTGTGAGAATCATTAGCCTATATATTGTAATTA